>NC_081343.1:14161800-14191894 GCF_029784015.1 Lycium ferocissimum | reverse complement strand
TGCATACTCGATACATATTCACGTCTTGACCCCCACTTTCTTCGGGGGCTGCGTTTCATGCCGCAGTCTTGGCCCTTGCAGATTCGGTGATCCGTCAGTCTAGGACATCTTATCTGCTGTTGGAGCGCTCCCTTTATTCCGGAGCCTACATCTTGGTATATGTTCATCCGTTGTATATGTATTTGTGTATTCAGGGGTACGGCGGGGCCCTGTCCCGCCGCATGATTCTGTTGTTTTGTTTAGAGGTCTGTAGACATAGATGTGGGTTATGTACAGTTTTGTTCGGACGCGTTGTGTGAGCTGTGTTTGGGGCGGCCCATCCGCCGTGGCGACTTATAAATTTCCACCGCGTGTATGTATGCTTTGATATGTTATGTATATTATGATAGCCTTGCCGGTTTATGTGCAGTATATTGGTTTGTATGCGTCAGTTTGGAGCCACGTTTGATTTTTATAAATGTATGAGTCAGTTGTATGCCGAATCTGGTTAATGAGCGCATATGGGTGCCCAGCTCGGACACTAGTCACGGCCTACGGGGTTGGGTTGTGACACTGGGCATGGGCCTGAATGCAAGAGATATCTATCCCTTCCTGGAGTGAAGATGTCATGCAGTCTTTAATCAAATGTGGCCCCAAGCCACTCACAAACCGATGCACCCGATCTCCCATATCGGCTACCATGGCCGGAGCATACCTAGCCAATGAATTGAAGTGGAGACTATACTCCCGAGCACTCATATTGCCTTGCTTTAAATTAAAAAACCTGTCAGCTCGAGCTCGTCGAACCTCGGGTGGCAAATAATGGCAGATAAAGGCATCTACGAATTCCTGCCATACCGGGGGAGGCGCATTTTCCCTTCTCGAAGATATCCAATTATTGTACTAAAGAACGGCCACATCCCATGATCTAGGAGGCCAACTCGACTCAATATCGAAGCATGAATTATCCTCGAAGTTCTCGGCATCTCATCTATAAAACCTGCGGGTCTTCGTCGCTTTGACCCAAAAAATTACACGGAGGATTCAAGCTGATAAAATCACGGCTCGGCACTAACCGCTCTGTCACCTTGACCCGCACTCTGCCGCTGAGCCTGGACAGCAACTAACTCGGTCAGTAATTGAATAGCCTCGGTCACCTGCTGGCCCGAAGCACTTGGTGGAGGAACTGGAGGCAATGGAGCTGGAGCTGAGGCCCCTTCATGCTCCCCTAAAATAGGCAGAGTGTGAGAAGTCTGAGATGGAGCCTCACTATGAGACTCACCCTCCTCTATATTCACCGGTGGCTCCCGTTCAGTCAGCCTTCCTGTCACTGTCTTGCCCTTCTGGGCAGCTGTTGCTTTCCTCTTCATAGGCATCGCAGAAATCATATCACACAATTAGAAAAAAGGGGAAATCTTATATTATATCTCTATCGTACGATCTATAATAAAAAAGGACGGTCATTATTCCTAAATACCCCGCAACCACTTGTTTATAAGTGTGGCTCGCTTCGCAACCATAAACAAGACTCTACTGGACAAAGGTGTTACACCCCAGAAAATTTCGCGTTACTAAGGCTGTAGATAGCTTAATGTGAGCTCAAGGAGGAGCAAATATTACAAGTATAAAGGATGAAATTCTACTGTATTAGCATGAGGATAGCATGAGTATGATATTTGGAATTCGTATAGTATGATTGGGATGATACGTTAAAAGATATAGCCTTCGTAACCGTAAGCTGAGGTGGGGCCCACATGATGGGGTTTTTATAAAGGACATATGAAAATTTATATGGACAATATATGTGAAGTTAAACACAACTCAAGAAGGACCCTTGAGCCAAATCCAAGTGGAAGCTCTCGAAAAGATGTTTTTAAGTTACGTTTTCGGGTGATCTGAATTCGGGAGGCCATAACCCCATCAATATTTTGGAATTTGGGAAAACTTCAAACGTAAAAGTTGTAGATAATTGAATTATATTTCCAACCATAGGTTGTGGGCCTTTACACAATATAGGGATAAAAAGTTATGGACATTTTAGGACAGAAAGGTCAAGCTGGGCAGTGGGCTCGGCCCAACCCGACTCCAAGTCGGGGCAGGCCCACTTCCCTTGCTATTGAAGGGATGTTTTGACCCTTATCATCCTCATTACATACCAAAAAGTCCAGAACATGGTAGAGAGAGAGTGAGGGGAGTTTAGAGAGATAAAACAAGGTTCGATCAAGTTCGAGGCTCCGAATCGCGAGGCTCGTGAAGGATAAAGTGTAGTACGAGTTGTCATCATCGTTTTAAGCTAAAAATTGAACTTGGGGGATGTTGGTTTCGTGGTGGCTTCTCACATAAGGTATGTTTAAGATGTTAATGATATTCTTACCATGATCATTGATAGATTTGACGGGTTAGAATAGAGAAGATGATGTTGAAAGTTCGGTTATAATTTTTGGATATCAAATGACTTGTGGGCTGTTTGGTGCTTGTTATGAATTGTTTTGTTGGCTGGAATATCGTGGGATTGGATGTAGTTGTTGTTTTTGTGTTTGCTGTTATACTATGTATATACGAAAATAAAGAAGTGTATACAAGCATCGGTATAGGAATGTATATTGGGTACATTTTGGAGGTGATTTAAGAATGGATTTGATTCTATTTGGATATGTATTTGTTGATATTGTTATTGGTATTGTGATTGATATTTTGGCTAAATTGGAATCATGAGGACTATTAAGTTTTTAAAAGAAGATGCTACCCGAATATCGTTAGATTTCTAAGTAATTAAGGATTGGTTTGAAAGAGTATCCTAATTTAATTTTTGGCATATTTGGTATTATTTGTAGATTGGTGAAGCCCGAGACCTAAGTTATGGTTAACTTGAGAAGCGACAAGGTATATTAAGGCTATTCCCTTTTCTTCTTTTGGCATAGTCTATATGAGACAAACGGACGACGAACGTATAAACTCCAAAGAAGCTCCTATTATTAGAAATACTAGAATGGCTAATGTTCTTGATTTCCAGAAGCTATATCATTATGTCCCGATACGTGTCTATGATTCCTGAAGTCCTATTTTAATATTATAATCCATAGTGACATTCGAGGGTGTTATGCTTCCAGGTTATTCTAAGAGTTCCAGAAATAATCTTATGAGTCTCACTTGCATTCATTTGCTTCTATAAGTATGTTAAGGCCATCCTTTCTTTCTTTTTGGCATGAATTACATAAACTGAGCGAACAACGAACATATATGACTCCAAAGAGCTCTAGTTCTCAATAGTGCTTGACATGATAGTTGTCTTTGATTCTCGAGTGTTGGTTCATTCTAAATTATTCAATTGAGTCTTAGATGATGATATAGTTTGCATATGGTTGCTTATGATATTCTACTCGTGTATCTTTGTTAATATATCATTCATCGAGTCCGGGCGGTATGTATTCGTGCACAGTTTCATTGCATTGTTCACCGAGACCCTCACTAGAGGGCCGGGTACGGTATATATATGATTATTTTATCGAGTCCCTCACTAGAGGGCCGGGTACGGTATATATGTGATTACTTTACCGAGTCCCTCACTAGAGGGCTGGGTACGGTATATATTTATATTTCACCAAGTCCCTTACTAAAGGGCCGGGTATGGTATATATTTACATTTTTAGTCATTGCCTTCGGGGCTATTCATATTACAGGTGATTTCTCATACATTCATTATGGCTTATGTCTCATCACGTATGATTCTGCACCTTACATACTCGGTACATTGTTCGTCGACGTCCCCTTTTCCGGGGGCCTTGTGTTCATGCCACACGGTCCCATATTATTTTGCGGGTAAAAGTATTCGGCTAGGATGGTTGGCTATCACCGGGATTGGCAAACTCCATTTTCTTCCTAGAGCGATGCGAGTCATTATAGTTATCATGTGTGTGTACGGGTATGTCGGGGCCCTGTCCCGATTCATATGATTCAAGTGTTTACTCTTAGAGACTTTGCAGACAGTGTCCTGTGGTTAGTATGTTGAGATGTCATGCGTTGAGTAAAGCAACCATGTAGGCCGATATGTCAGCATGACTTACTCAATTTTTGATTAATTGAGTATTGTTCGCAAATTTCTATGGTTTAACGGAAAGTATCTTATTATATTTCCAAATTTTTTTTTATATGTCCAGTTTCATTATGTGAATGCCAGAGGGTTCGCTCAGCTCTAAGTAAGAGTTGGGTGCCCATCATGCCCTATCGGAATTGGGGTGTGACACACGGCTCGTAGACACACCCTAGGACGGAACTGCTCTGATACTACTTTTGTCACGACCCAACTAGAGGGCCATGACTGGTACCCGGAGCTAGCCTATCGAGCACCACCTTTTCTTTTATCATCTACCTTATACTGAGTAAATACAAATCTCAAAGCAGCACTTAATATGGAGCAGTCTTCAATTACTCTTCAAGACATATATATACGAATGTATAAGCCCACGAGGCTACAACATGATATACAAGATATACACTAAAGAGATCATAAGACATCTACTACCCATATATATGTATCTACGAGCCTCTAACTGGGATACTGAAATCGTAAGGACGAGACAGAACCCCGCCATGCCCCAAATATGTACACAAAAGAGTATACCAATAAGCGGCAACTCCGGAGTAGTGGAGTGCTCTTGTATATATGCTGATAAAGCTCCTAGATGCCTGTGCCGTCTTCCTGTCTACCTGCGGGCATGAATGCAGCATCCATAAAAGAAAGGAAGCCAGTACGAACAATGTACTGAGTATGTAAAGCATTTATAACAACATAATAAAGAAATAAGAGAGCATAAGATGAAAGAATAACTTTTAGAATCGATTGCCTCTTGGGTCTGAGTCATGCATGCTAACTTTTATATTAAAACAACATCATATCATATATATACATACATAAACTGCCTAACCATATAGGTATGTTGTGATCATAATTAGCCCGCGTCTGGGCCTCCCGCGTCCGGGGTAACAATCTCATGCCGCCCACTAGTGGTGTCTGCCCGGCCAACTAAGCACGGTGTTATCCATAAGCCGCCCACTTACGCCCAGCGTAGTGGTGTCTGCCCGACCAACTAGGCACGGTGTAATCCCACATATACATAACATAAAGCATGCATGAGAGCTCAAGTAAAAGCTATAACTCTGTCGGAGTAACGTAAGGTCGGTAACATCTGATTATATTATGGAACCAACATCATCGCTAGGTCTCACTTTGAAGGAACTAGTATCATGAGGTGAGATGGCCAACAATGAATAACATCATGGAATTTATAAAATAAGATCATTACGCTCATAATAGCATTAATTCATAAGCTTTGGAATCTCTAGAAATAAAATCATCATCATCATCATTATCATATAACACATCTTATCTCTTTCTCATAAGAAACTCTTAAGAATCTTTAACTTTCAACTTTTGGGATGTAAGAAGGTCATGGAAATATAGAGAGTAAATCACAATATAGGAGTCATGCCTTTGAAAGAAAGGGGCTAGCCTTACATACCTTTGCATTTCCTTAATGACTAAACATTCTCCTTCTAAGCTCACGACTCTACATTCAAGAGAATTCGAACTAAGGTTAGGTCATTGAAGGCATGCTTAAGCTTAAACTAAAGCATCTATAAGCTAATGCAATTTGGCCAGCATTTCCTTTTATTCCTTGACTTTCCCATTTAATAAACAACTCCCAAAAATCAATAGCAACATCCATAATAGCATAATCAAGAGACATTTTCAAGTTAAACATTGTTCAATCCTCAAAACTCCTTTTCAAAGTCATTCATAACTATAGCTACAACATAATACCATATTCATTTCCACATAATACTTCCTCGACGTCATTCGTATCATCCACAGCAAAATTATACTTATGGCATACCAAGAACTATGACTCAAGTCAAGCTACTATTCAAGAATATCCTTAAATCCATGTTTGAGCTTCATATTCTTCTTCCTTCCTTCATTCAAGTTACTCAACAATCAGATACTCTTAATAACATGAAATAGATGTAACACTCACCTTGATGATGTAAGGATGAACTTTGAATGAATATACTTCACTTAAGAGAAACCCCCAACTTCAATACCAATGGAATTCTTGAATCCTATCAACCCTAGTGAGCCTTTCTTCACTTGATTCCCTTAGTTCTTGCTAATTAATCTTTGATTTTGCTTGGGTTTGTGTTAATATGACATGGGGAATGTTCTAGAGCTTTCAAGAGTTGTGTTGAATGTGGGAAATGAAAAATATGAACTTGGGTCACATATATATAAAAAGAGAAAAATCTGAAAAAGTTGACTCGACTTGGTTGTACGGACATTTATACGGTCCGTATAAGTGACCGTATAATCCCACCATGGATTGGACTTCTCTGGAAAGGTTATGCGGACCCTTATACGGACCGTATAAAGTTATACGAGCCGTATAAGTGGTCGTATAACCCACTTTTTTCCGAACTTCTCTCATTGATTCGTTCGATCTCAAATCCTTAGTGAACCTTCTTGGCACTTGTATAACACTTCGTTAACCATCTAAGGATCCCTATAGCTTCTCCTCAAGACATTACTAAATAATCATTAACTCAATAATTACGAAACCTTCCCAAACATAACTTATACTTTACTTCCTTCGATGAACTTATTTCCTCCGATTCGTAATACTTAAAAAATCTTATAGTACATACCTTTAAGCTATCAAATACCCTCCTTAAGGTCATATGGACTTCATGTTCACCTTAAGCTTACGTTATTCTATTCACAACACAGCAACACGAAATGTCTGAGGTGTAACAAGTACGGTATTCGATATTTATAAAGAAAATACCGAAATACCGAATACCATACCGAAGTATATAGTTACATATAAAATTCATATATATTAGTACTATAATAATAATAAATATATAAACTAAAATTAGTACAAAACTAACTTTTTAGATGTTGGAACTTTGATTACTCTATCTTGATTGAAATATCTTTCTTTGTGTAATTGATTTACAAAGGGGATTGCTTGTACTTTTTTTTTTTTTTTTTTTTTGTAATTTAACTGCCTTCATTGATCATTGATAAGAAAAAGAAGTACTTGTTGAGTTTGGCATCCCAAACTTTTTACATGATCATTGAGAAGAGACTATCTAAGAAGGTTAGCTTCAATAGTTAATCACCAAAAGCTTTGGATATACTCAGGAAATTCTAGTCTAACTATACCAAAGAAGATCTGTCCACTTAGGAAGGATCAAAAGTAAAGAAAGCTGGTTTGACAGGTGTTGTTCTAAAGCTAGGCATGTTCCATCTGTCCATGTTTATTAATCCTCTAACTAATCTGGGAAGTTCAGAAAACGAGTTGAAAGTCTGGATTCCATTAGAGCTGTGACTGAGACAAGCTTGTTTATCTGCTGGTCTAATTGCTTCTGTCACGACCCCGCTAGAGGCCATGATGGGTACCCAGTACTAGCTTATCGAGCACCTCTGATCTAACATTCCTTTCTCACTACTAGGTGGGTCAGACGGATAATTTAGGAACAACTCACTTAATATAGCTATCCATAGTTATGCCCGCAATCACACGGACAAGGTTACAAAACGTCTACCCACATGCGTCTGTCTACGAGCCTCTAAACAAGATACATAAATCCATGAGGACGGGGCAGGGTTTCACCATGCCCAAATATATACACAAGAGTAGTACCAATAAGCTGTAGCTCCGGAACAACTGGAGCGCTTTCGAGATGCCGCTGGTGGAGCTTCTAGAAGCCAGACGCGTCTACCTGTTTACCTGCGGGCATGAACGCAGCGTCCACAAGAAAGGACGTCAGTACGAATGGAGTACTGAGTATGTAAGGCATGAACAATAATATAATAAGACACATGGAGCATATCATGAGAGAAAAGTGTAACCTGCACATCTGGGTGCCTCTTAAGGCGGATACCATGCATGCTTAACTTTCCTTTCATAAAATCATTTCTCATATACGTATATATAAAATAGAATTGCTGCGGAACGTGCAGCCCGATCCAAAAGCATATCATTTGCCGCGGAACGAATGACCCGATCCATCTATGTATTATATACATAATAGTGCCGAGGAACGAACGACCAGATCCATTTAACCATATATCCTGCGTTCGGGCATCCCGTGTCCGGGACGATATCATAATATACCAGCTGATCAGGTGGCCATGCGTTTATAACACCTCGCCTTCCCCCATATATATATATATATGTAGCATGCATGAGAGCCCAAATAAAAGCTACGACTCTATCGGAGTGACGTAAGGTCGGTAACCTCCGATTTATATTATGGAACAATCATCATCGCTATATCTCACATTGAAGGAACAATTATTATAAGGTGAGATCTACAACAATGAATAAAATCGAGAAAATCATGAAATAAGCTCAATAATCTCATAATAGCATTAAAACCTTAAGCTTTGGAATCTCTAGAAATGGAATCACTATACAATTATTCAACAACTCTACTTCCGTATATAAACTTAAACCAATATAAATAAGAGATGATTCATACCTTTCACCTGCTAGAGCCGTAATATCTCCAATTATCACCCTTAATCCAATCCATGATTCCTCGCAAAACGATATTATAATCACAACTACGCGTTGCCCGAACTTAAATTCGGAGATGATACTTAATTTGCGTTAAAATTTAGTGGATGGAAGTTGGGAGAATCCTCTAGAAAATTTTGGAATATTTGGAGAAATTTTTTGAGCTGAAAAAAGAGGGGCAAAACCCCTTTTATAAGATTCAAAAGTCGGTGGTACTGTAACACGATGGTACTGTAGCACGCGTTTCTACTCTGTCAACCTAACTTGTAACGTCCATAATTCTCTACTCAGATGTCGTATCGATGAGAGGTTTGTTGCGTTGGAAACTAGACTCAATGAAATTCATTTTAGGCTTTTGGAACATCTTAAAACTCCTAATATACTAGGAGGTATACCCCTCCAAAGTTGACTAAAAATCTGCCCAAAACCTGCTAACTTTTTTCAAATTTTCGTCAAACTTATTTTCTTCGATTTGCTTGATCCCGGAATCTTCCGAAACTCTCCATACATGATATTTATCATTAATCATACTTGATAATGGTCATTTCCTTTGGTTCCAAGGTTGTCCTTCCCGGTTACAACTTATAGGATCATAAGTCATCCTTTACTTAAACAATATACTTAATAATGCTTCGTTCCTCACAATCCAAAGTTGTTTTACCTAGCCATAGCTCGACATACTTACATTAAAATTTAACCAGTGCTTCTCTAAGGTACGGGGTGTAACATCCTCCCCCCTTTAGAAACATTCGTCCTCGAATGTTGAGCTCTTAGGGATTTCTACTAAAATTTTGCCAGAGTTTCCCCCGTAATTGTGCCACTACCATCCTGTCCCAACAACTCAAAATATGCAATGCCTCACAGGGCTACAATATCAATATCCATACTGGCCACGTACGACCAAGAAATCCTTCAAAGAAGCAGTACATACCTGAGGGTCTTTGGTGTCTCTATCTGGAGCTCCTCTGGGAAGATGTTACAACATTCCTTGTCTGCATACCGTTTGGTTGTATTGGCACCGACCGAATCGTCTAGTTAGCTAGTATTTTCCTTAACCCCTTTGGATTTTCTCACTCTGAATCTCTGGCATTCTTAGTTTTGCTACAATAGTATTCGATGATCCTTTGGGCTAGAGAGCGCCTCAGTTTCTAATGACTAATCTTTATTGGATTCCTTGGTTTCTTTATATAAGCAATACCATGGTTTCTTCATAATACATAAGCAGTTCTTTCTCGTGCAACTACTAGCTGATAATCCTTACGTACTTATGGACTCTATATTCACGGCTTTACAATTCCTTTGGTATATCTTGATTACCGTGGTTTACCACCAATGGGCGTACTTTCGAGTTTGTTGAATTTCTTGCTCTATCGATTCTTGGATGTTATTCTTCTTCTTTTAAGGACAACCTCAGAAACTAGCAATATGGTATCTCTTGCTTTCCTATTGTCACGACCCGGGCTACGGGCCATGACGGGTATCCGGAGCTAACCACCGAACACTGGTCATTCTGTTACTTATCTGCTCTTATTCATAATACATATATATACTCGTAATCATAGAAAACTATTAACATTTGAAACATATTCACTTTTATAAACATAAGCCCTTCGGCTATCAAAATAATATGTATACAGACATATACATGAAGACCGTGAGACCATACTACCCACACTGCGTATCTACAAGCCTCTACTAGAGTACTAGACATATGGACGGGACAGGACCTCGTCGTGCCCAATTATGAATATATACATATATGTACCAAAAGAATAATCAATGGCACCTTCGGAAAATGGAGTGCTCTCAAATCAGCTACTAGCTCCTATGGATCTGCACCGTCTCCCTGTCTACCTATGGGCATGAACACAGCGTCCAAAGAAAATGAACGTCAATACGAATATTGTACTGAGTATATAAGGCATGAATGAAAGGAACATAATAGGAAAATCATAAGGCATAGATGGGGACATGACCTTTGTATGGATTCATTTTATACATATATCATACGTAGTATATCATAGGGGTCATCATGGCATACACATCATCATACCAGGCATGCATCATCATATCAATCATACATAATCACATCGTTAACCCACGTCCGGGTGACCATCGTACGCCGCCCACTAGTGGTGTCATGCCCGACCCTCTAGGCTCGGTGTAAATATAGCAGCCCGCCTTAGCGGTGACATGCCCGGCCATTTAGGCACGGTGGAATCTCTAGCAGCCCGCCATAGCGATGACATGCCCGGCCATTCAGGCGCGGTGGAATCACATCATCATACATATCATAGGCTTATCACTATCATTCATTCCATCGACATATCATGGCTTTATAATAACTTAATATCATCATACATATATCATTAAAACATACATTAGAACTTGAAAGCAACTATAGCTGTCTCGGGGTGACGTAAGGTCGTGGACCCCCGATTACGTTATGGAGTAATCATAGTCGTTATATCTTACCTAGGAGGAATTACATTTAAGGTGAGTGTACATGAGGGAAACATCAATAAATCGTAGTTACATCATTAACTTGATGGCTACATCATATCGTAATCTCTAGAACCTTCCGGCTTAGACTTATCATTTTCATCATCGTACTCATAACGTATTCCTTATCTCATATGAATATTCATGAACATTGGCTCCTAGTCTTTTGGAATATAGGGAATTCATGAAAAAGGAGGAAAATCATGCATAGGATTCATGCCTTGGGAAGAAGGGTTGATCCTTACATACCTTTGTCGTTTAACTACTCTATTACTTGCTCGTTCTCCTTTAATGCACTCGTTTATACCTTCAAGGGAATTCGTATCGACATTAGCTAAACAATCATAAGAACATACTTACTAAAGCTAGAGAAAATTGGGTAGCATTTCCTTTGTTTGTACTACTTTCCTCCATAGTCCATATCAACTCCCAACATTCATAACAACAATTACAATATCATAAACAATAAGCATCATTTGATTACATTGCTCACATTTCACAATTTCACTCCAATTCTCCATAATCATGACCAAAGTCCATTATCGCGTTCTTTCTCATACAGTACTTATCCATGTTCTAAATGTCATTTATAACGTATTTATAATCTCAACATATCCATTTTCATGATTCAATCCAACTACTACTCAATAATGACACTATTCACACATTTATGACCCATTTTTTATACTCTTCTACAATCCGAGTGTTTCTGTTATATCCCGTATTTTGTACATTGGGACATTCCGAGCTAACCATGGAGAGTTAAGGACAGGACTATTCCGGAATACGAGGTTGAGACTTTTAATGTTATATCCCGTATTTTTGTACGTTGGATTATTCATAAGCTGAGGTGGGGTCCACATGTCGAGATTTTTTTTTTTGACATATGACAAGTTATATGAATAATATATGTAAAGTTAAACACAACTCAAGAAGGACCCTTGAGCCAAATCAAAGTGGAAGTCCTCCAAGCAAATATTTTTAAGTAACGTTTTCGGGTGATCTGACTTTGAGGGGAATAAACGGTATTATAAGTTTGGAATTTGAAAAAATACCAAAGATAGAAGTTGTAGATAATTGAATTAGCTTTCCAACCATAGGTCGTGGGACTACAGGTTACATCGGGATAAGGAGATATGAATATTTTAAAGTAGAAAGGTCGAGCTGAACAGTGGATTCGGCCCAACCCGATTCCAAGTCGGGTCAGGCCCAATACCCATGCCATTTAAGTGAAATTTTCAGCTTTCTCCTTCATTTTTCAGACCAAAACGTCCGTAATTTTCAGAGAGAGAGAGAGAGAGAGAGAGAGAGAGGAGAGATAGAGAGAGAAACCAAATTTTGACCACAATCTAAGCCCCGAATCGCGAAGCTCATGAAGAGAAAAGTGTTGTACGTTGCGTTGCCTTCAATTTGGGCTAAAAATCAGCCAAGAAGAAGAGGGTGATGTGCTGGCTACATACTTAAGGTAAGACTAAGGTCCCTTTTTCATTGTTAACAAGTTTAATTAGAGTTTTAACGGATTAGAACGGAGAAAATAGCGTTATAAACTAGTTTGTTATTTTGTTGAGATTTATGGATTAAGGGGTCTGTTTTATGTGGGTTAAATGGTTGGAATTAGCTGTGTTATGGATGTTTTGAATGTGTTGTAGTGTGTAAAAATGGATGGAAATCATGATATGTTGTGTGTTGAAGTGGCCGTATAGGGCCGTTTTGGTAGACTATGATGGACTAATTTTATTTAGTGTATTAGTTGATGATTGTTGTGGATTATATGATGAAGATGAAGGTTTAATGATTTAAATTGAAGTTGTAATTGTTTGTGGGTTGTTGTAGAAGTTAATGTGATTTTAGCATAGTTTCTTGAATTTATGAGAATTATGTTGTCAATGTGTGGATCGTTGGTGTAGTTAACGAATTTGGAAGAAAGAAACGTGTGGTTGTAGTTCTTGTTGAATGTGGACGTTTTCGGGTGGAGTAGTACATTGCTTGGGTTGGTTTGAATATTTTGCGGATTGTTGGAAGTGTTCTTGAGTCGTGTTTGAATGGTTTCGGATTAGTGCTTGAATGTGTGAGCATTGATGTTGACTTGATTATATATGGTTGAATTGAATGTAATTGGAATGTTGTCGAATTATGTAGAAAGGAGTTACTAATGTTAGAATACGTTTTGAATTACTTATTGATGTTGTTAGTATAGTTGTTAGTGTTGTTGTTGATGATATTGGCCAAGTTGAATTCTCGGGGTTGTTGAATTCACAGGGGAAATGCTGCCCAAATTTCTGTAAACGAAGTGCTAGCTTAGAATCTGATTTCTAAGTGCCTATGACTAATGTTTGGTGCCAAATGATGTTATTGTAGATTTTGAAAAGCCGAGACTTGAATTCGGATTAGCTTAGGAAGCGGACGAGATATGTAAAGCTTAACCCTTCCTTCTTTTGGCATGCCTTAGTTGTAAATAGGCTATGACACGAGCCTCGAGGAAATTCTATTCTTGCGATCCGAGTATGCCTACGATTCTTATTTGCATTTTATCTTTGACATTCGTAATGTAATGGAATAATGGCCCTTATGTCTTTGAAATAATTGGTTTTCAAATGTTGCATAAAAAGTTTTGTTCCTAAAGGGTTCTGCGTGTCGAAAAGGGCCGTAACTTTTGTAGACAGAACCGGATCGCCTTGATATGCTCGTGGGATGTTCCATAGCGTATAATGATTACACCTTCCATAGGCGGGCTCGGATTGGGTTGACGTTCGTCCGTGGGTCCTGCGACTTTCCTTTGTATAGTTCCCACGACTTTGTGACAAAACTTAATATGGCTACCATCCCGACCCTTCGGATATGGTTAGTGTACTTATCTCGTCGAATCTGTAATGATGATTATGCTTTCAGTTCCCATAAGCTATGTCATATGGTTTTGACACGTATCTATGAATTCCAAAGCTCTATTCGATATGTCCCCGAGCGACGTTCGGAGGAAACTTGATTTGATTAATGTTTTGGTTCTTAAGTAATGGTTTGTTTTGATTATGCTATTGAGTCTTTGAAAATGTTTTTGACTGCATATGGTTATTCACGACTCTGCTCGAGCATTCTGTTATTACATCTTTCGCCGAGACCCGGGCCGGTATGTCATCGTGCGCACTATGCTTTATTCCGGAGTATGATGTGTCTGGTTCGCCGAGCCCCTTTTTGGCCGGGAACCGTGTATATATTATGGTGTTATGATGTGTCCGGTACGCCGAGCCCCTTTCGGCCGGGTACTGTGTATATATGCTATGATGTTATGATGTGTGACGGGATATGGAGATATGAAACCTTCTGGAGTATGATGTGTTATGGCGCCAATGTCGGAGGGCGACTATATTCTAAGAGCCCCATGTATGATTTGTATTTTTAACCAGTAAGCATTTTGATATTCGGATATTGTATTTACTTTTCGTACCTTTTGTTCCGATTATGATCCTATTTAGTGTTTTCATGCTTTGCATACTCGCACATATTCCGTACCGACCCCCTTTCCTGGGTCGCGTTTCATGCCGCGCGGTACGGATACTTGTTTGGGTGGTCCACCAGCCTTAGGATCCCCGTCCAACATTCTGGAGCGCTCCCTTGTCGAGCCTATACTTTGGACCGCATTCTGTTATTATACATATGTATATGTTTGTTCGGTGGGTACGGCGGGGCCCGTCCCGTCATATGATTCTCGTTATGACTCTTAGAGGTCCGTAGACATATGTGTGGGTTATGGGTGGTTACTGCTCAGTTGTGTTAGTGTGATCTGTGTTCTGGACGTCCCCCTGTATGATGACAGCCTTGCTGGCTTATGCATGATACCATCCGCTGGAAGTTGTGACTGCGGTATATATATATATATATAGGTATTTGTAACAGCTTGGGGTGACGTGTCATTTGTCTGTGTGTGTAAGATGTGATTATGTCAGCTATGGTCTGATGTCTGACCTTTGTATATATGTAAGCTATTTGTATGCGGTTTCTGATTAATGGTTATGTCTGGGTGCCCAGCTCGGGCACTAGTCACGGCCTACGGGGTTGGGTCGTGACAGTTTCAACCTACCAATACTTCAAACAAAATGGAAAGGTCATGAAACTCACCTTAGATGATGGAGGAATAAGCCTTGAATGGTAATACACCTCTTGCACCAAAACCCTATTTCATCTCTCTTGGGATTTCTTGGTTTGAATGGCTTTTAATGTGTTTCATACACTTGATTCTCTTCAATTCTTGTTGTTGATCTTTGATTTCCTTTGTTTTCTTATGGTTGAAATGTATGGAGTGTTCTAGAGAAGTCTTGAAGTGTAGAGGAGTGGAAATGAAATGAGAGAGAGGTCCCTTATATTATTTGAGTTCAGTCCCGACCGAGATCTACGGGCCAACATACGGTCCGTATGTTTTCTACCGGCCGTACGTCTGGCCGTAGATCTGGTTCAGTGAGACATGCTATACTGGGCTGAATCTACGGTCCATAGATTTTATACGGCCAGTATGTCTGGCCGTATGTTTGCCCAGTTTTTCGGGACTTGTTCTCGTCGACTCGTTTGATCTCCGATCCTTATGGAACCTTCTTAACACTTGTTTATCACTTCATTAGCAATCTAAGGGACGTTATAGCTCTTCCTCAAAGTATCATTAGAACGTTGTTAACTCAATACTCGAAATTCTTATCCGATACACAACATATGACTTACTTTCCTTAACAACTTCCTCTCCTTATCTTGAATATCTTTGGAGATCTTAATTAGGGCCCTCAAATGCTATTTCTTGCTTGTCAAAACATCGTATACATTCTACCCTTCGATGGCCTATTCACTGTACGCTAACGGGGAATTTCCCAAGGTGTAACATTCTTCCCCCTTTTTGGAACATTTGTCCTCGAATGTTAAGTCGCCGGAAATTCTAGAAAAATTTTGCCAGAGTTTTCCCTGTAATATGGCATTACCATCCTGTCACAACAACCCATAATAACATTGCCTCACAGGGCTACAATACAACAGCAATATAAATTGGCCACACACGACCCATATGCTGTTACATCCCGTGTTTTCATGCATTGGAAAATGTGCAAGTTATATGACAGTAGTAATGAAAAATGAGGTTATTCCCCAAGCTTATAGGTGGTTAGAGTGACGGTATAGATATGTCATAAGGATTAGATGTTAAATGAATCGGATAAAATAAGTTTCGTCGAGGTTCAACATTTATTTGAATGAAATACGGTCCAAGCTATAATATCTCGTATTTTGGACTAGGAAATTGGACCGTCCAACATGAGAGAATTTACCCGAGCTCGGAGGATCTGATCATATTCAAGCATGAAAATCAAGAACTCGGTGTACACAAGGAATGAAGTCCCGAAATGATTTAAGACAAAAAAAAATTTGACGACTATGATTGAAAATAATATTTTATGTGTGGCAAATGAGGTTATGGACTAGTGTTATATCGCATGGCCATGGTAATGGGTATACGAAGTATGTTAAAAGTAATTACTATTTAAGTGAGTTGAGATCAAGAAATTAATTATGTGTATAATCGGTTAAATGTTGGAATTTTAGTGGGAGATTAACAAAGTGATTAGTCAATTAATCATGGTAGTGGACATAGTCCACGTGGTCGGTAGGAAAAGAATGTCCTAAAACGTTACTCGGTGGCTAACAAATATGTTGACATATGTAATTATATTAGATCCACGTATGCTAATATTTTGATCACTATATTAATATACTTATCCAAAGATTTGCTTTCTTCAAAGCTAAGCATCCTACTATTATATTTATATAGCTTTTCCCGAAATTGGCATGGATAGTACCAGCTCTATTCTAAAATGGTTACTAAAATATATTGAGATATTCGGCCACTTTTGTTGACCTTGGGGAGACTTATCTCATCTCCAAAGATATTCCCTCCTTCATTTTAATTTCCACGTTCAAAACTGAGAGTTGCAAGCACCAAATCATAGTGATGAGAATTTGAAATTTTAAATTGACTATAGTCATTGAGTTCCCCAAGTTCGACCCCAACTTGTTAAGCTCGGATTCAAGGATTGGCATTCTAGTGGTGGGAAGTTCATTATTGGATTGTATTGGTGACTAACGGTATGTAAAGCATATCCCTTCTTTCTTTTGGCATGTCCTAGATGTAAGTATGATACGATACGAGCTTTGGGGTAACTCTATTCATAGGTTCCGAGCTTGTTTTATGATTCTTATTCACTTCTTGATATTAGAATTCTTAAAATAGTCGAGCTACTGCCCTCGAGCTTTTATATGAACGGGTAGTAAATGATACATGAAAGTTCCTATTCCGAAAAACTCTACAATGACTAATGACCATAACTTTCATAAGTGCGTTTCGTATTGATTTGATATATGTCTATGATCCCTGAGGCTTTATTTTGATATAGTTCATAATGATGTTCAAAGAGTATTTAATATGGCTATCATCCTATACTCGAGCATTGGTTAGCCTACTTATCTATTGAGTCTCAAAAGATGATTTATAGGCATATGGTTACTCACTGCTCTGTTTGTGCATTCTGTTATTACATCTTTCACCGAGTCCCTCACTAGAGGGCCGGGTACATATATATATATATATTATGGTGTTATCTTTCGTGTTATGGTGTTATGCCGTGTTATGGTGTTATGTTGTGTTATGGTGCTATCTTCGTGATACGGGCTATCCGTGATACGAAGTTATCTTCGTGATACGGAAGTTAGTGCCGTGTTCGTGGAGTGTCGTGTTATGGCGCCAAAGACGGGGTGGCGACCATGTTCACCGAGTCCCATAATGGGTCGGATATGATATATGATATTGACATGCATGATTTGTGTTTTCAAAAGCAAGCATCTTGGTATTTCAAGTTATTGTACTTGTTTTCCGTACTTTTTATTTCGCTTTATAATCCGTTTACTATATTTCATGCTTTATATACTCGATGACATATTTCGCATCGACCCCCTTTCTTCGGGGGTCGTTGCGTTTCGTACCCGTTACGGTACGTACGCTCGTTTTGGTGATCTGTCAGCTTAGGATATTTATTCTGCTATCTTGGAGTGCTCCCTTGTTCTGGAGCCTATATTTTTGGTACAGATCCTCTTGTTATATATATGTGTTTATCTAGGGGTACGGCGGGGCCCTGTCCCGTCATATGTTACAGTTGTTACTCTTAGAGGTCTGTAGACATGTGTGTGGGTTATATATAGTTCTTGTCACTCGGTTGTCCGTATGACTTATATTTTGGGGCGTTCCCATTCGTAGTGGCAGCCTTGTCGGCTTGCGTATATATATATGTTTTGGAAGTTTTGTGTGATGGTAGCCTTGTCGGCTCGTGTATGTCTGGGACGTCCCCCTATGTTAAGATAGCCTTGCCGGCTTATGTACGATGTTGTCCGTTGAAAGCTGTGACTCCTCGGGAGACAGGTTGCTATGATATGTCTATATATGCGACAGTTTTGAGACGACTTCTTGTCTCTTTATATACAAGTTCTTTATTATGCTAGTTGTGTACGATTATAGTTAACAGGTGTATACAAGTGTCCAGCTCGGGCACTAGTCACGGCCTACGGGGTTGGGTCGTGACAAAAGTGGTATCGAGCGGGGATTCATCCTCGAGTGTCTACAGACCGTGTCTATTAGAGTCTTGTTTATCGGTGTGTTGTGCACCACATCTATAAACAGGAGGCTACAGGACATTTAGGATGTTAACTTTCTTTCATATCTAAGATCGTGCGATAGAGCCAAGCCATAGGAAATGAGATTCTTTATACTAACCTTTGATTTCAGCAGGAGAACGACATCGACAGAAGAAAGCGACTGATGATATTGGGAGTTACAAGAGTACGCAGGTAAGAAACGGTACGAAAGATGTATGTCGGGCAAGGTATTTGAAAGTATGATTGAAATGTAAAGTTGAAGATTGAAAGGTAAAGTAAACAGGAAAGCGTAACAGGTGCAGTTTGAATTGGACATACGAGGTAAGTTTATCCTTTATATACCGTTGTTGATATTGGGAGCCCTGTGTGGCTGTGATATGATATGATATATATATATATATATATGTTGGCCCTGTGAGGCACTGTTGGTATTTCCTGCGTGCAGGTTTTGAGATAGTGAGGAATACAGAGGAAACTCTGCCAAAATTTTTCTAGAAATAAAAAGGAAATGAGATATAAGTTTGAAATATGTCTTGAAAGGTCGAGCCAACAGTAATGATAAGATTTGACTAAGTTGCGAGTGCGGCTGACCTCGAGAAATGAGTTAACTGCTGAATTGGTGGTTATAGTAATTAGGAGGACGATATGGATATGGTAAAAAGAAATTGGAAAGGGCTTGTGATACTAAGGGATGATTTAGAAAAGGCTGGCAAATCTTGATAGAGTGTTATATTAAGGCACCGATTGAATTGATAAGCAGGGGTAAGCTATGACGAGCTTATAGTTAAAAGAAGTAATAGTACGATGAAGACAGTACAGAGGAAAAAAGAATTGTGACGGATATGAATGTATTGATAAAACAGTTTGTGAGATATTAAGGATAAGATGGATTAGAAAGGGTAAACGGTTAAGAAGTGTTACACTATAGGATTGAATACGAACAGGATATAATGTGAATATAATGAGGATTGTTATGAAAATAAGTAAAGCCTAGTGAGAAAGTGGGTGCTTGTAGAAAAAGAAAGAATACGACAAGAGAATGGTAACGGGTAACTTAAGAGATATCGTAAAAGATAGCAATGCCATCGGATTAAAGGCTAAGATGTTGGCAATAGAGTTGCTTTCGATGATATTGCGACTTATAAGTAGCAAAGGAGAAGGGATAGAGAATCTCCTATAGTAGGAAGTGAGAAAGTCAAGGATGAGTAAAGGAAGGGAAAGGAATATGACAAGATAGGCTGCGAGCGAATTTTAGTACGGAGGGGACGTGTAAAGCAGAATGAACCAGGAGAAGGAAAGATTGTGAATATACTTTATACAAGTGGTACAAGAATAGTTATGCAATCTACGAATAATTATATGCTAAGAAGGAGATCAAGTGAGTACTTGATAAGAAGAGTAAGGATTTAGTAATGACAATGTAGTTGTAATATTTTGGATATATTAAGGAAAGATGTAAAGATGGTTTAACTCAAATTACCAAAATAGAATTAGTGCTGATGGCAAATGGGACATGGCCATGGTTGAGCCGAAGGTTTATCCCGATACCGATTGTAAGATAAGAGAGAAGAAGGCAAGGTAAAGCATGAAGACTGGTGAGACGACGCTAAGGTATTTCTTGGGCTAATTTGAGTACCTATGCCTATTCGTGTAAAGATTGCAATAAGGCGCGTGAGAGGAGAACCAAGAGCAAAAATCTAAGTAAAGAGGCAATAGAAGGAGTTTGAATTAAAGATAAAGAAGTGACACGAGATAATGTGCCTAGAGTGTTACAAGTTGGATTAAGGGAATTATAAGATGATTTAAGCAAGACAATCAGAACTAGTTGGTTACAACAAGATGGTGAATTTATATGTCAAATTCTTTCAGAATTATACCAGTTAATGATAGACAGAGCACAGAGCGGCTATGTGAGTTATTATATAAGGGAACTCCAGCGCTACTCGGTAGCCGACTCTAAGGATTGAGATTAAAAGCCAAAGGGTAGAGTACTGGTTAAAGTCTTTTAAAGAAGTCATATGCGGATAATCGACGTCAACACTTAGAGTTCAGGTTGGTGATTGGGTATTCTTGAAGGTGTCACCCATGAAGGGTGTAATGAGATTCGGCAAGAAAGGGAAGCTTAGCTCGAGGTATGTTGGGCCTTATCAGATTATTCGTAAGGTGGGCAAGGTTGCCTATGAATTAGACCTACCATCTGATTTGGAAGCAGTGCACCCAGTCTTTCACGTATCTATGCTTCGCAAATGTATTGGTGATCCTTCTTGAGTATTCCCCGTGGATGATGTCCAGGTAACGGAGGAGCTGGCCTACGAGGAGAACCCTGTAGCTATCTTTGGATCGTTAAGTGAGAAAATTACGTACTAAAGATGTGGCTTCCGTTAAAGTATTGTGGCAAAATAATAACAGGGAAGAGATGACCTGTGAAGCCGAAGAGGAGATGAAGAATAAGTATCCCTACTTGTTCCCTATGCCTACAGGTAATCTAAACTCCTAAATTGATTATGTTGGTTGTATTATTTGATTGCAAAACTGCAAGATGAGTATGTTAAGACTTCACACATGAATTACCGCAGCTATAAATATTGGGAAATGGCATGAAAATGATGCAGTATAATAAGGAAATTGAGGAAAGGGATATATGAATTCAAGATTGGAAATGAGGTAACGGATTTGAGAATGGTATAAGTAAGAACCTTAAGGGGGGAAGCGAGTAAGGAAAATACAAGTGTAGACAAAGGAATTGACAGTAGAGACGTTTGTTAATGATATTGCGATTTATAAGAGACAAATACGAAAGGAGTGTAAATTACAAGGATTTCAATATTTAGTGTCTAAGGCAGATTGATATAAAATTTCAAGACCCGTATTAAGATTCTTTTATCGGCCGAACATGAACAGGATCGAAATGGTAATTTACATTGTAAGCTAATCAAGATTTGAGATCGTAGTAAGGAGTGTCACGACAGAAAGACCCATTAAATGGTTTAACAGTAGTTGGAGTGCAGATGACAAACTGAATGAATATAAAGGTTGATCCCAATCTCATAACATAATGTTAGTAAGGAATTAGAATGAAATGATAGAAGGCATAAACTGAAGGACAAAAGCGAGATATGAACTCCTCGGGTGAAAGTACAAAAGATAAGACGGGATTATTTTGCAGGACATGATTAAGTGAAGAATATGAAATTGAGGTGAAATCATAATATAAGGATGGGTGTTGTGTAAAGAGTGACCGCATATAGTAGACGTTGACCCGATATAGTAAAGAATATACTTATTAGCATTCGCCAAGTAGGTGATAAAAGACTCACGTGAACAGTTTAATAAATGATTGGAAGAAGGACACAGAGAGGTAAGTAATAAAAAGCGTTCAAGAAGTAACTCAGCGTTGAGGACAATCGATACGTTATGATACTAAGAGGAGTCGGGACAAGCTAACAGATAGTAACTCCTCTCTTACTCTATTGCGAGGACACTTAGAGAATATCAAAAAGCGACTAAAGAAATATAGCCAAGTTTATGAAGGACCATGGTAGGATCTCCTATGCATCAAATTGCAAACTCAGGGTTTTAGAAACCTTCCAAACACCGCGAGCTATAGATGATGCTTTACGTGAAGAAACATGTGATCATGTATAACTCATGAGATATTTACAGAAATATGACTTATGATGAATAGCAATAGGACAGACAATGACAAATGAGGCATTGGATGACAAGTTCAAAGGAACTATAAACCATAAGGACATGAATATGACCCGATATGCAGTCAAGAGAGAATGAAAAGTGCTCGAAATTAAGTAAGATATAGAAAGGAAAATGAAATGCAACAACAAGGAGATAAGGAAAATGGCGTTAAATCGTTACTAAGAAGAGATGAGTGCTTCATCAAAGGAAAGCCACGATATATATATATATATATATAAAGGAATTGTCATAGGAAAGTATAATGATCGCATTTGAACCCTTTGCATGATGGAGCCTCCATGCCACGACGGATTATGTTAAGAGTTATCATATCTCCAGTAAATAAACAGGTAGGATGTAAGGGAGGACATGATGAGGAATATCAGAAATGAGTCAGAGAAAGTTAACATTAAAGGTTATCAAAACTCATGACAGAAGATTATTTGGAATAGTATGTTTAAATCTCTTGGGTGTTTAGAGTCTAAGATATGAAGGTAATAAGCTGAAAGATATCAAATGAGTCTGTGAATAGATGAAACGACATTGGCATCAAAGACAATAATGATACTACTTAAACATTCGAGGACGAATGTTCTAAAGGGGGGAAGGATGTTACATCCCGTGTTTTCATGCATTGGAAAATGTGCAAGTTAAATGACAGCAGTAATGAAAAATGAGGTTATTCCCCAAGCTTATAGGTGGTTAGAGTGACGGTATAAATATGTCATAAGGATTAGAAGTTAAATGAATCGGATAAAATAAGTTTCGTCGAGGTTCAACATTTATTTGAATGAAATACGGTCCAAGCTATAATATCTCGTATTTTGGACTAGGAAATTGGACCGTCCAACATGAGAGAATTTACCCGAGCTCGGAGGATTTGATCATATTCAAGCATGAAAATCAAGAACTCGGTGTACACAAGGAATGAAGTCCCGAAATGATTTAAGACAAAAAAAAAATATGACGACTATGATTGAAAATAATATTTTATGTGTGGCAAATGAGGTTATGGACTAGTGTTATATCGCATGGCCATGGTAATGGGTATACGAAGTATGTTAAAAGTAATTACTACTTAAGTGAGTTGAGATCAAGAAATTAATTATGTGTATAATCGGTTAAATGTTGGATTTTTAGTGGGAGATTAACAAAGTGATTAGTCAATTAATCATGGTAGTGGACATAGTCCACGTGGCTGGTAGGAAAAGAATGTCCTAAAACGTTACCTGGTGGCTAACAAATATGTTGACATATGTAATTATATTAGATCCACGTATGCTAATATTTTGATCACTATATTAATATACTTATCCAGCATTTGCTTTCTTCAAAGCTAAGCATCCTACTATTATATTTATATAGCTTTTCCCGAAATTGGCATGGATAGTACCAGCTCTATTCTAAAATGGTTACTAAAATATATTGAGATATTCGGCCACTTTTTTTGACCTTGGGGAGACTTATCTCATCTCCAAAGATATTCCCTCCTTCATTTTAATTTCCACGTTCAAAACTGAGAGTTGCAAGCACCAAATCATAGCGATGAGAATTTTGAAATTTTAAATTGGCTATAGTCATTGAGTTCCCCAAGTTCGACCCCAACTTGTTAAGCTCGGATTCAAGGATTGGCATTAGTGGTGGGAAGTTCATTATTGGATTGTATTGGTGACTAACGGTATGTAAAGCATATCCTTCTTTCTTTTGGCATGTCCTAGATGTAAGTATGATACGATACGAGCTTTGGGGTAACTCTATTCATAAGTTCCGAGCTTGTTTTATGATTCTTATTCACTTCTTGATATTAGAATTCTTAAAATAGTCGAGCTACTGCCCTCGAGCTTTCTATATGAACGGGTAGTAAATGATACATGAAAGTTCCTATTCCTAAAAAACTCTACAATAACTAATGACCATAACTTTCATAAGCTGTTTCGTATTGATTTGATATATGTCTATGATCCCTGAGGCTTTATTTTGATATAGTTCATAATGATGTTCAAAGAGTATTTAATATGGCTATCATCCTATACTCGAGCGTTGGTTAGTCTACTTATCTATTGAGTCTCAAAAGATGATTTATAGGCATATGGTTACTCACTGCTCTGTTTGTGCATTCTGTTATTACATCTTTCACCGAGTCCCTCACTAGCGGGCCGGGTACGGTATATATATATATTATGGTGTTATGCTGTGTTATGGTGTTATGTTGTGTTATGGTGCTATGCTGTGATACGGGGCTATCTTTGTGATACGGAGTTATCTTTGTGATACGAAGTTATCTTTGTGATACGGAGTTATCTTTGTATTACGGGTATCTTTGTGTTATGGCGCCAAAGACGGGTGGCGACCATGTTCACCGAGTCCTATAATGGGTCGGATATGATATATGATATTGACATGCATGATTTGTGTTTCAAAAAGCAAGCATCTTGGTATTACGGTTATTGTACTTGTTTTACGTACTTTTTATTTCGGTTATAATCCTGTTCTCGTTTTTCATGCTTTATATACTCGGTATATATTTCGTCGACCCCCTTTCTTCGAGTGCGTTTCATGCCACGGTACGAACGCTCGTTTTGGTGATGTCGGACTTAGGATATTTATTTGCTATGTTGGAGTGCTCACTTGTTCCCGGAGCCTATATTTTTGGTACGGATCCTCTTGTTATATATATGTGTTTATCCGGGGGTACGGCGGGGCCTGTCGGTCATATGTTACGGTTGTTACTCTTAGAGGTACGTAGACATTTGTGTGGGTTGTATATAGTTCTTGTTCGGTTAAATATGTATGACTTATATTTTGGGGCGTTCCCATTCGTAGTGGCAGCCTTGTCGGCTTGCGTGTATATATATATATATATATATATATATATATGTTTTGGAAGTTGTGTGTGATGGTAGCCTTATCGGCTCGTGTATGTCTGGGACGTCCCCCTATATTAAGATAGCCTTGCCGGCTTATGTACGATGTTGTCCGTTGAAAGCTGTGACTCCTTGGGAGACAGGTTGCTATGATATGTCTATATATGCGGCAGTTTTGAGACGACGTCTTGTCTCTTTATATACAAGTTCTTTATTATGCTAGTTGTGGACGATTATAGTTAACAAGTGTATACGAGTGTCCAGCTCGGGCACTAGTCACGGCCTACGGGGTTGGGTCATGACATATGCATAAAAGAAAAGTATACATAACTTATAATCTCGATGTTTCATCATATATCTCTTCCGGGGACTGAAATAAATGCGGATATGTGGATTTCATCTTCTCTTCTGCTTCCCAAGTCATCTCTTCTCGGTTGTTATTTCACCATAGGACCTTAACTGAAGCTACTTCCTTATTTCGAAGTTTCCGTACTTGCTTGTCTAGTATGGCAATAGGCACTTCTTCATAGGCTAGCTTATCTGTGATCTGAACATCATCTATTGGCATAATCTTTGTGGGATCTCCAACACATTTGCGGAGCATTGAGACATGGAATACTGGATGAACTAATTCAAGCTCTGACGGCAAGTCCAATTCATAAGCTACTTGACCCACTTTGCGGATAATCTTATAGGGTCCAATATATCGAGGACTTAACTTTCCTTTCTTACCAAATCTCATCACCCCTTTCATTAGCGACACTTTCAAAAACACCCAATCATTAATTTGAAATTCTAGATCTCACCGGCGGTTGTCCGCATAAGATTTTTGGCGACTTTGAGCTGTCAACAATCGATCTCGGGTTATCTTGACTTTTTCTACAGCTTGCTGAATCAACTCGGGGCCTATTAATTGCGCTTCTCCTATCTCGAACCATCCAATTGGAGATCTACGCTTCCTCCCATATAAGGCTTCATATGGAGCCATCTGGATGCTAGAATGATAGCTATTATTATATGCGAACTTGATAAGGGGTAAGTGGTCATCCCAACTACCACCAAAATCTAGAACACATGCCCTTAGCATATCCTCAAAAGTACGAATAGTACGTTCAGCTTGTCCATCAGTCTGCGGATGAAATGCCGTCTTTGAGCCTTACTTGAGTACCTAGACCTTCTTGGAAAGATTTCCAGAACTTAGCTGTAAACTGTGCTCCTCTGTCTGAAATAATAGATACCGGAATACCATGAAATCTTAAAATTTCCTTGATATACACCCTCGCATAATCTTCTGCTGAGTATGTAGTTCTGACTGGAAGAAAATGAGCTTCCTTTGTCAATCTATCCACGATCACCCATATAGAATCATGCTTGACTAGGGAATGGGGTAGTCCTACAATAAAATCCATATTGATCACTTTCCATTTCCACGTAGGAATTTCCATCGCTTGCAATAATCCTCCTGACTTTTGATGTTCTATCTTTACTTGCTAGTAATTTAGACATTAGGCTACAAATTCTGCTATGTCTCTTTTCATGCCATCCCACCAATACATTAACTTAAGATCATAATACATCTTTATTGTCCCTGGATGGATAGAATACCGAGAATAATGAGCTTCCTCTAGGATTCGACAACCCAGTTTTGCAACGTTCATGTCATGACCCAAACCTTGGGCCGCGACGAGCACCCGGTGCTAGCCCACCCGGGCACCTCTTAACACACTTTACATCACATTCTAGGTGAGCCACATAATTATATCATACTTTTCATTCATCATTCTAATCTCATTGGGCAACGACATATCTATATCTTCAATAACATGATGCCCATACAATGTACATAAGCTGACAAGGCTATCAAAGTAATATCTCAAAATATAGGCCGTCAAGGCCGAACACATCTAACTAAATACACAATGTCTATGAGCCTCTAAGAAGGTACATCATATCGTAGCATATGGGCGGGACAGGACCCCGCCGTGCCTATGAATATATACACAAAAGAATCTATACCAAAAGCTGCAGCTCCGAATGAAATGGAGCTCTGCTATGTAGTCCCTGAGAAGATACAGCTAAGGATCAAGTCTGTCTCCCTGGCCACCTGCGGGCATGACAAGGACGTCAACAAAAGGACGTCAGTACGAAGAATGTACTGAGTATGTAAAGCATGATCAATATCAATATGGAAGCATAATGGATAACATATGAAATAACATAAGATGGGAGACAATAGCCTCATTATCATAGCACTTACCTGCTTTCCATAGGGACGTTCCGTTTCTATTTCGTACTCGCGTACATACATTCATATCTTTGCTCAATTACCTTTCGTATCTATTTTCGTACTCATATTCATATCTCCTTTCATACTCATGCTCATATCATGTACTTTGCATATACATAGCCCTTACTTGGCACTTACATGGTCTTAACATATTCGTACTCTAATTGATGTCATATACATAGCATAATCGTATTCATATAGGGGTCATATACTTAGCTTATTCGTACTCATATAGATGTCATACATATAGCTTATTCGTACTCATATAGATGTCATACATATAGCTTTTATATAGCTTACCCGACTATGAAGGTTCGGTGTTTCACGTACCCAGCCCTACCAAGGCTCAGTGCCTGGCCCTACCAAGGCTCAGGGTTGTTCGTACCCAACTGCAGTGGTGCGCGCGTCGTTATATATAGATATACATACTCATTATATTCTACCTAGCCATATAAGCTCGGGGTTCACGCTCTCATGGTACACATACATACAAACTCATGTCTATCTTGTACTTTTCTATCGTCGTTCATTACCTTCTATCCGTAGGTGTTACTTCATCGTATGAGGAACTTAATCTTACATCGTTTGAGCATCATTAGCTTAATAGCTTCTCGAGCTAGGATCACTAGAGAGTATCATGAACTCATAAGAAGATGAACATTTGCCAAAGAACCGTGCCTTATGAAAGAAGGGTTAGACTTACATACCTTTCCTGCAACTATTATATCAACGTACGCTCTTCTTCAAAGCTCACGTTCTACCTTCATTGAAGTGTATACTCATATTAGATAATGGATAGCTTTAGCATTCATGACTAATTCTAGAGAAAATCGAACAGCATCTCCTTTATTTATACGACTTCCTTCGTATTACACATCAACCCCCAAACATCAATAGCAACATTCGCAATATCATCACAATAGCCTTTAGTCGTACATTACTCTTACTTCACAATTCACTTCAATTTTCCATATTCATAGTCATAACTCGACAATACGTTCATTCACATACAATGTCGTTTTCCACACTCTCAATATCATTTATAACATGATTATATTCATAAAGCATCAAGAATCATCACTCGTTCCAAACGTTTACTCAAAAGTGCTACTATTCACACATTCATGACCTATTGCTTACATCCTTTTGTAATCCAAGTGTTTCAACTTCCAAATACTTTAAACAATATGGAAACATCATAAAACTCACCTTAGATAGTGTAGGATTGAACCTTGGTTGCATACCTTACTTGAGCTAAACCTAGATTTTCCTTCACTTGAATTCTTTGCTTTTGAAGAACTTTAATGGGTTCTCTTACTTTGATTCACTTGTATTGATGATTAGAACCTTTGATCCCCTTTGAATTCTTGTTCATGAAATATATATGGAGCCCTAGAAGTCTTAGCGAGAAGTAGAGAGATGTTGGGAATGAAATAATGAAGTTGGAAACACATTTAAAGACTCAAAACATTTCAGCCCGTCGGGTGTTCCATGGACTGTTCCAAGGTCCGTGGAACCCAATTCTGTCCGTGAAGCTGGTCGTGGTTCACGACCAACAAAAAAGCCTTCTACGGTAAGGCGGTTCACGGACCATCACGGTCCGTGGAACTCACTGTTTCACTAAGTTTGATCCCGTCATCTCGTTTGATCTCCAATCCATATGGAACCTTCTTAGCACTTGTTTATCATATCATTAGCAATCTAAGGGGCGTCATAACTCTTCCGCACACATCATTAAGTTGTCATCAACTCACTACTCATAAATCCCTTCCGATACTTATCGTATACATAGCCTTCTCTTGGCAACTTTCTCATCTACATCGAATGTCTTTCGAATCTTACTTGGAATCATCAAATGCTATTTCTTACTTATTGAAACATCGTACTTCGTATTCCTCATTAGCCTATTTACTGTGCATCAACGGAAATTTTTTTCGAGGTGTAACAGTTCGGAACACATAGCCTGCCTCGGTATCTAAGATTCCATCTATAGAAGTTTCAAATGGGGACTTCTCTTTTGCATGACATATATCTCTATAATGACTCAATTGAAGATCTTCATATTGCCGCTCTTTTACTTCCATATCCAAGGACAAAACTGTAGGATCATGAATACCAATCCCTGCGTCACCTGAATCAATTAAACATACTCCAAGATTTGCTAGATGACGGAGTTCATGAATCATTTCTTTCTTCTCCGGGGTACTTCACATAAGCTTGCCCATTGATCGGCGGCTAAGCGCATCCCATTCTTACGTTTACAACATTTTCGTGGTATAAAATATTCGCGTCGTAATCTTTCAATAATTCTAACCACCGCGACATCGCATTCAACTCCTTCGTTAGAAAATGGCTGGGAGAGACTTAATGATCCGTATAGATATCAACATGCACACCATACAAGTAATAATCTCGCATTTTTAATGCATGAATAATTGCGGCCAATTAAAAATCATGAGTTGGGAGTTCTTTTTATGTTTTTTGCGGTTTTTTGGGAAACATAAGCAATGACA
>NC_081343.1:14143792-14161700 GCF_029784015.1 Lycium ferocissimum | reverse complement strand
AAACTTTCCTTAGTTATTAAATGAAAATAAGTCAAAGGGGACAATAGGGAAGAATTCGGGAATAGTAGGCCCACCTCGGGTCAAATGAGGCGGCATATCAAATTTACGTATTTTACAATTCATGGCGTCACTTAGGAGGGTCTTAGGGTGATCGAGTCCTATTTGTGCAAGTTCCTGGATGTTTGGAAGTTTTCCCAACATTTCGCGCAAGTTCTAATTCAATTCTCTTTTGAATGAATAGTAACTATTTTCAATCTTAGATTCCGAGAAAAGGAATGGTTCTCGGGACACGTAGTCGACTTAGTACGCCTAAGACATGCCATAGAAAGAAGGGTGAAGCCTTACATACCTCTTTTCGCTCCTTATGGCACTCCAAATTCAAGCTCCAACTTCGCCAAAATCTACAAATTGGTCACGTTTACCAAATGTAATTAGTGCCTTTAGGATTGAATTCTTAAAACAACACTTGGCTACCGAAATTTCGACACTTCCTTTGTAAATACATCATTCCCCAAAGTCATCTTAGCCAATTCTCATCAACAACAATCCGGGAATTCAACCCGGCCAAACTATCAATCATAATATCACAACCATATTAACAATTTCCAATTTCAATCCGAGATACATTCTAACAACTTAATCCATATACTACTTCCATCAAGACCTTCCAACTCCAAGGAAAACAATAACAACCTAATAATTCACATACCAACAATATCATACAAGTCTCATTATCTTTCATGCATGCAAGAACACTATATTCAAGCTACATAGTCTCTACACCAAGTCTCCAATTACCACAATTTCTCTAATGTCCTTAAGCTTCTATTAGCAACATAAAATCCATAATATAACAACCAAGATATTAATTAAAACATGCTCTCCATTCATTCATAAATCAACACATACACGGCTACACAAAATCCATACCATACGGCCACCATCATATATATATGGCTACAACTTCTCAAAATTTATTCAACTTCCATTATCAACATGGCTTCCACAACAATAACAACCAAATACTAGATAGAATGCTTAAGACATAATTCAACACACACCTAGACACACACGGCCTCACCATAATTTCTTTCCTCTTCCATGAATTTCATCCATTTTCTTACACACTACACATGCAAAATCATCCATAACATGCAAGAAGAGTTAAACCTTACCTTTTCTTCAATTCTCCACTTGGTAAGAGATTCCAACTTATAGAAATAGATATCCTTCTTGCTCCAAAAACCACCTCACCTTGCTAGGGACCCTTGGATTGGTATGAAATGATTTTTTGGAAAAAATTTTGGCAATTTTTCTTGGGATTTTTCCTCTTGGCCGAAGGCCACTTCTTTTTCTCTCTTCTTGTTCTTTGTTCTTCCACTTCTTGAAATTTCTAGAGAATTTTGTGGATTAAGATGACTTAGTCATCTTTTATTCCACAAATTAATTCTCATGGGCTTAGCCCAAGTCATGGCCAATGGGCCTTCTCTTGTTTTTAAAAAATCCAAGCCCAAATATTTTTCTTCCATGACAAATTGTAACTCATAAAAATATTTTCCAAATTCCAAGTTTTACCCTTCGCCTTCCTTTGTATTTCTATGTAGCGTGAGTGCGAATTTCCCTTTTATGCCCTTGACCTTTCTTAACAATTCCGCTTCTAAATGCTTCATAAACCATTCATATGCTTAACAACTTAAAAATAGGACCTTGCTCGTCGTCCTCCCGCAATTGTCTTGAATCATCCGAACGCACAAAATGCGGGATATAACAGGTACGGTGTAATAATCAATAGCATTAGCCTCATCATTAGCCTGCGTCCAGGCATCCTGCGTCCAGGATATTATCTCTTTGCTTGCCCACTATAGTGGCCCCCGCCATGCCATACGGCCATGGTGTATAAATGTTGCCGCCTTGTGGTATTTGCCTACTATAGGCACGGTGTGATATCATCATATACTCATTACATCGGGCTTATCATAACATGCTTATCATAACTCATCATGGTATGCTTGACATCATATACTTATTACAATACATGAATAGAGACTCGTAGCTATTCATACTTGATCGGGGTGACGTAAGGTCGTGGACCCCCGAGATCCTTATGAGCATTCTTATGTATCCTGCCTCACCTTGAAGGAATAAGCATAGGGTGAGTGTACATAGTGATCAATATCATTAGATTACATACATTACCTCATTAAATTCTTACGGCCTCATATCGTAGGCTATGACATTTCTAGACTTTAACTTACTATTATCATCATCGTATTCATCTCATATCTCTTATCTCGTATAGCTATTCATGAGTGAGGATCTTTACTTTCTTAGAGATAGGAACATTCATAGTAAAGGAGGAAATTCATGCCATATGACTCATGCCTTGGAAAGAAAGGATTAGCCTCGCATACCTTTGTCGTTTACTATAATATCGCTTGCTCGTACTCCCTTAGTGCACTCGTCTATACCTTCAAGATAATTCGTATCAACATTAGCTATATCATCGTGGAAACATACTTACTAAAGCTATAGAAATTTGGGCAGCATTTCCTTTGTTTATACTACTTTCCGCCATATTCCATATCGAACCCAACATTCATAATGACAATCACAATATCCCTAACAACAATCGTCATTCATTCGTATGATTCGTATTTCACAATTCTACTTCAATCCTCCATATTCATGACTAAAATCCATCGTCGTATTCTTTCATATCAAATACTTGTTTCATGTTCTATAGGTCATTTATAACACATTCATAACATCAACGTATCCATTTTCATGATTCAATTCAACTATCACATGCTAGCAATACTATTCACACATTTGATGACCCATTTGTTGTACTCTTCTACAATCCATGTGTTTCAACCTATAAATACTTCAAACAATGTGTAAAGGTCATGAAACTTACCTTAGACGATGGAGGAATAGGCTTACAATGGTGATTAAGCCCTTAGCACCAAAACCCTACTTTATCTCTCTTGGGACTTCTCGATGTGGATGACTTCTAGTGGGTTTCCTTCACTTGATTCACCTTAATTCTTGATATTAATCTTTGATTTCTCTTGTTTTCTCATGGATGAAGTGGTTGGAACTCTCTAGAGCTTTCTTGAAGTGTGGAGGTGAAGTATGAAATGAAATGAAAATGAAAAAGGGTCCCTTATATTAATCACAAAAGCTGATTTTTAATGAACAGTCGTCGGTTGTACAGTGGTCGTAAACCACAATTTACGGACCGTATACTAGTTTACGGGGCGTATAGTGTGGTCGTATTTAAGCATATCAAAACAGAAAGGTATGCTGGGAATCATGGCAGTTTACGACCCAATTTACGGGCCGTATTTTGATTTACGGTCCGTCTTCCAGTTTACGTCCAACGGCTAGAAATGCAGTTAGGACGCAACTTTCCTTTACTTGTCCACACTCGCGGGGAAATTTCCGGGGTGTAACATTCTCCCCCCCCCCCTTTTGGAACATTCGTCCTCGAATGTTAAGTCGTCGGGAATTCTAGAAAAATTTAGCAAGAGTCTCCCCTATAATATGGCGATACCATCCTGGCACAACAACCCATAATATCATTGCCTCACAGGGCCACAACACAACATCAATATAAGTTGGCCACTCATGACCCATATACATGAAAGTAAAGCACACATACCTCATAATCTCGATGTCTCATCATAGCTTTCTCCTGGGGGCTGAAATAAATGCGGGTACGCGGATTTCATCTTCTCTTCCGCTTCCCAAGTCATCTCTTCCCGATTGTTATTTCGCCATAAAACTTTAAGCTCAAGCTTGTTTCTTTATTCCGAAGCCTTCGTACTGCTTGGGCCTAATATGGCAATAGGCAACTTCTTCATAGGCTAGCTTTTATGTCGGACATCCTCTCTTGGCACAACCTTTGTAGGATCTCCCGACACATTTGCGGACATTGAAACATGAAATCGGGTGAACTAATTCAAGCTGCAAGGCAATTCTAATTCGTATGCTACTTGACCCACCTTACGGGTGATTTTATAGGGTCCAATATATCGCGGACTCAACTTTCCCTTTTTGCCAAATCTCATCACTCCTTTCATCGGTGACACTTTCAAGAACACCCAATCATTGACTTAAAATTCTAGGTCTCGCCGGCGATTGTCCGCATAAGACTTTTGGTGACTTTGAGCTGTCAACAATCGATCTCGGATCACCTTGACTTTCTCTACCGCTTGTTGGATCAGTTCGGGGCCTATCAACTGCACTTAAGACGTCCAACCATCCAATTGGAGATCTACATCTCCTTCCATACGAGGCTTCATACGGAGCCATTTTGATACTTTGGAATGATAAAACTTGTTATAGGAAAATTCGATTAAGGGTAAGTGGTCATCCCAACTACCACCAAAATCTAAAACACATGCCCTTAACATATCTTCCAAGGTACGTATAGTGCGCTCGGCTTGTCCGTCGATGCGGTGAAATGCCGTCTTGAGCCTTACTTGAGTACCTAGACCTTCTTGGAAGGATTTTCGAACTTAGCCCCTTGTAAATTGTGCTCCTCTGTCGTGATGATAGATATTGGAATACCATGAAGCCTCATAATTTCTTTAATGTACGGTCTTGCATAATCTTCGCAGTAGGTGGTTCTCACTGGAAGAAAATGAGCTGCCTTTGTCAATCTATCCACGATCACCCATACAGAATCATACTTAATTCAGGAACGAGGAAATCCTACAATAAAATCCATATTGATCACCTCCCATTTCCACGTAGGAATTTCCATTGCTTGTAATAACCCTTCTGGCTTCTGATGTTCTATCTTCACTTGCTGATAATTTGGCATTGGGCTACAAATTCCGCTATGTCTCTTTTCATGCCATCCCACCAATACATCAATTTAAGATCATGATACATTTTTGTCGCTCCTGGGTGGATAGAATACCGCGAGTAATGAGCTTCTTCCGAATTTGGCAACGAAGTCCCGCAACATCCGAACACACAATCTATTCGATGCACCCGAGAACCCCGTACGTCGAAACTTCAAACGGTGACCTTTCTTTTGGAGATTTCACGCCTTTATAATACTCTAATTTGGGATCCTCGTACGGCGCTCTTTTATTTCCGCTTCCAAGGATGAAAGCTGAGGGTTATTAATTTTAACTCCTGTATCGCCTGAATCAATTATACGTACTCCAAGGTTAGCTAACTGATGAAGCTCATGAACCATTTCTTTCTTTTCTGGGGGAACTTCACATGAACTTCCCATTGAGCGGCGACTCAGCGCATCGGCTACTACATTGGCTTTTTTGGGGTGGTATAAAATATTAACATCGTAGTCTTTCAATAATTCTAACCACCGCCGCTGTCGTAGATTCAACTCCTTCTATTTGAAAATATATTGAAGACTCTTATGATCTGTATAGATATCGACATGCACGCCATACAAATAATGTCTCCACATTTTCAATGCATGAATAACTGCGGCCAATTCGAGATCATGAGTTGGGTAGTTCTTTTCATGTTTCCGCAGCTGTCTCGAAGCATAAGCAATGACTTTTCCATGCTGCATTAACACACATCCTAGCCCAACACCGGAAGCATCACAATATACAACATAGCCATCCGGCCGCTGCGGAAGTGTTAAAACTGGAGCTGAGGTTAACCTGTCCTTCAACTCTTGGAAGCTACGCTCACAAGCGTCATTCCACTGAAATTTTACTGACTTCTGGGTTAGCTTCGTCAATGGGGCTGAGATAGATGAAAAGCCCTCTACAAATCTCCTATAATAGCCTGCCAATCCCAGAAAACTACGAACTTCTGTAGGCGTCGTAGGTCTTGGCCAAGTCTTCACAGCTTCTATTTTCTGAGTATCAACTCTAATGCCATCATCTGAAATTACATGGCCCAGAAATGTCACAAAATTTAGCCAAAATTCGCACTTTGAAAATTTAGCGTACAACTCTCGAGTGCGGAGGATTAGAGAACAATTCGCAAGTGATCTGCATGCTCGGACTCTGTGCGAGAATACACCAGAATATCATCAATGAAGACTATCACAAATAGGTCCAAGAGAGGCCTAAACACATTATTCATTAAATTCATAAACACTGTCGGCGCATTTCTCAGCCCAAACGACATCACTCGGAACTCATAATGGCCATATCTTATTCTAAAAGCTGTGTTGGGGATATCTTCCTCTTTAACCCTCACTTGATGATAACCCGATCGCAAATCTATTTTGGAAAACCACTTAGCACCCTGTAGCTGATCAAATAAATCATCAATTCTTGGAAGAGGATACTTGTTCTTTATCGTCACTTTATTCAGCTGCCTATAATCAATACACATTCGTAGGGAGCCGTCTTTCTTCCTTACAAACAAAACTGGCGCTCCCCACGGTGATGAACTGGGTTTGATGAACCCCTTCTCAAGCAAATCTTTCAACCCAACCTTTAATTCTTTTAACTTTCTGCCGGAGCCATCCGATAAGGAGGAATATAAATGGGTTTAGTATCCGGCAACACATCAATGGCGAAGTCAATTTCTCTTTTACGGAGGAAGGCACGTTAAGTTCATCAAAATACGTTCGGGAACTCATTTACCATATGGACAGATTGGAAAGTTGGTGACTTTGCTTCCGTGTCATGAACTCGAACTAGATGATAGATGTAGCCTTTGGCTATCATTTTTCTTGCCTTAAGGTAGGAAATAAACCTACCCCTCGGAGTCGGCGTATTACCTTTCCATTCAAGCACGGGCTCTCCCGGAAATTGAAAACAAACTAACTTCATCTGGCAATCAACACTGGTATAACAGGAGGCCAACCAATTCATACCCATTATAACATCGAAATCAAGCATTTCTAGCTCAACTAAATCAGCTTTGGTCTGATGATCACATATCACAATCATACAGTCTTTATATATCTTGCTTATATTCGTACCACGGGATCACCGTAACCGGAGTAGATACCTCAAAAGGTTTGATCGGCTCGGTTTTCACCCCAATACGATTTGCAACATATGGAGTAATATATGATAACGTAGATCCGGATCTATCAATATAAACATCATAAGAGGACACGGTCAATATACTTTGACCACGTCCGGGGAGGACTTAAGATCTTGTCGTCCGGCTAATGCATATAGGCGGTCGCGTGTGGCACACAAAGTAGATACTCCCCTCGGCCTCTACCTCGGCCATTGTTGGAGTACGAGAAGTCGACTGTGAGGACGTGCCGAAGAAGATCCTCTACGATCCCGTAGGCTCCCCAACTCGCCCTCATCGATGGGCAATCTCTCATCATGTGCCCTACACATATAGTGTAACAAGCATCGAACACGACGGCACGATCCGAATGTAATCTACCGCACGTGCCATCGCTGTCCTCCCCATCTCCTCGACTATAATTGCCCCCGAAGCGTGAACACGGGGCCCTTGAACCCTGGCCCGTCCGAACGGAAAGAGCGATCAAATCTTACAGTCGCATGCGATGGAGGTGCACTAGTCGGCCGATCGACTCCGAGTGCCTAGAAAATGTACGCCTCGATCCCCCTCTATAATCACGGCTGTGCCCATAAATCTAGCTTTTTGTTGGCCCTCTATCAACATCACGTTCACCTCTTTGTGGAGGTTGTTGCCCTTCAAAATTACGGGCATGGGCTTGAATGCGGAGTGTCCATCCCGTCTTGCAATGAAGTGTAAGCACTCCTTAGACAAATGTGGCCCTAAGCCACTCACATATCTATGCACTTTCTGTCGCCCATATCGGCCACCATTGTAGGAGCATATCTAGCCAAAGAATTAAATTGAAGGCTATACTCCCGGCACTCATATTCCCTTGCTTTAGATTTAGGAATCTATCCGCTCGGCTCGGCGGACCTCGGGAGGTAAGTAGTGGCGAATGAAAGCGACAACAAACTCTTGCCACGGGGGAGGAGGTGCATTTTCTTGCCTCGATGCTCTCCAATTATTGTACCATAAAACCGCCATCTCGGAGTCTATATGATGCCAACTCCACCGATTCGGTCTCGGAAGCATGAATAATGTTAAACGTCCTCAACATTTCGTCAATAAAACCTTGCGGGTCTTCATCCATAGCTTGGACCCAAAAGAATTACGGCGGATTAAGGCTCATGAAGTCACGGGCTCTAGTACTAGATGAACGATCACTTGGGCCCGCATTTTGCCTTTGCGCTGAGCGGCAACCAATTGTGTCAACAAATTAATGGCCTCGGCTACTTGTTGACCCGACGTATGGTGGAGGAACTGGAGGAATAGGAGCTGGAACAGAAGCCCCTTCTTGTCCCTCTGTGATAGGAGGAGTAGTGGAGGCATTAGATAAAGCCTCGTGATGTGACTCTCCTTCGTCTATATTCATAGGCGGCTCCCTTTCCGCCCGCCTCTTTGTCGTAGTTTTGCCCTTCTGGGCGGCTTTAGCTTTTGGCGGCATTTCTGAAATCACAACATACTCATTAGGGAGGATTAAATCTTATGCTCGGCTAATCGCACGATCTCATATGAAGAAAGATGGTCATTTTTCCAAAATGTCCTGTAGCCCCTGTTTATTAGCGTGGCGCGCGACACACCATAAACAAGACTCTACTAGACACGGCTCGTAGACACTTCCTAGGGGTTTTAAACTCATACTATACATCACGACCCGAACTACGGGCCGCGATGGGTATCCGGGGCTACCCACCGAACACCACTCATACTGTTACTTATCTGCTCTCGTTCATACTATATGGTCATAATCATAGAAATATATCATCATTTGAAATATAATTACTTTTATAAACATAAGCCCTCTCGGCCATCAAAATAATATATATATATATGCATACACATACAACTATGGGACCATGCTACCCACGCTACGTATCTACGAGCCTCTACTAGAGTACTAGACATATGGACGGGACAGGACCCCGTCGTGCCCAATCGTGACTATACACATATATATGTACCAAAAGAATAATTTGTGGCACCTCCGGAAAATAGAGTGCTCTCTAACCAGCTGCTAGCTCCTATGAGTCTGGATCACCTCCCTGTCTACCTGTGGGCATGAACACAGCGTCCAAAGAAAAGGACGTCAGTACGGATATTATGCTGAGTATGTAAGGCATAAACAATAATAAGATGTTAGTAAAATAAGGAGGAATCAATGAGGAGCAATCTGTAACTGATTGAATCATAAAGGAAGTAATACATGCTAGCTTACTTTCATACTCATCATCATATCATATATGCATAAGTGTATAAGCTGCCCGTCCATATAGGTACGGTGTAATAATCAATAGCATTAGCCTCATCATTAGCTTTGCGTCCGGGCATCTATTGCGTCCCGGGATATTATCTCATCTTCCCACTATGTGGATGGTGAAGAAACATGACGCCATCGTCATCCATTATGGTGTATAAATCCGCCTTGGCGGTGTTGCCCACTATATAGGCACGGTGTGATATCATCGTATACTCATTACATCGGCTTATCATAACATGCTTATCATAACTCATCATGGTATGCTTGACATTATATACTTATTACAATACATGCGTAGAGACTCTTAGCTATTCATACTTGATCGGGGTGACGTAAGGTCGTGGACCCCCGAGATCGTTATGAGCATTCTTACGTATCTTATCCTCACCTTGAAGGAACAAGCATAGGGTGAGTGTACATAGTGATCAATATCATTAGATTACATACATTACCTCATTAACTTCTTAGGGCCTCATATCGTAGGCTATGACATTTCTAGACTTTAGCTTACTATCATCATCATCGTATTCATCTCATATCTCTTATCTCGTATAGCTATTCATGAGTGAGGATCTTTACTTTCTTAGAGATAGGAACATTCATAGTAAAGGAGGAAATTCATGCCATATGACTCATGCCTTGGAAAGAAAGGATTAGCCTCACATACCTTTGTCGTTTACTATAATATCGCTTGCTCGTACTCCCTTAGTGCACTCGTCTATACCTTCAAGATAATTCGTATCAACATTAGCTATATCATCGTGGAAACATACTTACTCGAAGCTATAGAAATTTGGGCAGCATTTCCTTTGTTTATACTACTTTTTGCCATATTCCATATCGACTCCCAACATTCATAATGGAAATCACAATATCCCTAACAACAATCGTCATTCATTCGCATGATTCGTATTTCACAATTCTACTTCAATCCTCCATATTCATGACTAAAATCCATCGTCGTATTCTTTCATATCAAATACTTGTTTCATGTTCTATAGGTCATTTATAACACATTCATAACATCAACGTATCCATTTTCATGATTCAATTCAACTATCACATGCTAGCAATACTATTCACACATTTGATGACCCATTTGTTGTACTCTTCTACAATCCATGTGTTTCAACCTATAAATACTTCAAACAACGTGTAAAGGTCATGAAACTTACCTTAGACGATGGAGGAATAGGCTTACAATGGTGATTCGCCCTTAGCACCAAAACCCTACTTTATCTCTCTTGGGACTTCTCGATGTGGATGACTTCTAGTGGGTTTCCTTCACTTGATTCACCTTAATTCTTGATATTAATCTTTGATTTCTCTTGTTTTCTCATGGATGAAGTGTTTGGAACACTCTAGAGCTTTCTTGAAGTGTGGAGGTGAAGTATGAAATGAAATGAAAATGAAAAAGGGTCCCTTATATTAATCACAAAAGCTGATTTTTAATGAACAGTCGTCGGCTGTACATTGGTCGTAAACAACAATTTACGGACCATATACTAGTTTACGGGGCGTATAGTGTGGTCGTATTTAAGCATATCAAAACAGAAAGGTATCTTTTTTGGGAATCATGGCAGTTTACGACCCAATTTACGGGCCGTATTTTGATTTACGTTCCGTCTTCCAGTTTACGTCCAACTGGCCAGAATGCAATTCTGCAACTTTTCACTGTACACTCACAGGGAAATTTCCGGGGTGTAACAATTATGGTATAATAATTGGATGGCCTTGAGAAAAGAGAATGCGCCTCCTCCCGTTTGGCAAGAATTCGTAGATGCTTTCATTCGCCATTATTTGCCACCCGAGGTCCGCCGAGCTAGAGCGGATAGATTTCTAAATTTGAAACAAGGAAATATGAGTGCCCGGGAGTATAGCCTTCAATTTAATTCATTGGCTAGATATGCCCCGACTATGGTGGCCGATATGGGAGATCGGGTGCATCGATTTGTGAGTGACTTAGGGCCACATTTGTTCAAAGATTGTTTGACGGCTTCATTGCAAGACGGGATGGATATTTCCCGCATTCAAGCCCATGCCCAAAATCTAGAAGGACAACAACCTCCGCAAAGGGGTGATCGTGATGTTGATAGAGGGCAAAGCAAAAGGGCCAGATCTATGGGCACGAGCGAAGATTATAGAGGGGGATCGAGCGGACACATTCTAGGCACTCAGGCCAGTCGGTGACTAGTGCACCTCCCCGATTTACGAGTAGGAGATTTGATCGCTCCTTCCGTTCAGGACAGGGCCAGAGTTCGAAGGCTTCAGGTTCACAGTTTGGGGGAGATTATAGCCAGAGGAGACCTCCGTGCGCGATGCGGTCGGTGCGGTAGATTACACTCGGAAAGTCTTGCCGGGGTTCGGATGCTTGTTATACTTGTGGTCGGGTGGGGCACATGATGAGAGATTGCCCGTCAGTGAGTGGTAGAGTTGGGGTCCAGCCCACAGGATCACCCATTTGGTTCTTCCTCGGTGTGGGGGCGGTTCCTCGGTTTCGACGGCCGGGGAGCATATACTTCAGGTGCCACTCAGCCCCGCTTATATGCTTTAGCCGGACGACAGGATCTTGAGTCCTCCCCGGATGTGGTTACCGGTACATTGTCCGTATTTTCCTATGATGTGTATGCATTGATAGATCCGGGTTCCACATTATCAAATATTACTCCATATGTTGCTAATCGTATTGGGGTGAAACCCAAGCCAATTAAACCTTTTGAGGTATCTACTCCGGTTGGCGATCCCGTGATAGCTAGACAAGTGTACAATGATTGTATGATTGTGATATATGATCGCCAAACTAAAGCCGATTTAGTTGAGCTTGAAATGTTAGATTTCGATGTGATTATGGGTATGGATTGGTTGGCCTCATGCTATGCTAATGTTGATTGCCGAATGAAATTGGTTCGATTTTAATTTCCGGGAGAGCCCATGCTTGAATGGAAGGGTAACACGGCAACTCCAAGAAGTAGGTTTATTTCCTACCTTAAGGCAAGCAAGATGATAGCCAAGGGCTATATTTATCACTTAGTCCGAGTTCATGACACCGAGGCAGAGTCGCCAACTTTCCAATATGTCCCGGTAGTGGGTGAATTTCTTAATGTATTTTCAGATGAACTTCCAGGCCTTCCTCCAGAAAGAGAGATTGACTTTTCCATTGATGTGTTACCGGATACCAAGCCTATTTCTATTCCTCCGTATCGAATGGCTCCGGTAGAGTTGAAAAAGCTAAAGGCACAGTTGAAAGATTTACTTGAGAAGGGGTTTATTAGACCCAGTTCATCACCGTGGGGAGCACCAGTCTTATTTGTAAGAAAGAAAGATGGTTCCCTACGAATGTGCATTGACTATAGACAGTTGAATAAGGTGACGATAAAGAACAAATATCCTCTTTCGAGAATTGAGGATTTATTTGATCAATTACAGGGTGCCAAGTGGTTCTCTAAGATAGATTTGAGATCAGGTTATCATCAAGTGAGAGTTAGAGAAGAAGATATTCCCAAGACAGCCTTCAGAACGAGATATGGCCATTATGAATTCCGAGTGATGTCGTTTGGGCTAACTAATGCTCCGGCAGCGTTCATGAATCTGATGAATAATGTATTCAGGCCTCTCTTGGACTTATTCGTAATAGTATTCATTGACGATATTTTGGTGTACTCATGCACAGAATCAGAACATGCAGATCATTTACGTATTGTTCTTGGAATTCTTCGAACTCGGGAATTGTATGCAAAATTTTCAAAGTGTGAGTTTTGGCTGAATTCTGTAACATTTCTGGGTCATGTTATTTTAGATGATGGCATTAGAGTTGATAAAATTAAAGCGGTGAAGACTTGGCCAAGGCCTACGACGCCTACAGAAGTTCGTAGTTTTCTAGGATTGGCAGGTTATTATAGAAGGTTCGTAGAGGGCTTTTCATCGATTTCAGCCCCATTAACGAAGCTAACCCAGAAGTCAACTAAATTCCAATGGAATGATGCTTGTGAGCGTAGCTTCCAATAGTTGAAGAACAGGTTGACCTCAGCTCCAGTCTTAACACTCCCAGAAGGGCTAGATGGCTATGTTGTGTATTGTGATGCTTCTGGTGTGGGGTTAGGATGCGTACTAATGCAGCACGGTAAGGTCATTGCTTATGCTTCGAGACAGCTGCGAAAACATGAAAAGAACTACCCAACTCATGATCTTGAATTGGCTGCAGTTATTCATGCATTAAAAATGTGGAGACATTACTTGTATGGTGTGCATCTTGATATCTATACAGATCACAAGAGTCTCCAATACATTTTTAAACAGACGAAGTTGAATCTGCGACAGAGGCAGTGGTTAGAATTATTAAAAGATTATGATGTGAATATCCTATACCACCCCGGAAAGGCAAATGTAGTAGCTGATGCGCTTAGCCGCCGATCAATGGGTAGCCTATGTGAAGTTCCTTCGGAGAAGAAAGAATTGATTCATGAGCTCCACCAACTAGCTAATCTTGGAGTACGATTAATTGATTCCGATAGTGTAGGAATTGGTATTAATGATCCCACAGTTTCGTCCTTGAATATGGAAGTGAAAGAACGACAGTATGAAGATCCTCAATTGAGCCATTATAGAGATACATTTCATGCAAAAGAGAAGTCTCTATTTGAAACCTCTATAGATGGAATTCTTAGATACCAAGGCAGGCTATGTGTCCCAAATGTTGCAGGATTGCATCGTCGGATTCTAGAAGAAGCTCATTATTCTCGATATTCGATCCATCCAGGAACAACAAAGATGTATCATGATCTCAAGATGATGTATTGGTGGGATGGCATGAAAAGAGACAATGAGAATTTGTAGCCCAATGTCCAAATTGCCAACAAGTGAAGATAGAACATCAAAAGCCAAGGGGATTATTGCAAGCGATGAAAATTCCTACATGGAAATGGGAAGTAATCAATATGGATTTTATTGTGGGATTGCCCCGTTCCCGTGGCAAGTATGATTCTATATGGGTGATTGTGGATAGATTGACGAAAGCAGCTTATTTTCTTCCAGTCAGGACCACATACTCAGCAGAAGATTATGCAAGGTTGTATTTAAAGGAGATTGTGAGGCTCCATGGTATTCCGATAGCCATTATTACTGACAGAGGGGCACAGTTTACAGCCAAGTTCTAAAAATCTTTTCAAGAAGGTCTAGGTACTCAAGTAAGGCTCAGCACGATATTTCATTCGCAAACTGATGGACAAGCCGAGCGCACTATTCAGACTTTGGAGGATATGCTAAGGGCATGTATTCTAGACTTTGGTGGTAGTTGGGATGACCACTTACCCCTAATCGAGTTTGCATATAATAATAGCTATCATTCCAGTATCCAAATGGCTCTGTATGAAGCTTTATATGGAAGGAAGTGCAGGTCTCCAATTAGATGGTTTGAAATAGGAGAGGTACAATTAATAGGCCCCGAGTAGATTCAACAACCTGTAGAAAAAGTCAATGTGATCCAGATCGATTGCTGACAGCCCAAAGTCGCCAAAAACCTTATGCGGACAACCGCCGGCGAGATTTAGAATTTCACATTGATGATTGGGTATTTCTGAAAGTGTCGCCAATGAAAGGGGTGATGAGATTTGGTAAGAAAGGAAAGCTGATTCCCCAATATATTGGACCCTATAAGATTATCCGCAAGGTGGGTCAAGTAGCTTATGAGTTGGACTTGCCTTCGGAACTTGAATTAGTCCATCCAGTTTTCCATGTCTCAATGCTCCGCAAGTGTGTTGGAGATCCCACGAAGATTGTTCCAATAGATGATGTTCAAGTGACAGAAAAGCTAGCCTATGAAGAAGTGCCATATTATAGGGGAAACTCTGGCGAAATTTTTCTAGAATTCCCAATGACTTAACATTCGAGGACGAATGTTCCAAAAGGGGGGAAGAATGTTACACCTTGGAAATTTCTTGTTAACGTACAGTGAATAGGCTAACGAAGGACATGACGTATACGATGTTTGACAAGTAAGAAACAGTCCTTAATGGTCCTAATTAAGATTTCCAAAGACATTTGAGGTAAGAGAAGAAAGTTGTTATGGAAAGCAAGTCATATGTCGCGCGTCGGACAAGAATTACGAGTATCGAGTAAATGACGTTCTGATAATGCTTGGGAAAGAGTTATAACATCCCTTAGAATGGTATTGAGGTGTTAAACAAGTGTTAAGAAGGTTCCATAAGGATCGGAGATCAAACGAGTCGACGAAAATGAATTCGAATCCATCAGGCATTATACTTGCCCAACATACCGGCCGTATAAATTATCGGCCGTATTTCTGGCCGTATAATCAACCCGAATGGCATGTCTCCTTGGACCAGATCTACGGCCAGACATACGGCCAAGAGAAAATATACGGACCGTATGTTGGTCCGCAGATCTCGGTCGGGACAGATTGTGAATTAATATAAGGGACCTCCCTTTCATTTCATTCCCACTCCACAAGTCAAGAAACCTCTAGAACATTCTCTCCACACTTCATCCACAAAAATCCAAAGGAAATTGATGATCAACTTCATCAAACCAACATAAATCAAGAGTGTGGAACACATTAAAGTCATCCAAGCCAAGAAATTTCAAGAGAAGTGAATTAGGGTTTTGGAGTAAGAAGAGTAATACCACTCAAGACTTGTTCCTACACTATATAAGGTGAGTTTCATGATCTCTTCATCTTATTTGAAGTATTGAAAAGTTGAAACACTTGGATTGTACTAGAATATAGAAAATGGGTCATAAATGTGGGAATAGTGCTATTGTTGAGTAGTAGTTTGGAATAAATCATGAATATGGATATGTTGTGACTATCAATACATTATAAATGACATTTAGAACATGGAATAAGTATTGTATGAGAAAGAACGTGATAGTGAACCTTGATCATGATTATAAAGGATTTGGAGTGAAATTGTGAAATGTGGGCAATGCAATTGAATGATGATTGTTGTTTATGATAATGTGATTGTTATTATGAATGATGTTACGGATGTTTGGGAGTTGATATGGAATATTGAGGAATTCGTATAAACAAAGAAAATGCTGCCCAATTTTCTCTAGCTTTAGTAAGTATGTTCCTATGATTGTTTAGCTAATGTCGATACGAATTCTCTTGAAGGTAGAACGGGTGCATTAAAAGAGAACGAGCAAGCAATAGAGTAGTTAAACGACAAAGGTATGTGAGGCTAGTCCTTTCTTTCTAAGGCATGAATCTTATGGCATGAATTTCCTCCTTCTTCATGAACTCTCTATCTTCAAGCAAACTAAAAGTCCTTGTTCATGAATGGATATATGAGATAAGAGATACGTTATGAGCATGATAATGATGATGATAAGCTTAAGTCTAAAGATTCTAGAGTCCATGATATGATGTTCCTATAAAGCTAGTGATGCCATCTATAATCTATTGATGTTGATTATTGTATACGCTCACCATATATGCTAATTCCTTCAAAGTGAGGCAGAATGCTTGTAAATGCTCCATAATGGAATTGGAGGTTTACGACCTTACGTCACCCCGATAAGATATAGTTGTCCATGAGTTCCATGCATGCATTATGATGAATTATGATAAGTATATTATGATGAGCATATTATGATGAGCATATGATGATGATATTACTAATCGCGCCTATATGGTAGGGCAAATACCGCCAAGGCGAGGTAGGCTACACCATGGCCGGATGGCATGGCACACCACTAGTGGGCGGCATGAGACGGTACCCCTGGACGCGGGCGTCCGGACGTGTGATAATGTTACTGATTATCACACAGTACCTATATGGTCGAGCAGCTTGTACATTTATGCATATATGACATGATGATGATTATGAGAGTAAGCCAGCATGCATTATTTCTTTTATGATTCAGTCAGTTACAGATTGCTCCTCATTTGATGCCTCCCTCATTTCATTAATGTCTTATTATTGTTTATGCCTTACATACTCAGTACAATGTTCGTACTGACGTCCTTTTCCTTGGACGTTGTGTTCATGCCCACAGGTAGACAGGGAGACGGTGCAGATCCATAGGAGCTATCAGCAGATTTACAGGAGCCCTTCTTTTATTCCGGAGGTGCTATTTTGAGACAGTATTTTTGTCTACATATATTTTGGGTACGACGGTCCCGTCCTCTGCATATGTCTAGTACTTTAGTAGAGGCTCGTAAATACGCGGTGTGGGTATATGGTCTCACAATTTTTCATGTATGCATGTATATATATATATAGTATTTTGATAGCCGAAGGGCTTATGTTTATAAAAGTAAATATGTTTCAAATGTCAATAGTTTTCTATGATTATGAGCATAATAATTATGAATGAGAGCAGATAAGTAACATAATGAGCGATGCTCGGTGATTAGCCCCGGATACTCGTCATGGCCCGTAGCCGGGTCGTGACAGGTGAAGCATAGCGTAGTCAAGGATAGCAATGGGAAATAATATGAGATTATGCGCAGGATAAGCCAAATTTAGATTGGAAATCTGTACATCCAGTCTTTTATATGTCTATGCCTTGTAAACGTGTTGGAAATTCGTCGAGAGTTGCGCTAGTTGATAATTTTTAGGGTTCAGAACAATTGTTGTTCGAGAAAGTTTTATTACCCTATCAGATCACCAAGTTCTAGATTCTCGGGGTTAA
>NC_081343.1:14068279-14143692 GCF_029784015.1 Lycium ferocissimum | reverse complement strand
CTAAAGATAGATGTTTCCTATGATGATAATGATGATGTTGATGATCTTATTTCTGGAAATTCCAAAGCTTACGATTTTAATGCTATTATGAGAATATGGAGTTTGTCCCATGAGTTCTTGATTTTATCCATTGTTGTTGATCTCACCTCATAATACTTGTTCCTTCGAGGTGAGATATATCGATGATGATAATTCCATTTCCAATGCTATCCAAGTTCATCGTTCTTGATACTCTCGCTGACCTTATTGATCTCATCTTATGATAGTTGATCCTCTAAAGAAAGATATGGTGATAATGATAATGATGATGATGATTTGTTTTTATTTGTGTGTACTCTTATATATATATATATATATATATATATATATATATATATATATATATATATATATATATATATTTACACACGCGTAGTCATACGTGACCGAGTCCCCGAAAATTTGAGTACGAATACACCAAGTCCCAAAAGGGCCGGGTACGGATACTACCGAGCCTTACTATGGCCGGGTACAGATATTACCGAACCTTACTATGGTCGGGTACGGATAATACTGAGCCTATATGGCTGGGTACGGTGTTATATTGTATTGTATGGTATTGTATATATAGGCACGTGGATGTATGAAATGTTCTTCTAGAGAAAAGGTAAGTAAGCATGACGAACGTCTCGAAAGGTATTATGAGATAGGCAAAATACATCAAAACCCCCCCGACCTATACCCGAAAAGTCAATACCACACCTAAACTATACTAACGACCTATTACACACCTTAACTTAGTAAAAATGAATTAAACTACCCCTCGACAGACCAAAACCCCCAATCAGTGAATGTCGTGGGCAACACTCGCCCTAGGATGAAGCCACGTATTAAATGAACTAATTTATTTTATAATCACGTCATAATAATATATTTAACATAATTAAGCCATTTTAATACCCAAACCCATTTTTAACGCCCCATACCCACATTTTAACACCCCCGACCCGTTTCATCAATCACCTAACCCACCCAAACCCACACACGTAGGACGCCCAAATGTAGAAAATCAAACGACAGCACAAACAACAAATCGTTCAATATTCGTCCTAAATCATATATTTTTATAGTTTACCTGCTCAATATTGTCGGATTTCATACGAGTTTTTAGTTTTTCTTCATCGTAAACCTTTAATCGAAGTGTTGGTGATTGTCTGAACTTGGACGATTCCAAGTTGGGTTTTTTGTTGACGTTTGGAGGACAAAAATCGGCTGTGCTACTAAAAGTTTAGTCCATTGTCTCATTTTATTTCTGTATTGTGCGATTAGAACTAGAGTTTTTTTTTGCGTCTTTAATTTTTCTGCAAATTTACAGTGTAAATGCTTGAAAATGTAAATGTCGATTTGGTTGTTGTGTATTTCATTGACTATGAAATTGAAGTATTTGTCTTTTTTTAATGGAAATATGTCTTATGAGCTGATTACTTTGCAATTTTACCATGGTGGTAATTTAACGGCGGAAAAAAACTCTACGTTGGTGGACAAATGCTTGAATTTACACGTATGGATTTAGATAGATTTTGTTACTTTGAATTGCTTGATTATGTGAAAGAATTAGGGTATGACCACGATAAATGCACCATTTATGTTAAATTTGTCGATAGTGTGGTATTGGTAGAAATCAAATGTGATAGGGATACAACCCGGGGATTCTTTGCGTGTTTGGGGGATGGGGATATTTTGGAGGCTTTTGTGTGTCACATGGTTGAAGAGCCCCTAGTGGTCCCACCCCTTATTAGAATATGTAACCCATGTGGAGGAGGAAAGTGATGTTTCTTTTGATAAAGTGAGCGGTCAAGACTTTGGGGGTAGTGGTGTTCCGTGCTTTTTGATGCGTTTGATGGCTTTGATTTAGAGCCGTTCAATGAACCTCCTTTTGAACCAACTCAAAATACGCCTCTCCAACCTAACTCTCCAAGTTCTGTCCCTTGTACTCCTCCAGTTGACAATACTGAATCAAATCTTGCTTCTAATACTATTCTTGTTTAATCAAATCCACCACAATACTACTATTTTGAACAAAATCACGCACAATACTATTTCTTTGCATCAAATCCACCTTTTTTTGAAACTAGTAGTGATTTAGATTCATACCTAGATGGATTGTTTGATGAAGGAGAAGTACATGAGTGAGAGTGATGTAGATGAGGAGCTAAGGGGTTTTAGGGAGGAAGAGAATTTGGAAAAAGAAAAAGAAGGAAGAGGGTGAAAGAAACTCTGAATCACGAACATGTTAAGTTAGGTTCGGGACCAAAAAAGGGCAGGATGTGAGGGTATGATGAATCTGAAGGTGCTAATAGAGACACCATGGAAAGGTAAGTTAGCTGGTGATGAGCCTTATTACCCCTCGGATGAAGGCTTTGCCAGGTTTTGAGACTGATCCGGATGACATATCGATGATGATGAAGAAGTAGTTGAACAAGAGTAAAAGCAAAAAAGAAGGAAGTTGACAAGCGAGAGTTGTGTTTGATAAAACCTCCGAAAATAGTGTAGGAAACGAGGCCTCCAATTTGAAAGTGTTAATGAATTTAGAGCTGCGGTTACCAAGTATGCGGTCCATGAGCATGTTGCCATTGAAAAATGTATTAATGAACCTACAAGGGTAAGGGTTAGGTGTGTGAGGGTTGTCCTTGGCTTTTATTTGCTAGTCTTGACTCTAGGACTAACAACTTTGTGGTGAAGACCTATAATCCAATTCACATGTGTGACCACCAATAGGAACAAGCTTTGCAATACCAAATTCTTATCTAGTCACTATAATGAGAGAATAAAGGAACAACCAAACATTAGGATTTTTTGAGTTGCGTGACTCATTAAGAAAGAGTTGGATCTTTATGTTGGTAGAGCGTGTGTAGAAGAGCAAGAAACAAGGTTTAGGCCGAGTTGAGGGGTGACCATGTTTTGGAGTTTGGGAGGATTTTAGATTATAGGGATGAGTTGTTAAGATCAAATCCAGGTAGTACATGTGTAGTTAGGCTTAGTGATGAGACATTTGAAGGTGGAAAAAAAATCTTTAGAGGATTCTACATATGTTTTGATGCTTGATAGAAGAAGTCATACTTGTTTGGTTGTAGGAAGTGCATTGGTTTGGATGGTTGCTTTTTAAAGGGAATCTCAAAAGGTCAATTACTTGTTCGTGTTTGTAAAGATGGAAACAATCGGATGATGCCAACACAGGCAGTAGTTGAGGTTGAGAACAAGCACAATTGGACTTGGTTTATCGAAATTTTAAAGGAAGATCTTCGAGTGGGAGATGGGACGGACATGGGCATTATAACGGAATGCGAAGGTAAGATTTAAGTGTTGAATTCACTCCGTTTCATAACTCTTTACCCTAATGTTCTTTTACTTTACTAACGCCTATTTTTTATTCCTCAGGGGTCTTGAAAGTGCCATATGAGCTTGGTACCCAATGTTGAACATAGAATGTGTGCTAGGCATGTTTTAGCCAATTGGTCCCAAAAATACGGAGGCCTTGAGAGGAAGAATTGTGGAGGTGTACTGAAGTCAACTTTTGAGTCTCGGCTGAATGAGAACTTAAATCTGCATGAAAGCTGTTGGGAGAAGAATGCCTTGATAAGTTGATGTACTACAACCCTGAAAGGTGGAGCAAGGTTTACATGAAATATACCACAAAGTGTGACATTATAGACACAACATGGTTGAATGTTTCAACTCTTGAATCTTGTTTATAAGGCACAAGGCTGTAATAACTATGCTTGAAGAAATAAGAGTCAAAATGATGAAGAGAATAGGACGGATGAGGGAGTTTTGTGACAGAGTTGGATTCATGACTTTTCTCCAATGGCATTGAAAGTTACGACGGAGCATCTTTGCAGGTCTATAAAATGCAGTATTGAATGGAATTCTGATATAGGATATGAGGTTGTTGAAGGCCATTTTAGACATGTTGTGGATCTGCCTAGACAAACTTGTTCTTGTAGAGCATGGATGTTGAAAGGCATCCCGTGTCCTCATGCAATTCTTTCTTCACCACAAGAGGTTGAACCCCGATGGATTACATTTCTCAACTTTGGTATTCTAGAGATACCTATATGAAGGCATATAGCTACTTTATTCAACCGGTTAAACTTGAAGATGTGGCCACCATCCACAAATCCCTCTTGTTATACCACACAGTGAGGAAAGTGCCGGGCGGGCCTAAGGCATTCAGGAGGAAAGAGGCAAGTGAATCCAAAAAACGGAAAAGCTTGTCCAAAAGGGGGTTGAAATGACGTACGATGAAGTGTCGTACCCCGGGTCATAATAAAAGGAAATGTCTGCCAGAGATCCACAGCTGAGGCCCAAGTGCAGCGCAAGTGCGAGGCCCAAGTTCAGTTGCAAGTGCTGGCCCAAGTGCAAGCACAAGTCTTAAGTTCGATTCGGTCTTGGCACAAGTGCAAGCTGTGCCAGTGCCTGGCAGCCCCAGTTCAGAGTTACACGGCCCCGAAAGGCACCGGCTCCGACTTGTAGAGGAAGGGGTAGGCCAAAGGGATCAGGCGAAAAGGTGAATAATTTCACATTCTTCATGTACGGTTCGGTCATTTGAACTAATTTGCTAATATTTTGGTATAATTTGTAGAGTGTTGCTACTAAAAGGCCAAAGATGGTTGGAATGGGAGTGTTGCGCACGAGTGGAGCAAGCGTCATCAATGTAAGGCTTGTTCTATGTTTAACAATTAAATAACATTTTAAAAATTAAGTACCACTAACAAGTAGTTCTATTCATTTGAAAGGCGACTTTGGATTGCCTAGTGAAAGGGTTCGAAGCAAATCAAATCTGGTGCGGTTGTCCTTTGGTGAGGCTACAACGACAGGAAAGTGGTGGTGTGAAATGGAAAGGAAGACAAGCTATGACCTCCGAGGGCAACTTCAACAAGGAAGGAACAAAAAGCGAGAGTCAAACTGAGTTAATTTGTACAAATGAGCCAAAGCTGCTTGCCTTGTGAATTTGACCATTCTATCTCTCTTGGTTTTTTTTGTGATTGTTTGCTTTTGTGAATTTGTTTACTGTAGTTTTTTAAATACTTTGTTTAGCGGTATGTTGCGTTTGGTTGGGGTTACCTACGGGCAAATACATCAAATCTATATTTTGGGTACATTTTAAGTTGTGATTTGATGTATTTTGCCTTAACTATATGTAGTGTTTTGGTAGATATGACTGCATTTAAGTTTGTTTTGGGCAGCTGTGACTGCACTTGAATTGGTGAATTGGCAGCTGTGACTGCACTTTAACGTTAGTTCTTGTCTATGTAAAGTCACTCTCTTTTGATCAATGGGTATGCAGCTGTGACTGCATTTAACGTTAGTTCTTTAGCCTTAATTGTTGGCAGTTTTTGTTAGCCTTAATTGTTGGCGGTTTGTTAGCCTTAATTATTGGGTTGAATGGCGATTTTGTTGATTTTGGTCAAGTCTTGGTACACTTTTTGAAGTCATTGTGCTCTTGTTTTCAGTTCAAGATTTTGACCATTTCCTTTGGCTTCTTTAAGTGAGGTGGTTGGTGGTTAATGCTTCACCCAAATACGCATGTGCCTTCTTATTAAATCATCTTATTTCATGCTAATTCTCCTTCTGACCCTCAAACCAAAAATGACTACGTCACAACAACATTTGAGAAGAAGTTAACAAAATCATACGTTGACAAGGATGACTTCGTATTTCCTTTCCATACTTTCGAATTCCTTCCAAACCATGACCGTGAAGCGGTTGTTCTTCACAATGCTCACGCCTACTATATGCAATATAAAGTGGGTGCATACAAACGTCTTTGCCAAGGATGGAAGGCGTTTGTTGATGACAACGGTGCAAAGAGAAATGTTTTGGAATTTCAAGCTTGCGAGGTCGGCGGGCGCATATGCTTCTTCGTTAATAAGAAGGCACCGGAGATGGTAATCATAGAATAGGTCTCTTTATTTATTTTCATGTTTTATGCCTTCGATTAATGAAGGGATTAACTTTCAATATTAAATGAAATGTTGTCTTTGTTTATGCCTTATACTTACTAATTTTGAGAAGCAATTGCACAAGACTAAGAATTGCACAACAACAACATTACAGCCAACATTGCCATTTCATTTCACAAAATGCCAACACTAACAAGTTGTTTACAACACTAACAAGTGCAATGCCGCTAACGACATGCCAAACTACAACAAGAGCTTAGGGAAACTTCATTGAAACACCTCTAAAAAAAAATGTTTTGAAATAGAAAACTTACTACTACAATACAAATACACAATAATGAAATCAAAGAACTTTCTCCCTTTTCTTGGACTTAGCCAACTTACTCTTCCACTTCATCCTCTTTTTCCTTCATCTTCTTAATGTCTTCTCCAAAATTTTCTAGTTGAATTTCTATGTTGTTCATATCAATTTTGCTTTCCACGGAGTTGTTGACGAGAGAAGGCTTGTAATCTTCTTTTCCAAAAGACTCCAATGATGCTTCAAGTTCACCAATTCTTCCCACCAATTTAGGAATAACAAATTTGGATCTTGGATCAATGTCAACATCCTTCCAAAGATAAAAATCACATGTTCTAGCACCCTAAAATGTAATAAAATGAATTAAAAACAATCAGTCTTTCAACTTTTCAAAGTTCAATATTTCAAAGGCAAATTCACTTCTTCAAAGTTCAATTTTGAAATAAAATTCACTTACACCATAATATGGACAACTCAATATCTTCTACCCGGGGTTCCTTAGGGTCCCGAAGTCGACAATGGCAAAAAGAAATCCATGTTTGCATCGCATCCTTCAACTCATGATCATCCTCTTGCTTACAAAACTTACTTAAGCTATTTTAGCCATTGCATAACAATCTTTAACGAGAAAAAAGAACAAAAAATCAACTTAACAAGTGCTCCAAGCAGAAATTAAAAAGTACGGACAAATGCACGACAAAAAAACAAAAAAAAGAGAGAAAACGGGCAAAATACGATTAGAACAAGCTAAATAAAGTTGAACTTGCCCCTTCCTTTGATTCAAAAACAGGCGGTCTTTTGCTCAGGTTGGCGTGTTCTTCACCAAATTTAGGAGAGTTCTTTGGCCCTAGGGTTCTAACGGGTATGGTAAATGTGGGTGGGTGAAGTAAATGTAGGGTGGATGAAAATGATTTGAACGGTAATATTAATTAGGTTTAGCAAGTTATTTTCCATTTTTTTAAAATTATACGGCCACTTTTTACGGCTCCGCGCGCTCGAAATTGTGGATAATAACGCGCGCACGAGTTTTGATGCAGTCGAGGGGTAGTTTAATTCAGTTTTACTAAGTTAAGGTGTGTAATAGGTCGTTAGTATAGTTTAGGTGTGATATCGACTTTTCGGGTATAGTTCGGGGGGGTTTTGATGTATTTTGCCTTATGAGATATAAATGGTTCTTTTATCTTCCGTTATCTTTTGTGCTTTTATTATGTTACTATTCATGCCTTACATACTCGGTGGTATTAAATGCGCGTCCTTTCTTGTGGACGCTACGTTCGTATGCCGAGGTAGACGGGTGGCCACGGACCGGACCATTAGGAGCTTCATGTTGAGTCTCAGGAGCGCTCCATTTGTTTCGGAGCTGCAGTTTATTGGTATTACTCTTTGTGTATATACTTGGGCATGGCGGAGTCCTACCCCGTCTTCATGTATTCCTGTATTCTATATAGAGGCTCGTAGACAGATGTATATAGCTAGATGTCCTATAACCTTATCAGTTTATATTATTGTATAATATTTTGGCAGCCTCGTTGGCTTGTGCCTATGAGTATAGTTATTGTTGATTAAGCAGAGATGTGTCATTATCTTGTGATACATGCCCTTACAGATCATAGTACCCATGAGCTATCTTTGTGGTCCACCTAGAAACGATTATGAGACTTATGTTCAAAGGTGCTCGGTAGGCTAGTACCGGGTACCCGTCATGGCCCTCTAGTTGGGTCGTGACACATCGATCCTGGGAAGCGGATATTTATTCTTTATTTTCACTTTGTTCAACTACATATAGTCGATGCACATTCGCAAGGAACCATCTTTCTTTCTCACGAATAATACAGGTGCTCCCCATGGCAATAAACTGGGTCTAGTAAATCCTTTCTCGAGCAAATCCTTCAATTGTGCTTTCAGCTCTTTCAATTCTGCAGGAGCCATTCTGTAAGGATAAATGGATATAGGCTTTGTATCCGGCTGCATATCAATAGAAAAATTAATCTCCCGTTCTGGTGGGAGACCTGGGAGCTCGTCTGGAAATACATCTGAAAATTCATTTACTATCGGAACCGATTGAAGAGTTGGTGGCTTTTCTTTGGTGTCATGAACCCGGACTAAATAATAAATATAGCCTTTAGCAATCATCTTCCTCGCTTTGAGATAGGAAATAAACCTACCTCTTGGAGATGCCGTATTACCTTTCCATTCTAACACGGGCTCTCTCAAAAACTGGAATCAAACCATTTTCGTTCTACAGTCAGCATTGGCATAACATGAGGTCAACCAATCTATGCCCATAATAATATCAAAATCCAACATTTTTAGCTCTATCAAATCAGCTACCATGTGACGATCACACACCACAATCACACAGTTCCTCTATCCTTGTCTAGATACTATCGGGTCGCTGACAGGAGTAGACACCTCAAAAGGTTTGATTGGCTCGGGTTGCACCACAATACGATCATCAATATAAAGAGTAATATACGATAAAGTAGATCCCGGATCAATCAATGCATAAACATTATGAGAGAATACTGATAATATACTTGTGACCACGTCTGGGGAGGACTCAAGATCCTGGTGCCCAACTAATGCATAGATACGGGGCGGTGGGCCGCCTGGGCGGATGTTCCTCTCTGCCCTGCGCACGGCTGATGGCGCCAAGTGCTTACCTGTGGGCGTACGGACGATGAGGAGCCGGCTGCTGATCCTGTGGGCTGAACTCTACCTCTATCACCCACCGATGGGCAATCACGCATCATGTGCCCAATCTCACCACAGGCGTAACAAGCATCAGAACCTCGGCGACAACATGCGAATGCGACTTACCACAGGGCCGTGGTGCCCGGCCCGGTCTCCTCTGATTGGGATCGTCTCCATACTGGGAACTCGAAACTCTAGAGCTCTGACCCGGTCCAGAATAGATAGGGCGATCAAATCTCTTGCCCGCAAATTGAGTGAGAAGGTGCCTTAGTCACGGTTGACTGAATACTTAAATCTAGCTGCCTCGACCCCCTGTCATACTCACTACTAGCACCTGCTGATCTGGCCCTCTTACTATGACCTCTATCAATATCACGCTCACCCCTGTGCGGCTACTGCTGCTCTTCCAAATTATGAGCATGGCTCTGAATACGGGAGATGTCCATCCCCTTCTGGAGTGAAGTTGTCAGGCAATCTTTATCAAATGTGGCCCCAAACCACTAATGAACCGAGGGACATGGTCCCCCATGTCGGCTGCCATAGCCGAAGAATATCTAGCCAAAGAATTAAACTGAAGGCTATACTCTCGGGCACTCATACTTCCCTGTCTGATATTCAAAAATCTATTGGCTCGGGCCCGTCGAACCTCAGGTGGCAAATAATGGCGAAGAAAGGCGTCTACGAACTCTTGGCATTCCGGGGAGGGCACATTTTCCCTTCTCACAGATATCCAATTATTGTACTAAAGAACAGCTACATCCCGCAATCTATAGGAAGCCAATTCCACTAACTCCGTATCAGAAGCATGTATTATCATCAACGTCCTCAACATCTCATCTATAAAACCTTGCGGGTCTTCATCCGGCTTTGACCCATAAAATTTTGGAGGATTCAGGCAGATAAATTCATGGACTCTTGCACTAACCACTCTGTCACCTTGGCCACCCTACCGGCGAGCTTGTTGCTTATGATTTCATGGGCATGGAATATTAAGAAAAATTTGGGGTGAAAAGTGAATTATGGAAAGTTATTAAATTTTCATGAAATGGCCAAGTTTGGCCGTGTGGCATGGTGTGGGACCCACCCTTGGTTGGCCAAATTTGACTAGTCAAGCTATGAAGGGTGCATGTGATTACTTTACAATTGTAGGGACTAGAAGTGACAAAAATAATTCTTGAGGGGGCTAAGGTGGCCGGCCAAGAGATGTGGGCCATAGGGCCACATGTGTTAAATTATATATGAACTAAAAGATGACAAGTTAAGTCATCTTCATCATTTTTCATCTCTAGAAAATTGAAGAAAACCATGGAGAAAAAAATGAAGGCCATATTCGGCCATGAAGAGAAAAATGGAGGTCCAAAAATAGCCATCAAAAAAATTATTTCTTCTAGGTTTTCAACTCATTGGAAGGCCCTAAACAACATGGAGTAATTGTTGTAGCAAGCAAACCATTCATCCTTACAATTCTCAACTCAAGCCATGTTGAGGAACTAAGTGAAGAAGGTAAGTTTTAATCCTCTTTTCATGTGTTATGAAGGGTGTGTGCATGTTGTAGTAAGTGGAAATGGATGAAATTCATGAAAATATGGATGTTGGTGTGTGGCCGTGTATATGTGGTGTTTTGGTAGGATGAGATGAACTAATTTTATTTAATGTTTTTGGTTGTTGTTGCATGGATTCCATAATGAAAATGATGGTTTAATGATTTAAATGGAAGTTGGAATTGTTTGTAGGTTGTTGGAGAAGATAATGTAATTTTAATATAGTTTTTGTATTATTGTGGTTAAAGATGTTAATGTGTGGAATGTTGGTGTAGTTTATGAATTTGGAAGAAAGAAATGTGTTGTTGTTGTTCCTATGGAAATTGGAGGTTTCGGGTAATTGCCCCTTGGTTGGGCCGTTTGGAATGTTGTGTGGATTGGTTGAAGTGTTCTTGAATCTTGTTTGAATGGTTTGGATTAGTATTTGAATGTGTGTGCATTGGTGTTGGCTTGATTGTATGTGGTTAGTTTGAATGTAAATGGAATGTTGTCGAAATATGTAGAAAAGAGTTATTGACGTTAGAATGCCTTTTGAATTAATTGTTGATGTTGTTAGTATGGTTGTTGGTATTGTTGTTGAAGATTTAGCCGAGTTGAATTCTCGGGGTGTTGAATTTACGGGGGAAATGCTTTGCCCAAATTTCGTAAATAAAGTGCTTAATCTAGAATTGGATTTCCGAAGAGCTTATGACTAATGTTTGGTGCCTAATGATGTTATTGTAGATTTTGGGAAGCGAGGACTTAAGTTTGGATTAATCTAGGAAGCGGACGAGGTATGTGAAGCTTACCTTTCTTTCTTTTGGCATGTCTTAGTTGTAATAGGCTATGATACGAGTCTCGGGGTAACTCCATTCTTAAGATCCGAGCACGTATACGATTCTTATTCACTTCTTGATGTTAACGTTCTTAATATGGTCAAATTATGGTTTTTAAGTCTTTTGTACAGTTGGATTTCAAATGTTGCATAAAGAATGTTGTTTTTAAAGGATTCTATAACTACGAACGACCGTAACTTTCATAGACGAGCTCGGATCGCTTCGAAACGTTCGTAGGAGATTCTATAATGAATAAGGTCTCCAACTTTCATAGATGGACTCGGATTGGTTTGATACTCGTCCGTGGGCCCCGAGACTTTCCCTTGTGTAATACTAACGACTTTTGAAAGGATTTAGTGTGACTATCGTCTTAAACTTCGACGTCGACTACTTACTTCTCTATCGAGTTTGTAAAGACGATTATGCCCCTAATTTCCATAAGTTATTTCATATGGTTTGATACGTATCTATGAGTCCTAAAGTTCTATTTGATATGTTCTCGAACGACACTCGGAAGAACCTTGATTTGACTATCGCCTTGGTTTTTAAATGACGGCTCATTTGATTATTCTATCGAGTCTTTGAAAAATGTTTTTAAATTGCATATGGTTACTCACGACTCTGCTCGTGCATTACGTATTTACATCCTTCACCGAGTCCCGGGCCGGTTATGTTTCGTGCGCACTATGATATATTCTGGAGTATGATGTGTCCGGTTCGCCGAGCCTCGCTAGAGGGCCGGGTACCGAGTATATTTGGTGTTATGATGTGTTATGGCGTTATGATGTGCTATGTGATATGTCGGGTTCGGAGATATGAAATCTTCTGGAGTGTGATGTGTTATGGCGCCAATGACAGGCGGGCGACCATATTCTAAGAGCCATGCATGATTTATGTTTTTATGAGTAAGCATTTTGATATTTTTGGATATTGCATTTACTTTACGTACTATACTTTGGTTTTGATTATGATCTTGTTTACTATATTTCATGCTTTGCATACTCAGTACATATTCCGTACTGACCCCCCCTTTCTTCGGGGCTGCGTTTCATGCCGCGCGGTACGGATACTTATTTGGATGATCCACCGACTTAGGATTCTGTTCGGTGTCTTGGAGCGCTCCCTTGTTCCAGAGCCTATACTTTGGTCCAGATTCTGTTATTGTACATATGTATATGTTTATTCAGGGGTACGGCGGGGCCCTGTCCCGTCATATGATTTTGTTATTATTCTTAGAGGTCTGTAGACATATATGTGTGGGTTGTGGGTACTCACTGTTCAGTTGTGTCCGTGTGATTTGTGTTTGGACGTCCCCCTATACTATGATAGCCTTACCGGCTTATGTGTGATATCATCTGTTGAAAGATGTGATTATGATCTGTATATATGTATTTGTGACAGATTTTGGGGCGACGTTTCACTTTTGTATGGTATATGTTATTTGTATATGTGTGTATAAGTTATTCGTATACGCTATTATGGTTAATGAGTGTGTACGGGTGCCCAGCTCGGGCACTAGTCGCGGCCTACGGGGTTGGGTCGTGACAAAAGTGGTATCGGAGCGGTTCGTCCTCGGATTGTCTACAGACCGTGTCCGGCAGAGTCTTGTTTATGGTGTGAAGCCGGCCACACTTATAAACAGGAGGCTGCGGGGCATTTAGGAATCAGTGACCCTTTTTCTGTCTTAGATCGTGCGATAGAGCCAAGTCATAGGAAATGAAATTCTTTATACTAACTTTTGATTTCAGCAGAAGAACGACATCGACAGAAGAAAGCGATTGATGACATTGGAAGATACAAAGCACGCAGGTAAGCAAAGGCACGAAAGGCATATGTCGGCTAAGGCATTAAAGTATGATTGAGATGTAAAGTTAAAGAGTAAAAAGGGGAAAGTAAACAGGAAAGTGTAACAGGTGTGGTTCGAGTTGGACATACGAGGTAAGTCCATCATTTTCATACTGTTGTCGATACTGGGAGCCCTGTGTGGCTGTGATTTGATATGATATGTATATATATATATTATATATATATATATATATATATATATATGTTGAGGCATTGTTGGTATTTCCTGCGTACAGGTTTTGAGATAGTAAGAAATATAGAGGAAACTCTGCCGAAATTTTTCTAGAAATAAAAAGAGAATGAGATATGGGTTTGTAATATGCCCTGAAAGGTCGTGTTAATAGTAAAGATAGAATTTGACTAAGTTGCAAGTACGGCTGACCTTGAAAAATAAGAATTTGGAAAGGGCTCGTGATATTAAGAGATGATTTAGAAGAGACTGGCAAATCTTGATAGAGTGTTATATTAAGGTACCAATTGAATTGATAAGCATGGATAAATTATGACGAGTTTATAGTTAGAAGAAATAATAGTATGATTAAGACAAGAGTAAAAAAAAAAAAGAGAGAATTGTGACGGATATGAATGTATAGACAAGACAATTTGTGAGATATTAAAGATAAGATTGACCGGAAAGGGCAAAAAGTTAAGAAGTGCGACACTATAAGGCTGATTACGAACAAGATATTATGTGAATATAGTAAGGAATGTTATGAAAATGAGCAAGGCTTAGCGAGGAAGTGACTAACAGATATGACGTGATCTATGTGACTAAAGTTTAAAGGTGAGTTAGTGGAAAAAAAAAAAAAAAAAAGAGGGATTTGTGAAGTTCTTCTATAGGGGAAAGTGCGAATAGAAATTACGAGATAACGGAAATGTGATAGCGAGCACAAAAAAAGAAGGGGTTAATGGGAAGGAAAATGGGAAGAAAAGTGGGCGAGATAACGCAGTGCGGTAATAGAGGATGATATGTGTAGCGTGAACACGAGTGATATCGGTGACGGAACTTGTGAAAGACCAACTATAGAAAAAAATGAGCAACGAGGTAGAATGAGTGTTAGGGAATGATTGGGTATGATAAGAACATAAGAATAAATAGGGATGAACAGAATATGATTCGAAAATAAGAAAGGGATTATGTAGGAGTAAAATTTTCCGAAAATGTAGTGGTATTATAAAGCTCCTCGTGCGCAAAAAAGGATGAACATGGATTGGAGGAATACGGTAAGGGGATGCTAAGAGAAGCACCCAAGATGGACGTAATTAAATGAGTACGAATATGGGACAAAAAGAGAACACATAGTTATGAAGTCAAAGGTGTAGTGCGACGATATGGTGATAAGATGAGATCATTATTGAGACGAACTAGGCGTGTTTTCGAGTAAATTAGAAGCCTGTGTTGGGCACAAAGTAAGGGTAAAAAGGCATAAAGCATAAAGGGGTACTGCGTGCACACGACTTCACCCCAAAATAATGGAAATTTTAAGCGACAAGACGGTAGGCTTAGGGAATAGATGGTGCAATGTAATTTCATCAAAGGAAGTAGATGGTATCGGTTGAGGTAAAGATACTATTTCAAGAGAATTTGGACACTTATCGTTGGAATATAAATGCCACCTAACTGAGAATTTGGAATGCCTACAAGTATTAGACAATTATTGATTGAAGTACGAGACCCTTTCTAATTCGGCGGGAGATGTGTTATGAGAACGTTTTGAAATCTGTCCAGACTTCAACTTACTCCAGATTATGTGCTGAAGGTCACGCGACGAGGTCGACGCGATCATACTAACGTTAGAGCATCGAATTTCATCAGAGTCCCAAAGTTAAGCGTGCTGGAGTGGGAGCAATCTTAGGATGGGTGACCCCCTGGGAAGTTTTCTGAAAGTCTTACAAATTCAGACGTAAGAAGCAAATGAGAAGCTAGGTTGATCTAAGGAAAAATTAGAGTCTGCGGAGTGGGCAGAAACCTTAAGAGGTAGTGTAGAACGAGGCCGACTGAACCAGTGAAAAAGAAAGAAGGTACATCACAGCTTTTGAAGCGGGGTAAGTTAAATGGCGTTTGGAAATATTTTGTAAACGATGGTAGCGATTATGTATACGTATGTATATGATGTCCCATACATGGCTATATTAGCGGGTATGTGAGTCCCAGCAATCGACGTTGTGACAAATTGGGAGGCAGTAATCGGACAGGGTAATGAAGTTTAAGTGAAAGGAAAAAAAAATGGCACAAATGTTATAAGGCAAGCCGATGCTGTTTTCGCTACGGATTGAGCTTGGGAAGTTCTAAGATAATGATATTTGGGAAAGAAAGGAAGTAGGTAGACGGTAGGTAAGGTGACCAAAATGTCGGGGACAAAGCGAACGGGTAAGAAACAAGAGGAAGTAAAGCCTCCAAGAGAGACGACGGGCAAATGCAAAAGCACGGCACCTAGTTGGATAAAAATGTGAGGGTAGGCTATGGAACCAAAGAGGAATAGAGTTGTGGATAGACTTCGATATGGCACAAAAGAGGAATGAGAAGTAAAAGAAAGAATGATTAGGCCGTGCAACGATGTTCAGAGATTTTCAACTCTCGAAAGATAAGTGCCGAGGACGATGGATATCAAAAATTTATTATTGGTGTGTTAGGACCTCCTTAAAAAAAAGGGGGGAGAACATATTGGACTTGGAAGAGATTATGGTATTTTCATACTCCATAAAGGGAAATTTATTAGCTTGGAGCTAGAGTTCGAAATGATCGCCAACACAAGGAAATCAAGAACACATATACTTGTGTTATGAGAGAATCGGAAGGGAGTAAGAATTTCCGTAGCCCTATGCTTTTGGGTTGTATTGTAAGATGTGAGGGAAAGGTTAAAGAAACAGTCGTGGCAGAAAGCTAAAAGAATAGTTGTGGCAAGAGCCCAAAGATTTAGTTTGAACTCGAACTATGAGTTGCCATAAGTGTAGTTGTACTGTGAAGGATAGCGAAGGGTGCGAACCATTTCGTATATACATACTTTGGATCGACATTTCGGTATATATCTAACCATTATACTTGCTAGCGACAAGTCATATTGGATGAGCACTCGGAATGTAAAAGTAAGTGGTAACAAGGATGTAAGGACTAATGACGCTAACATTCGAATGTAAGGTAAAATGGTGACAAGGTAGTAAGGACTAATGACATTGACCATTAAACCAACGTGAGTCCGAGCACGGATATGTCACTCTCGGTGACGGCGGGGACGGACGAACGTACTATTCGGACGCTAAAGAATATGTTGCGGACTGTGTTATTGATTTCGAGAGGCAGAGATGATCATTTTCCACTTGTGAGTCTGATATATCTACCATTCTAGCATCCAGATAACCATATGAGGCTTTGGGTGGCAGGAAGTGCAGGTCACCGATTAGCTGGTTCAATGTCGGCGAAACTAAGTTAATTGGGCCAGATATGATTCAGCAGGTAGTAGACAAAGTGAAACTCATTCGGAAATGGTTATTAGCGACTCGGAGGCGACGAAGTCATATGCGGATAATCGACGTCGACACCTTAGAGTTCCGGGTTGACGATTGGTATTTTGGAAGTGTCACCCTTGAAGGGTGTTATGAGATTCGACAAAAAGGGAAGCTTAGTCCGGAGGCATATTGGACCTTATCGGTCGTCCGTAAAGTAGGCAGGTTGCCTATGAATTAGACCTACCATGGGAGGGACATCCGATGTGGTGTCATGCTTCGTAAATGTATAGGCGACCCTTCCGGTATTTCCCATAGATGATATCCGGGTGACGAGGAATTATCTTACGAGGAGATTGGACGTACGGGTAGAAGATTGCGTACTAAAACATAATTTCCGTTAAGGTATTGTGGCGGAACAATAACGGGAAGAGATGAAGAATACGTATTCCTACTTATTTCCTATGTCTTCAGGTAATCTAAATTCGTCTTAACGGATTATGTTGATTGATGAACGAATCGTACGTAACACCTATACAAGAGACTCCCCCGAAATGCCTATAAGACCCTGTAAGACTAGTCGAACATTCGAGGACGAATGTTCTAAAGGGGGGGAGGATGTTATATCCCGTATTTTGTACGTTGGGACATTCCGAGCTAACCATGAAAAGTTAAGGACAAGACTATTCCGGGATACGAAGTTGAGATTTTTGACATCCGATTTTATTTTAAGGCATAAGTTGCTTATGATTTTATTGGCATGGAATATTAAGGAAAATTTGGGGTTAAAAGTGAATTATGGAAAGTTATTAAATTTTCATGAAATGGCCAAGTTTGGCCGTGTGGCATGGTGTGGGACCCACCCTTGGTTGGCCAAATTTGACTAGTCCAAGCTATGAAGGGTGCATGTGATTACTTTACAATTGTAGGGACTAGAAGTGAAAAAATAATTCTTGAGGGGGCTAAGGTGGCCGGCCAAGAGTGTGGGCCATAGGGCCACATGTGTTAATTCATATGGAAATAAAAGATGACAAGTTAAGTCATCTTCATCATTTTTCATCCTCTAGAAAATTGAAGAAAAATGGAGAAAAGAATGAAGGCCATATTCGGCCATGGAGAGGAAAAATGGAGGTCCAAAAATAGCCATCAAAAAAATTATTTCTTCTAGGTTTTCAACTCATTGGAAGGTGCTAAACAACATGGAGTAATTGTTAGAGCAAGCAAATCCTTTGTTCATGCAATTCTCAACCTAAGTCATGTTGAAGAACTAAGTGAAGAAGGTAAGTTTTAATCCTCTTTTCATGTGTTATGAAGGGTTTGTGCATGTTGTAGTAAGTGGAAATGGATGAAATTCATGAAAAAAATGGATGTTGGTGTGTGGCCGTGTATATGTAGTGTTTTGGTAGGATGAGATGAACTAATTTTATTTAATTTTTTTGGTTGTTGTTGTATGGATTCTATGGTGAGAATGAAGGTTTAATGATTTAAATTGAAGTTGTAATTGTTGTAGGTGGTTAGAGAAGATAATGTGATTTTAATATAGTTTTTGTATTATTGAGGCTAATGTTGTTAATGTGTGGAATGTTGGTGTAGTTTATGAATTTGGAAGAAAGAAATGTGTTGTTGTGGTTCCTATGGAAATTGGAGGGTTTCGGGTAAGGTTGCAAGTTGGATGGGCCGTTTGAATGTTGTGTGGATTGTTTGAAACGTTCTTGAATCTCGTTTGAATGATTTCGGATTCGTACTTGAATATGTGTGTATTAGTGTTGGTTTGATTGTATATGGTTAATTTGAACGTAACTGGAACGTTTTCTAATTATGTAGAAAAGAGTTATTGATGTTAGAATGCGTTTTGAATTGATTGTTGATGTTGTTAGTATAGTTGTTGGTATTGTTGTTGAAGATTTGGCCGAGTTGAATTCTCGGGGTGTTGAATTTACAGGGGAAATGCTGCCCAAATTTCGTAAATAAAGTGCTAGCTTAGAATTGGATTTCTAAGAGCTTATGACTAATGTTTGGTGTCTAATGATGTTATTGTAGATTTTGAGAAGCCGAGACTTAAGTTTGGATTAGCTTAGGAAGCGGACGAGGTATGTGAAGCTTACCTTTCTTTCTTTTGGCATGTCTTAGTTGTAATTAGGCTATGATACGAGTCTCGGGGTAACTCCATTCTTAAGATCCGAGCACGTATACGATTCTTATTCACTTCTTGATGTTAACGTTCTTAATATGGTCAAATTATGGTTTTAAGTCTTTTGTACAGTTGGATTTCAAATGTTGCATAAAGAATGTTGTTTTTAAAGGATTCTATAACTACGAACGACCGTAACTTTCATAGACGAGCTCGGATCGCTTCGAAACGTTCGTAGGAGATTCTATAATGAATAAGGTCTCCAACTTTCATAGATGGACTCGGATTGGTTTGATACTCGTCCGTGGGCCCCGAGACTTTCCCTTGTATAGTTCTAACAACTTTTGAAAGAACTTAGCATGGCTATCGCCTTAACCCTCGAGCGTCGATTACTCACTTCTCTATCGAGTTTGTAAGGACGATTATGCCCCTAATTTCCATAAGCTATTTCATATGGTTTGATACGTATCTATGAGTCCTAAAGTTCTATTTGATATGTTCTCGAACGACATTCGGAAGAAACTTGATTTGACTATCGCCTTGGTTTTTAAATGACGGTTCATTTGATTATTCTATCGAGTCTTTGAAAAATGTTTTTAAATTGCATATGGTTACTCACGACTCTGCTCGTGCATTTTGTATTTACATCCTTCACCGAGTCCCGGCCGGTTATGTTTCGTGCGCACTATGATATATTCCGGAGTATGATGTGTCGGTTCACCGAGCCTCGCTAGAGGGCCGGTTCCGTTTATATTTGGTGTTATGATGTGTTATGGCGTTATGATGTGCTATGTGATATGTCGGGTTACGGAGATATGAAATCTTACGGTATGATGTGTTATGGCGCCAATGACGGGCGGGCGACCATATTCTAAGAGCCCCATGCATGATTTATGTTTTTATGAGTAAGCATTTTGATATTTTGATATTGCATTTACTTTCGTACTTCGGTTTTGATTATGATCCCCGTTTACTATATTTCATGCTTTGCATACTCGGTACATATTCCGTGCCGACCCCTTTCTTCGGGGGTGCGTTTCATGCCGCGCGGTACAGATACTTATTTGGATGATCCACCGGCCTTAGGATTCTGTTCGGTGTCTTGGAGCGCTCCCTTGTTCGAGCCTATACTTTGGTCCAGATTCTGTTATTGCATATATGTATATGTTTATTCACGGGTACGGCGGGGCCCTGTCCCGTCATATGATTTTGTCATTATTCTTAGAGGTCTGTAGACATATATGTGTGGGTTGTGGGTACTCACTGTCCAGCTGTGTCTGTGTGATTTGTGATTTGGACGCCCCCTATACTATGATAGCCTTACCGGCTTATGTGTGATATCATCATTGAAAGATGTGATTATGAGTGACGTGCCATTTCGATTTCGAGGCGACGTTTCACCTCATTTGGGACTCGCCCCTCCTATTTGTTTGTCGGTGGTTCCGGGTCGGTCCTTCCGCTGTCCGCTACCTTGCCCATCCGGGCGGCCGTCACTTTCTTCATAGAAGATTCGAAATCGAATGTCACACCATAATCCAGATAGGGTGTGATGGGCACTGATCCTTACCTGGGGCCGAGCGGACCGTGACTCTCGTGATACTCATAACCATGCTTTGGCCCATGAAAACATGACATAAGTACATAATGAAAAATTTTTAGAAAACAAACATGCCTTCATCTTTACTAAATCGAGAAAATCAGTAACATATGAAACTTGTAACACAAAGCATAATAATACACGGCTTACATAGCGCTTACAAAGCTGACATCTTATATACACGACACATGCCTACAAAGTCTCTAACATAACCCGGATACCATAACAAAAGCACTCTGACTCGGCAACACTCCGGGAGGAATTGGAGCTCGCCAATCCAGCTGGAACATCTTCTACTATCATCTCCGACTCATCTGGGTGTACCTGCGCGGCATGAAACGTAGCCCCCGAAGAAAGGGGGTCGGTCGAGGAATATGTGCGAGTATGCAGTTAGCATGAAATACAACGAAGGGATCATCTTGAACAAAAGTCCGAGAAAATCATAGGACTTGCCTCGGAACATAAGTAAGTAATCATCATGAACACATGCATGCATAACGTGTCCCGGCCCTCTAATGAGGGACTCGATAAGCAAAATCAGATTATTATCGTGTCATCGTATAATCATATATACATATATACCGTACCCGGCCCTCTAGTGAGGGACTCGTTGAGTGAAATCATATCATCATCTTGCTTGCATCTGAAGTACAAATCGTGCATACTAATTACAGAAATAAGTATAATAATCAGAATGTCAAAATGCTTCAAGTATAAAAAATCAGAATGCCAGAATACTTACTCATGAACATAAATCATGCATGTCACAAACACATATCATATGCGGTCCATAATGGGACCCGGCGGACGGAACATGGTCGCCCCTCCTGTCTCGGGCGCCATAACTCATCATACTTCGAAAGTTTTGCATATCTCCGAACACATCATCCTCCGTATCACATCATACTTCGGAACTCATCATACTTCGTATCACATCATATTTCAGAACTCATCATACTTCGGAAAACTCATCATACTTCGGAATATAACATAATGCGCACGATACATAACCGGCCCGGGACTCGGCGAAGGAATTAACAATAATGTGCACGAGCAGAATCGTGAGAACTATACGCAATTTAAAACATTTATAAACCATATGCAATTTACACATTTATAAAGACCCAATAAATTAGTCAAAACGAATTATCATTTACAAACTAAGATAATAGTCCAATCACGTTTCTTCCGAATGTCACTCGGGAACATATCAACAGAACTTTAAAAAAATCATAACTACGTATCGAAATCATATGCATGACAATCCTCATTTCAGACTCGGTGAATACGTAAGTAATCATACTCGGGGGTCGGGATGATAAGCATATTAAGTTCTTTCAAAACAACCGTTAAAACCATACAAAAGCAAGTCTTGGGGGCCCACGGACAAGTATCAAACCAATATGAGCCCACCTATGGAGGTTAGGGTTATCATACGCTACGCAACCTCCTACGAGCATATCGAGGCGATCCGGTTCGTCTACGAAAGTTACGGCCATTATTAAACATAGAATCTTTTAGGAATGAAATCCTTTATGTAACATTAAATCCAATCATACAAAAGACGTATAGATCATAGCTCGGCTACACGGAGAGTGCGGATGCCAAGGAATGAATAAGAATCGTAGACATACTCGGATCGCAAGAATAGAGTTACCCCGAGGCTCGTATCATAGCCTATTTATAACTAAGACATGCCAAAAGAAAGAAGGGTTAGGCTTCACATACCTCGTCCGCTTCCTAAGCTAATCCAACCTTACGTCTCGGCTTCTCGAAATCTACAACAACATTGTTAGGCATCGAACATTAGTCGCAAGCATGGAAGAATTCAATTTCAAAGCCACCACTTTATTTACAGAAATTTGGGCAGCATGTCCCCTATAAATTCAACCACCCCGAGAATTCAACTCGGCCAAATCTTCAACAACAATACCAACAGCCATATAAACAATCATCAATAATTAATTCCAACGCATTCTAACATTAATAACTCCATTCTACATAATTCGACAACATTCAATTACATACTTTCAAGCTAACATCAATGCTCGCATATTCAAGTACTAATCCGAAACCATCCACACAAGATTCAAAACATTTCAAACAACCCGCAAAATATTCAAATCATCCAACCAATGCACCATGGAACCCGAAACCTTCCAACTTCCATAGGAGCCACAACAACACATTTCTTCCTTCAAATTTCACAAACTATACCAACAATTCACACATTGACAACATTATTCTTACAAATACGAAAGTTATATTAAGATTCCATAACAAGCCACAAACAACTATAGTTTCGATTTGAACCATTAACTTTCATTAGCACCATAGAATCCACAACACAACAATCCAAACATACTAAATAACTTTAGTTCTTCACTTCTACATAACATCACATACCCACGGCCACAATACAACACACGGCTACAACTTCAACATCATACTTTCATGAAGTTCATCCATTTCTACACACTACAACATATATAATTCATCCACAAAACATGTAAAGAAGATTAAACCTCACCTTTTTCCATTCAACTCCTCCACACGGCTAGGATGTGCTTTGCTAAAACGAATGGTTTTCTTACTCCAACGACTACTCCACGTTAACGAGGGCCTCTCAATTAGTAGGAAAGCTAGGAGGAAAGAATTTTTCTTGATCAATTCTCCATGGTCCTTGTTCGGTACTACCATGGCCGAATGGCTCCTTAAATTTTTCTCCAAGCTTCTTGAAATTTCTAAGGTGGAAAATGATGAAGATGATTAAGTTTGTCATCTTATACATACATATATAATTCATCCATGTGGCCCATGGCCCACACCATGTGGCCGGCCACATGGCACTTATTATTTCATGAATGGCCAACTTTCTATAATTAACTTTTGGCCCCAAATTTTCATGAAATGTCTAACTTTCCATAATTCACTTTTAACCCCAAATTCCATAATATTCCATACCAATAAAATCATAAGCGACTTATGCCTTAAAATGAAGTTGGAAAATAGCCTTGTTCTTAACTTTCCACACTTAACCCGGAATATCCCAACGTACAAAATACGGGATATAACATCCTTCCCCCCTTTAGAACATTCGTCCTCGAATGTTCAACTAGTCTCATAAGCCCTTCTACGGATCTCGGGGGGTTTCCTTTACTGCCATATATATCTCGTTCATGCTGGAACTCGCTCGTCTTATTTTGTCATATTTCTTTCCCTTCCTTTGTTACTTACAAGCTGCACTATCATTAGCGAACAACTCTACTGCCCACATCTTAGCTTTTAATCCCGTATAACAGTGCTTTCCTTCCCAACATCTCTGTAAGTTACTCGTTATTATTCTCTTGTCGTATTCTCTCTCTTCTGTAAGCATCCACCTTCTAAGGTCATATCATTTAAGATTTCCATGATGAATTCTTAGCACTATCCCAATTACCATCCTGACTCCTATTCCTCTACTGCTGGCTTTTCGATCTTACTAACTTGTCTCGGCAAGGAATCTTACTCGTAGTCCAAGCATCCGTATCGAATATATTGTGGTATCAATTGTCTTCATCTTATACTTGCATCCCCCGCACTCGCTTCCCCCCTTTAGGGGTGTACTTATACTATTACCCGATTATACTTTGCCCTATTTCCGTATTTTCAGTCTCACTTAGGCGGCACTTTTATTCCGACATTTTGAGCCTCTCGCCTTTCATTTGCTCACTTTCTTCCTTTTCCAAATATCGTTGTATTAAAACTTTCCAAGCTTAACCTGTGGTGAAAACAACATCAGCTTGCCTTATAACATTGTGCTATTTACCTTTCTTCCTCACTTGAACTTCGTTGTCCTGTCCGATTGATACCTTCCATATAACGCCAAGTTGGTTGCTGGAATACACATGTCCGCTGATCTAGCCATGTACAGGATATCTTGTGCGTACCTATGTACACATATAATCTATACTATCTCGCTTACAAGATATCTCCAAATACTATTCCAACTCACCCTAATCCTAGAGCCGTGATGCACTTCTTTCTCTCTTCACCGGTCTAATCCGCCCGTTCCTACGCGACCTCCTAAGGTTTCCGCCCACTCTGTATACCCTCGTTTCCCTTAGACTACTCTATCTCCCCATTTGGCTCGCCCGTGTCTGACTTTATAGAACTCTTAGTATACTTCCCAGGGGGTCACCCATCCCAAAATTTCTCTCGTTCCAGCACGCTTAACTTTGGGACTCTGATGAAATACGATGCTTTAATACTGGTATAATCGCGTTCACTTCACCGCATGACCTTCATCACATAATCTGGAGTAAGTCGGGGTCTTAACAGATTTCGAAACGTTTTCATACGCGTTTCCCTCCGAATTAGAAGGGTCTCTTACTCTCCTGACTTCACAATTACTATTTTAACACTTTCCACCTCTCAATATTCACTCTTTGCCTCTAGATATGACCACATTTCCGACTTAAACTCCCAGATTCCCGATGGTGATGAACACACCTCGATCGCTGTTACTTATATATCCTTGGTCATCGGCCTTTGGATTTCTACTCTCATCCTTTCCATAACCGAATCTTTCACAGTCCCGTAACTTATAGTACTCGTATCCTTGGCTACACATGTCATGGCCTATTCTTATTTTCTTCTTCCGATTACCCCTCTCCTTTTCTTACACTCGCTATCATTTCTGTTATTATGTAACCTTCATTCCAAACTTCTCCTACAGGACTCGATAAGTCTTCCTTATTCGTTCTATAGCTCACTTTCCCGTTTCACGCTTGCCTTCATATTCTAGCTACATGGGTCGTATCATGGCTTTGGCCATTTCCCTGCTAGGCTTTACTTATTTCCGTAACAATCCTTATTATGTTCACATTATGTCTTATTCGTAATCAATCCGGTAATATAACACTTCTTAACCCTTTACCTTCTCTGATCAACTTTATCCTTATCGTTTCACGAGCTGTCTTATCAGTACATCCGTACCCGTCACAATTCTCTTCGCCTGTGCTCTTGTCTTAATCGTACTATTACTTCTTTTAACTATAAGCTCGTCGTAATTCATCCCTGCTTGTCCATTCGGTCAACACCTTAAATAACACTCCGTCACGACTTACCAGCCTTTTTCCGGATCGTCTTTTAGGGCTACAAGTCCTTTCCAAATTCTTTTCACCGTGTCGATATCGAACTTCTAATTATTGTTATTCCCAATTCAACAATTAACTTCTTCCGCGATGTTGGCCGTACTCGTAGCTTGGTCAAATTCTCTCATTACTATTGGCACGACCCTCCAGGACATATTACAAACCTATATCCTTTCCCATTTTATTTCTGGAAACATTTTGGCAGAGTTTCTCCTGTAATTGTTACCATCTCAAAACCTGTTCACAGGGATACCAACAATGCCTCACAGGGCCAATATATTTATACGCACATCATATCATATCACAGCCACACAGGGCTCCCATTGTCATCAATAGTACAAAAGTAATGAACATACCTCATATGCCCAACTCAAACGACACTTGTTACACTTCCTTGTTTACTTTCCCTTTTACTCTTCAATTTGCATTCCAATCACACCTCAATATCTTACCCAACATATATCTTTCGTGCCATTGCTTACCTGCGTACTTTGTAACTTCCAACATCATCAATCACTTTCTTCTATCGGTGTCATTCTTCAGCTGCAATCACAGGTTAGTGCAAGAAATCTCATTTCCTATGACTTGGCTCTTATGGCACGATCTAAGAGGTGAAAGAAGAGTAACCACCCTAGATGCCCCGTAGCCTCCTGTTTATAAATGTGGCGCGCTTCACACCATAAACAGGACTCTATCGGGACACGACTTTACGTACAACCCCTAGGACGAACCGCTATGATACCAATTTGTCACACCCTTAATCCGATAGGGTGTGATGGGCACCCGTCCCTTACCTAGGGCCGAGCGAACCCGCTGACTCTCCTGATACTCATAACCATACTAGGCCCACAAAATATGACATAAGTACATAATGAAAATTTTTCAGAAAACAAACATGCCTTTCATCTTTACCAAATCGAGTAAAATCTGTAACATATGAAACTTGTAACACAAAGCATAATAATACACCGGCTTACATAGCCGCTTACAAAACTGACATCTTATATACACGACACTATCTGCAAAGTCTCTAACATAACTTCAGATACCATAACAAAAGCACTCTGACTCGGCAGCACTCCGGGAGGAATTGGAGCTCGCCTATCCAGCTGGAACATCTTCTACTATCATCTCCGACTCATGCTCTGTGCACACGCGGCATGAAACGTAGCCCCCGAAGAAAAGGGTCAAGCACGGAATATGTACTCTTGAGTATGCAAAGCATGAAATACGGCGAGCGAGGATCATACCGAACAAGACGTACGGAAAATCATAGGACTTGCCCTCGAACAAGTAAGTAATCATCATGAACACATGCATGCATAACGTGTCCCGGCCCACTAATGAGGGACTCGGTAAGCAAAATCAGATTATTATCATGTCATCGTATAATCATATATACATATATACCGTACCCGGCCCTCTAGTGAGGGACTCGGTGAGTGAAATCATATCATCATCTTGTCATCTTGCTTGCATCTGAAGTACAAATCGTGCATACTAATTACAGAAATAAGTATAATAATCAGAATGTCAAAATGCTTCAAGTATAAAAAATCAGAATGCCAGAATACTTACTCATGAACATAAATCATGCATGTCACAAACACATATCATATGCGGTCCATAATGGGACCGGACGGACGGAACATGGTCGCCCTCTCATCTCCTGCGCCATAACTCATCATACTTCGAAAGTTTTGCATATCTCCGAACACATCATCCTCCGTGTCACATCATACTTCGGAACTCATCATACTTCGTATCACATCATATTTCAAAACTCATCATACTTCGGAAAACTCATCATACTTCAGAATATAACATAATGCGCACGATACATAACCGGCCCGGGACTCGGCGAAGGAATAAACAATAATGCGCACGAGCAGAATCGTGAGAACTATACGCAATTTAAAACATTTATAAACCATATGCAATTTACACATTTATAAAGACCCAATAAATTAGTCAAAACGAATTATCATTTACAAACTAAGATAATAGTCCAATCACGTTTCTTCCGAATGTCACTCGGAACATATCAATGTAACTTTAAAAAAATCATAACTACGTATCGAAATCATATGCATGACAATCCTCATTTCAGACTCGGTGAATACGTAAGTAATCATACTCGGGGGTCGGGATGATAAGCATATTAAGTTCTTTCAAAACAACCGTTAAAACCATACAAAAGCAAGTCTTGGGGGCCCACGGACAAGTATCAAACCAATATGAGCCCACCTATGGAGGTTAGGGTTATCATACGCTACGCAACCTCCTACGAGCATATCGAGGCGATCCGGTTCTGTCTACGAAAGTTACGGCCATTATTAAACATAGAATCTTTTAGGAATGAAATCCTTTATGTAACATTAAATCCAATCATACAAAAGACATATAGATCATAGCTCGACTACACTGAGAGTGCGGATGCCAAGGAATGAATAAGAATCGTAGACATACTCGGATCGCAAGAATAGAGTTACCCCGAGGCTCGTATCATAGCCTATTTATAACTAAGACATGCCAAAAGAAAGAAGGGTTAGGCTTCACATACCTCGTCCGCTTCCTAAGCTAATCCAACCTTACGTCTCGGCTTCTCGAAATCTACAACAACATCGTTAGGCATCGAACATTAGTCGCAAGCATGGAAGAATTCAATTTCAAAGCCACCACTTTATTTACGAAATTTAAGATGTCCCCTATAATTCAACCACCCCGAGAATTCAACTCGGCCAAATCTTCAACAACAATACCAACAGCCATATAAACAATCATCAATAATTAATTCCAACGCATTCTAACATTAATAACTCCATTCTACATAATTCGACAACATTCAATTACATACTTTCAAGCTAACATCAATGCTCGCATATTCAAGTACTAATCCGAAACCATCCACACAAGATTCAAAACATTTCAAACAACCACAAAATATTCAAATCATCCAACCAATGCACCATGGAACCCGAAACCTTCCAACTTCCATAGGAGCCACAACAACACATTTCTTCCTTCAAATTTCACAAACTATACCAACAATTCACACATTGACAACATTATTCTTACAAATACGCGAAAGTTATATTAAGATTCCATAACAAGCCACAAACAACTATAGTTTCGATTTGAACCATTAACTTTCATTAGCACCATAGAATCCACAACACAACAATCCAAACATACTAAATAACTTTAGTTCTTCACTTCTACATAACATCACATACCCACGACCACAATACAACACACGGCTACAACTTCAACATCATACTTTCACGAAGTTCATCCATTTCTACACACTACAACATATATAATTCATCCACAAAACATGTAAAGAAGATTAAACCTCACCTTTTTCCATTCAACTCCTCCACACGGCTAGGATGTGCTTTGCTAAAACGAATGGTTTTCTTACTCCAACGACTACTCCACGTTAACGAGGGCCTCTCCAATTAGTAGGAAAGCTAGGAGAAAAGAATTTTCTTGATCAATTCTCCATGGTCCTTGTTCGATACTACCATGGCCGAATGGCTCCTTAAATTTTTCTCCAAGCTTCTTGAAATTTCTAAGGTGGAAAATGATGAAGATGATTAAGTTAGTCATCTTATACATACATATATAATTCATCCATGTGGCCCATGGCCCACACCATGTGGCCGGCCATATGGCACTTATTATTTCATGAATGGCTAACTTTCTATAATTAACTTTTGGCCCCAAATTTTCATGAACTGTCTAACTTTCCATAATTCACTTTTAACCCCAAATTCCATAATATTCCATACCAATAAAATCATAAGCGACTTATGCCTTAAAATGAAGTTGGAAAATAGCCTTGTTCTTAACTTTCCACACTTAACCCGGAATATCCCAACGTACAAAATATGGGATATAACACAGAACACACGATTAGGAAGAAATAGATTCTTATACCATGGCTCTATCGCATAATCTATGAAGAAGAATGAAGGTCAATTATTCCCAAATGCCCCGCAACCTCTTGTTTATAACTGTGGCATGCTTCACACCCATAACCAAGACTCTACTAGACACGGCTCGTAGCCACACCCGAGCACGAACTGCTCTGATTCCACTTCGGTCACGACCCAAGTAGAGGGCCATGACGGGTACCCGGAGCTAGCCTACCAAGCACCATCTAGCATACTCCTTCTCCTTTATGTCGGTGGACCATACCTCTAACTCTCAACTGACACTACATGCATGAAGGTAAATTCTCAAATGAAACTCATTATACGATAACCATTAACTTCATCTCATTTACTTATTCACATACAAGCTTTCAAGGCTACAAAAATGATACACAAAATGTGCATTAGTGAGATCATGAGTTTGAACTATCCACATATGTATACGAGCCTCTATCTGGAGTACTGGAAAGCATAAGGACGGGATAAGACCCCGCTCGGCCGAAATATCTACAAGACAAAAGAGGTATACCAATAGAATGCACTCCGAAGTAGTGGAATGCTCCTGAGTCTCCGTTGATAACTCCTAGGGATCAGATCCGTCTCCCTGTCTACCTGCAATATGAACGCAACATCCACAAAAGAAACGACGTCAATACAAACAATGTACTGAGTATGTAAAGCATGAATAATAACATGATAAAGAAACAAGTAACATGAAATAAAGAGGTAATTTGTATATCAAGTTGCCTCTTAAGGCGAAAATCATGCATGCTAACATTTACTTATAAAACATCATAAACACATATACGTAATCATCATTAGCCCGCGTCCGAGTAATCGTCTCATGCAGCCCACTAGTGGTGTCTGCCCGGCCAACTAGGCACGGTGTTATCATTATCCATAAGCCGCCCATCGAAGTGGTACCTGCCAGGCCAACTAGGCGCGGTGTAATCATACATAACATATAGCATGCATGAGAGGCCAATCAAAGCTACGCATTTATCGGAGTGACATAAGGTTGGTAATCTCCGATTATGTTATGGGACAATTATCGTAGCTACACCCCACCTTGAAGGAACAATAATCATAAAGTGAGATCATCAATGATGAATAACATTGGTAATCATGTGACAAGATTAACTCTATTATGGAAACATTGAGAACTTTGAAATCTAACTTTGCTAGAATGAAAATCATCATCACTGCCTTGTCATGCTTTGGGGAAATAACAACATAAGGTGAAAGCAACTATCATGAAGCCATTAAGAATTTCATGGTAAACTCAATTATACCACAAGATTCTTGAGAGTTAAGGTTCTCTAGAACTTCTAGGAATAAGAGTGTTATGGATAGCATATATGAAATTATAACATAGGATTCAAGCCTTTACAAGAAAGGGGTAGTCTTACATACATTTATGTCTCCTTAACGACTAAACGTTTTCCTCCAAGATCGCAAATTCTACAACAGGACTCATACTAAAGTTAGATTGCGAAAAATACACTTAAGTTCCATTTAGAGTAATTAAAGGGTTAACGACATTTGGGCAGCATTTCCCCTATTTCACTAACTTTAACCATATCATCAAACAACTCCCAAACCACACTATTAACATCCATAATATCATACTCAAGTAATTATATTCAATTTAACATCAATCCCAACTAAATTTCCCTCTTTCAAGTTTGCACCATAGTCATCTTCCTCCCTACAACATCCATGGCTTCTCCACTTTAATTATTTTCCTTTCTAAGGGATCACTAAACCTTTACATCCATCCAACCATATAAATAAGATGAAAAACATACCTTATAGTCAAGGAACCTCGCCTAGCTCAACTCCCTTCAAGATTAAGTTCATTCCAACTTTGAAAGAAATCAAGAACAATCACTTTTCTTGGATTATCTTGGGGTGTAAATGATGATTCTATCTTTAGATGGTTATGGAAGGGTGTGGAGTGGTATGGAACCTTTAAGAACTCCTTATAATTGTCTAGAGAGGTGTAGAAATAAGTGGGAGAAGTTAGAAATGAACTTAGGGTCACTTGGGGTTTAAAAAGGTGGCAACTTCGCACCCCCGCACCACCTTGCGGTGGAGATGCGGTGCCGCATGGTGGAGATGCGGTCGCATCTCCCCTCCTCTCCATAGGGAGGAGGCTGGGAAGTGAGGGCTTCTATTTTGGGGAGTTTGCAGCCCATATGCGGTCCAGCATACTGAGTATGCGACCGCATATGGCCCTGTTTTGCCCAATTTCGCAAAAATGCGTTCTTTTGATTCGTTTGACCTCCGATCCCTATGGAGCCTTCTTAGAATTTTTATAACACTTAATTAAACATCCAAATAACTCTATATCTCTTCCTCAAGGTAATTCTAAGAAATGCTTAGCTAAATGATGTGAAATTCTCCCTACATGACTCTACGTTGTCTTTCTCCGACGAACTTGTTCCTTTCGCCTCAAATGTCTTTGGAATCTTAATTAGGATTATTAAGTATCCTTTCTTACTTGTAGGGACTGCATATACACCCCGAAATCACGTTAGTTTACTCATCATGTGAATAATATGAATTTCCCCAAGCTGTAACAAAGTTTTGGAATGATTTTAATTTAATTTAGGGGAAGAACCCTGGAGGGGAAAAATGATTAGTAATTAAAGGAGTTGGAATGAGTGCATTCGAGATTTCGGAGAATTAAGATTTATTGAAGATATAGGTAAAATTGACACTAAGAATTTAAATGCAGTATTACGATTTACAGATTGGTGAGTAAGAGATGACGAAAAGATATTGATATTGAAAGCAAGTTAACGAGTAGGGGAAAGTTTTACTCTAGCAGTTTATATATATACACATAAGATCAGAGCGGGTTGATGACAGGTACACAGACTCATTTTGTTGAACTTGCCTACATGATGTGGGTTTACATTGGGATTCAGAAGTCACCAGTCATTCGACTTTAAGGGGGATTCTGAGTATTTGATAGTTGATACCATTCTGAGAATCATTATGGCCGAGTTACTTCGGGTATTAATGATGACCTTGAACTCAAGAATGAGAAATGGTTAGGTAAGTTAGATTGTAATTAGATTGTCTTCTGGATTGTGCATATAACTTCTAAATGTGATATTTCTTGGCCGACGAAGGAAGTAGAGATTGTATCAATCTTAGGAATATGTGGTGTATTTCTAGCTAATCCTTATAAGAAGGCTTTACCTCAATTTTTTTCAGACGGGTGTTGTGAAGGTTATTTGATGATAGAGAAATTAGGTGCGATGTCGGTTTATGTGTAAGGAGAGAAGAGAGTAGGTGTACAAGTGAAGATAAATTATCACAAGGATCTAATCGGTTGCTACAGGAAAGTAAAGGATGCGAGGTTGATTATTTTAGACAAAGAGACAGGGTACAAGTACGAGTAAAGATTTTTAAGTAAAGTTATGTCGCCAGAATTTATAGTTAGGACGTATAAAGATATGCTAGGAAGACCTACAGATTTAGACATATAAAAAAAATATGAGAAACCAAAGTAGCCCGAGGGAAATTAGGAGCATGTGAGCATTACAATTAGAATTTCGAAATAATCGCGAGGTATGAGTCTGGCTAGCTGGACAAAAATAGAGGGGAGAATATAAAAGAAGACTAATGAGCCCATAGTATAAGAGCATGGAGATCAAGAACGAAAGGAGGACAAACATTTCAAGAAATTAATAATAGCATCGTAAGCTCGCAAGCTACAACATTCGAGGACGGATGTTCCTAAGGGGTGAAGGATGTTACACCTCGCACCTTTAGATCATGAGCATACCATTTATTTCACCGTATTAATGGAGTATCGGAGACGTCCCATGAAGTTTTGAAAGGTACAAGCCATGGGAAGTACGTAACAATCAAGTAAAGGATGAATTATGATCTCGTAAGTCGTAACCGGGAAGGACAACCTTGGAACCAAAGGACATGACCCTTATCAAGTATAATTAATGATAAATGTCATGTGTGGAGAGTTTCGGAAGATTCCGGGACCAAGCAAATCGAAGAAAATAAGTTTGTCGAAAATTTGGCTGAATTTTGGACATAAATTTTTGGGTCAAATTTAGAGAAGTATATCTCCTAGTATATCAGGAGTTTTGGGGTGTTTCAAGAGCCTAAAATGAAGTTCTTTGAGTGTAGTTTCCAAAGTAACAAACCGTTCGTCGATGCGACATCAGAGTAGGGAGTTATGGGCATTTCAAGATAAGTTTCCAAATGGCTCTCACTTGGAAGGTCGGTGGAACCGACTTTCATAGGGTATAAATACCCTATTATTCCTCTTTTTTCATCATTTACTCTTCCTTTAAGCTCTAGAAACCTCCATACACTGCTCTTAAACACTTATAACCCCTTAAATCAAGAATTCAACAAGAATACCAAACTAGTTCATGAAAAGTGATTGTTCTTGTCTCTACTTAATGTTGTGGTGAGTTTGGTCATGAAGAAAGTTGGCGTGGCTAAAGTTCTTCAAGTATAAAGTATTTTCTTCATCCTATCTCTTATGTTTAGTTGATTTGAAGGTTTAGCAAGTCTTAAAAGTGAAAATAGTTATGGAGGAGAGGTCATAAAGTGTTGTGTTGTAGTTGTTGAGTTTATGGTCTGTTATGAGCATGTTGTGGCTGTGTTGTTAGGCTAATTTCCATGTATATGGATGGTATCTAATGTTGTTGGTATGTTGATGAGATTATGCTCCTTTATTGGGAAGAAAGGAAGTGTATATTGTTATTGTGTGTTGATAAACATCGTGTGGGATGTTTTATGGAATATTTTGGTGATGATGATGTTGTTGGTGTTAGTGTTGTTGTTGTTGTTGTGTTGGTTGTTGGTATTGTGATTTCGGACTAGGGATATAAACAGGGGAATCTTTTAAATTTTGGTAGATTCTAAAAGGGGTTTAATTTGAAGACTTAAGATAAGCATACGACGATAAGCCTAATAGTAGTATGAATTCTCTTGAATGTAGATTTACGAGCTTGGAAGGATAAGCGTTAAGTAGTAGGAGAACAAAAAGGTATGTTAAGGCTAAACCCTTTCTTTCTAAAGGCGTGATTCTTTTCTTATGAACCCATACATGGTTTCCATAACATTCTTATTCCCAAAAGTTAGAAGTTCATGATTCTTAGAGTTTCTTATGATGCTAAAGATAAGTATGTTCCATGATGATATTAATGATGATTCCATTTTTGGAGATTCCAAAGCTTATGGATTTGATGCTATTATGAGATTATTGAGCTTATTTCATGATTTCCTTGATTTTATCCATTGTTGTTGGTCTACTTAATTCATACTTGTTCCTTCGAGGTGAGATATAGCGATGATGATAATTCCATTTCCAATGCTATCCAAGTTCATCGTTCTTGATACTCTAAGCGACACTATTGATCTCAATGCTTACAATAGTTGATCCTCTAAGGAAAGATATGGTGATAATGATAATAATGATGATGATGTGCTTTTATTTATGTATTCTTATATATGTATATATATATAGTCATGTGTGACACCGAGTCCCGAAATGGCCGGGTACAGATATGACCAAGTCTACGAAAGAAATGGGTACGAATATGATCGAGTCCGAAAGGGCGGATACGAATATGACCGAGTCCGAAAAGTAGGGTACGATATGACCGAGTCCCGAAAAGGCCGGGTACGGATATGATCGAGTCACGAAAGGGCCGGGTACGATATTACCTAGTCCTATTGTGGCGGATACGTGTGTATAGGTATGTATGTGGATATATGAAATGTTTCATCTAGAAAAAGGTTAAGTAAGCATGATGAATGTCTTAAAGGGTATCATGAGGTATAAACGGTTCTTTTATCTTACGTTATTCTTCGTGTTTTTATCATGTTACTATTCATGCCTTACATACTCAGTACATTGTTTGTACTAACGTCCTTTCTTGTGTATGATACGTTCATGCCCGCAGGTAGACAGGTAGACCGACACCCGTGGAGCTTCGTCGGTGAAATCTCGGGGTGCTCCGTTTTGCTTGGAGAAGTATGGGTATTGGTGTTAGTCCTTATGGTCGCTTGTATTACATGTAGAGGCTTAAGTGAACGTGTGTGTACAGTTAGACGTTTCATAGCCTTATTAGTGCATATTGTTGTGTAATATTATGATAGCCTTGTCGGCTTGTGACGATAGGCATAGTTGTTGACGATGATGTAAAGCTGTACCGTTATTTTGTGATGTATGAACCTTTACAGATTATGATATCTATGAGTTATCTTTATGGTCCACCTAGAAATGATTATGAGATGTATGTTTAGAGGTGCTCGGTGTGTTAGCTCCGGGTGCCCGTCATGGCCCTCTAGTTGGGTCGTGACATTATGTATATTACATTATAAAACGTGATCTAGCAATCAATGAAATAAATGAGAATTATAAGATGCTATATTTCTAATCTAAAGTCAGACAAAGAAGGCCAGGTAACTTAGTGGAAGATTAGCAATCATAAACGAAAAGTCAAAAAGAAAAGTGCCAAAACAATTATACCGAAGTGTGAGGGATAGAGAACTTTTTATTCCATGTCTCACACAACTAATTAACGATAGTTGGGTGAGGGAAGATTAACAATAGTTGTGTGAGATCATGTTATTTCCATACAAGCTGCGTTTTTAATGGTCCCACTCGCAACTTATCAACTTTTTCTCCTTCCTCTGATCTCTTTGATTTCTTCTGTTTTCTATTTTTTTATTTTTTTGTTTCAACTCTTCATTTCATCCCCCTCTTCCTCCTCCATTTCCCATGCTTTGCCATTTTATGATTATTTCACCCATTTAAGTTCAACAATCTGAACAGTGCAAAGAATTTTTACCAGTAAAGTCACAGGAAGTGAAAAAATTAGTGTTCTTCAATTCTTGGTTTGGAAGTTATGTTTTGTTATCAATCATTTTCACTATCAATTCACAAATCAAAAAGAATAAGTAATTTTACCTCATGAACTTAAGAACATAAAAAACTAGTGATTCTTTAATTAGAAATCAACTAGTAAAATTATTTGAAAATAGAAGAAAACAAAATAAATATCTTAAATTAAAGTAGCTGAACATAAGATTTTTAGTTATCAAAAGATAAAATCAAAAAAATTGTGAACCAACCAATTTTTTATTTTGCACAATCATTTTCTTATCTTTTTTCTCTTATCTCTAAAATTTACATCCCTTTTCCAGATCTAAATAAACTTCTCTAATTCCACAACATCTCAATTCTTTCAAACATAAGAGTAGATCAGGAAAAACACATCTTTAAAGAGCTAGAAAAAGAAATATTTAAGAAGAAAAATAAATTATAAAAAATAGAAGGAAGAAGAAGGAATGAAATCATGAAAGAGGACCAAGAAGAGTGAAAAAACAAGAAAAAGATAGAGAGGCATGGTGAAAGTCTGCCGGAAAAGGGTCAAATATACCCCCGTACTATCGAAAAGAGCCAAATATCTTGCCCTCGTTATATTTTGAGTCAAATATCTTTTTATTATACTTTAGTCCAAATATCTTGCTCCTCCGTTAAAGTTGTCGAATGGACATCCAATCCTATGTGTGGCGCTGTATTTTGATGAGACAGACGCGTGGCATACGTGCCAATCATCCCCTAACCATTTTACCCCTTCCCTCTAAAATTTCCTTTCCCTTCACCATAAGAAGCTTGTCTAAGCAGTAGATAAACATAAAGTCGCTAACTTTTCAATAAAACTATAATAATAAAAAATACAGAAAAGGGTCAAATATATCCCTCTACTTTAATTTATTGTTGAACTTAATCCCCTGTTATACTTTTTCATCATATCTACCCCTACCGTCTGGTAAAGTTCTAATATTCCCTTACTTTAACGGAGGAGACACGTGGCAGCCTGTAACTAAAAAAAACCAACCCACCACTTTAAAAAACCCATACCCGACCCTAAACCCGCTCCATCCCATTCCAAATTAAAACATAAATCCCCCGCTTAACAAAAACTCTAACACCCTCCAAAGAGAAGCCCCTTCCTCTTAAATATGGAAGTGTTAAAAAAATGGTGGTCCTCAAATTTAGCACTAAATTCTTCCGATACGCAGTAGTTAATCTCCTTCATCTTCAAGAAAATATAATTGGGTCACATTTCTGCCATAACTTTTCGACATTGAAGTAAAATATAGTCACATTTTTCAATTAAAATCCCATCAGAGAGCCATTCTCACCATTACCAGAAGAAACTATATGCACATGAGAACCACCAGCAACAAGTTTCAATGAAACTTTTTTTTTTTTGGGGATCATTTTCACCATCGTTTATTATCAACTCCATTTGTTACACAAAAATTGTCCGACGCAATTACAAATTAAAACAAGCCCAGATCAGCTTCTTGTTCTTAAATTTTGGTCCCAAATCTCGACTAATACACTGCCAAATTGCGACGAAATGAAGCATATGCAGCAGCTAAGTATACAACTAAAATGAACCAACAGAAGAAACAAGAGATGGGACGCCGGAGAATTATTTTCCGACATGCTTCAGGTATTTCCGATGTTCGCTGCTGTTCAGATTTATTTTGTTGTTGCTCGCTCACTGTTGCTTCTTCTGTGATTATAGAAGCTTTTTATAGTGGGATTTTTGAAGTTGTATTTTGAAATCAAAATGAGAAATTGAGGAGGAAATGATAGTGGAGTTGTGCTGGTTTGATAACAATGGTGAAGAGGGGAATTGGGATTGGAGCAAGGCTTGGTGGAGAAGACAACGAATAGGGGCAATTAATTTGTGGAAGGGTCGGATCAGGTTATGGGTAAAATTAATGGGGTTGAGTTTTTAATCAATGGGTTGGGTTTTTCACTCAGACGATGCCACGTGTCTCCTCCGTCAAAGTAAGGGCAAATTTAGAACTTGATCAGATGGTAGGGGTACGTATGACGAAAAAGTATAACGGGGGATTAAGTTCAACAATAAATCAAAGTAGAGGGGTATATTTGACCCTTTTCCATAAAAAATAAAATAAAAACAAATCCTAAGTTCAACCAATTAGTCCCTTTAATAACATCGATAGGAATAAAACACTGTAAATTGCATTCGTACATTCGTCTCAATCGCTAACTACTGAACTCAAGAAAAACCCACCAACCAAATAGCTTATATAATCAATAATCAATATTTTACAGTGACAATTGTCAAAGACAATAATAATGTTACATCCCATATTTTCATACGTGAAGTTGCGTCATAAGTTAATCACATAAGCTCAAAGGACAGGATTATCTTTGCAGTTATAAGTGTTTATGTTATGTTTAACAAGTGATAAACAAGTGTCGTGAAGGTTAGAGGTTAACGAATCGGAGAAAATAAGTTTCGTCGAGGTTCGACATTTATTTGAACGGAACACGGTCCAAGGTGGACGAGGAAAATGAAGCATCCAACATGAGAAAATTTACCCGAGCCTGGAGGATTTGGTCATATTCAAGCATGAAAATCAAGAACTCGGTGTATATAAGGATGATGTCCCGAAATAATTTAGGACTTAACAAATGCGATGACTTTGATTGGGAATAATATTTGGTGTATGTATAAGGAGGTTATGGACTAGTGTTAAATCATATGATCATGATTATGAGTATAAAAAGGGTATTAAAAATGATTACTACCTAAGTGGTTTGTGATCAAGAAATTAATTATGTGTAATTGGCTAATTTAGGATTGTAGTGGAAAATAGAAAGGGATTAACTAATATTCCTAGTGGATAAGTACCTAACACCCATTACACAGGGCACAATATTATGAAATGAATAATGTGACTCATACATGTATACGGATCTGGTGGCATTCATAGAGGGATTTTAATTCATGAATTTTAAAGTGGGCCCCATTTTCTAAATAAAGAAAGAAAGAGATTCTTGAGATGGCACTTTTGGTACTTAGCCAATTCTCTTGAATTAGTAATAGCAGCAACGTACTTGTATGTATTCCTAGCAACAATGTGTATAATCTTTCAACAATATTCTTCACTTTGGGGATAAGTAATTTTGAGAAAGAAAATATGGGCAGCAACGTTAGCTTGTTTCAAACCAAAACAGCAACGTTACTCAATTTAATTACGGGTTTTGCTCGCCGCTTCGATCTCGTTGTTCAGTTTCGATGCGTTGTTGAATCCGGGCTTTCTTCAAAGTGCAATAAGGTGGAAGAAGAGTGGTACTTGGCATATAAGGTAAGAATATGATTCATCTTCATGTATTCGAGTTTGTATGAGTCCTAGCTGGTTACTTGGTGAGGAAATTGTGAAAGGAAAGGTTTGAAGTTATTTTAAGAACTTGGTAGAATTATGGACTGTTTTGAAGGTGTTCTTGAGCTATTTATGGTTAGAATTGTTGGAACATATTTTATTATATTGTTGTTTCAGTTTTGATTGATGTTTTACATGTTTATGAAGAAGGAGAATTTATACGGCATAATGACATATTGTGTATATAGGGGCCGCTTTGATCATGTTCTTGAGTTGTTGATGATGGGGACCCTTAAGAAATGGCTTAATTTTATGGTTGTTGGTGTTGTTGTTGAGGATTTGGCCAAGTTGAATTCTCGGGGTTTGTTGAATTTATAAAGGAAATGCTGCCCGAATTTTGTTAAGTGACGTGCTAGCTTAGACTTTGGATTCTAAGTGTACTATAGTTAATACTTGATATCAATATTGTTGTTGTAGATTGGGGAGTACGGGATCTGATTTGTGGTTAGCTTGGAGAAGATAAGGTATGTTAAGGCTATCCCTTCTTTCCTTTTTTGGCATGGTCTATATGAAACAAACAGACCATGAATGTATAAACTCCAAAGAAGCTCCTATTCTTAGAGACACTAGGACGGCTAATGTTCTTGATTCCCAGAAGCTATTTCATTATGTCCTGATACGTGTCTATGATTCCAGAAGTCCTATTTTGATATGATCCATAATGACATTCTCAAGTGTTAGTTCGTTCTAATTATTCTATTGAGTCTCAGATGATGATTTAGTTTGCATATGGTTGCTCATTATTCTGCTCGTGCATGTCGTTAATATATCATTCACCGATGTAACACCTCGTGCATTCGGGCTAAGATTTGACTCATAAGACAGGGGTATAATGAACCCAATTTGAATAGTGTATAAATGGAGTTTGAAACCCAATCAAGACATGAGAAGAGTCCTTGAGCAAAGGAAAGTCGGAAGCTACCCTACGGAGCGTGTTTTCAAGTGAGTTTGCACCACGTCTCAATTAAAATGAGTATACGGAAAAATATGTAAAGAATTTGGGAAAATTTCCTTCCTGAAAGTTGTAGATCTTTGAAATACCTTTCCAACGGTATATTATGGAGGTCAAACAGACATTTGTACAAAAAGTTATGCCCGTTTTACTAAAATAATATTCTGCCGATATACGGTGGAATATACGGGGCGTGAAAATTATACGGGCCATATATTTGGACCGTAAAATTGGTCCAGAAAGCCCAAATCACTGTAATTGATTTACGGTGAGACATACGGTCCGTAAAACTTTTACGGGACGTAAAATAGGGCGTAAAATAGGTCCGACAGCAATTATAAAACTTCATTTTAAGGCTTTTTCACTTCATTCTTCACACCCCCAAGGCCTAGAACGACCTTCTATTCTCTCCTATCATCAAGAACACCAAGGTAAGCCTACTCTAATCATTCCAAGTCAATTCTAATACATATATATCCTTGTAATCTAAACAAGAAATCATCATTCCTAACCTAGGGTTTTCAAGAAAACCCATCTCAAGGTTCAAGAATTCAAGATTTTGGAAATCTTCTTCAAAGTTAAAGTCTTTGATTCAATTTTGGAGCATTACCAAGTATGTAGGGTTACTATCTACCTGTGGGAACATCATTGTTCTTCCCCACATCTCAAAATCCATAAATTATGATTCTCTACTAAAACTAGGGTTTCTATACCATGCTCATGATAACCCTAGGCCTATGTCCATGATTATATTATGCATGAATTGCTATTATTCTATCATTGTGTTCTTAATAACTCCATATGATTATTCGTAATCGATCCGTAATCCATGAAAACCCATATCTTGTATTCCATGGGTTCTTGTATGCATGTTTTAGCTAAAATGATTATTTCATGAATATCCTACATATCTACAAGTTTTCATATAACTATATTATTTAATTACTTTCATGCTATGATACAAGATACATAAATGCTAAATACAAGTTATTTCATGAAACCACATTTACAAGTTATTTCATGGTATCCATGTACAAGCAAGTTATATTCATGAAAATCATGGGCAGCAAGTGCCACTTATTTTACATGTTCATGTTTTTGGGAGTTGCATTAATTACCGAGAAGGCTTCAAATGTACCTCGAAACTACGTAGCCATTGTAGGATGAGGATTGCTCCACCCATGCTTAGGACAATCTCTCATAATGACCGGATCCTTTCATAATATTATTAAATCTCATGTCCCTGGCAAGGTATGAGTGTTTTTCTGGTAGGACGCAAGTACCAGACCATATTGTCGGTTATATTCTATCGCTCTCCCTACTCACGATACTTTACACATGTTATATATGTATATGTACTCATGTTCATGATCATGTTTCACTCGGTCTCTCGTTATGTTATTTTCATGTCCCATGTTATTTCATTCGGTTTTTACATACCAAGACATTCAATGTGCTTGATGTCCCCTTTTATTGCCCGGAGCCCGCATTTCACGATGCGGTACGGATTTACGGACGACGCCTCGCTCATTAGGATGCACGTACCGCCTTATTGGTGAGCCTCATCTCATTTGGGGTTTAGGCATTGTCTTTCTTTAGTTAGTTTTGCATCTAAAGGTATGATGGGGGCCTTGTCTCAGCAAGTATGTTACGTGTTTTAGACTCATGTTAGAGGTTTCATAGACAAGACAAGTGTCATGCTAGACTTCAGAGTTGGTTAGCCGGTTCGGCTCATTTATGATCTTGTCCGCATTCATGACTTAACCAAGTACTTGTGTTTAATATTATGACTTATTATGTTTTACAAAAACTCATCATGCACTTCACCTTATAATTCCGCTCATGTATGCCTCATGATGATTCAGCAAGCCATGTGGTTCGCTCGGTCACATGCAGTCAGGCACCGAGTGCCGTGTTACGCCCAGGCCATAGTTCGGGGAGTGACAACCGAGTCCCGGGCCGGGTATGTAATCGTGCACAGTTTCACTACATTGTTCACCGAGTCCCTCACTAGAGGGCCGGGTACGGTATATACATATATATAATGACATGATTATGGCACCGAGTCCCATGATGGGCCGGGTATGGTATATGATGACTTTATTCACCGAGTCCTATAATGGACCGGGTATGGTATATATTTACATTTTTAGTCATTGCCTTCGGGGCTATTCATGTTACAGGTGGTTTCTCATTCTTTCATTATAGCTTATACCTCATCCTTTATGATTACTGCTGCCTTACATACTCGGTACATTGTTCGTACTGACGTCCCTTTGCCTGGGGGCGCTGTGTTCATACCACACAGTCCCATATTGTTTTGCAGGTAAAAGTATTCAGCTAGGATGGTTGGCTATTAGCTGGGATTGGCAAACTCCATTTTCCTCCGGGAGCAAGCGGTCTTGAGTCATTATGATTATCATATGTGTGTACGGGTATGTCGGGGCCCTGTCCCGACTCATGTGATTCGTGTGTTTACTCTTAGAGACTTTGCGGAAAGTTGTCCTGTGGTTAGTATGTTAAGATGTCATGCGTTGAGTAAAGCGACCATGTAGGCCGATATGTCAGTTTGACTTATTCGATTTTTGATTAATTGAGTATCGTTCGCAAATTTCTATGGTTTGACTGAGAGTACGTTATTATATGTCCAGTTTCATTATGTGAATGCCAGAGGGTTCGCTCAGCTCTAAGTAAGAGTTGGGTGCCCATCATGCCCTGATGAGATTGGGGTGTGACAAATAACCCAATTTCAAAAAGAAAAAAAATAAATATAACCCATTAAGAGAATTGAGATAGAACCTTACGCGTATTGAGAAAAGAATTGGAGAAATGGGTTTTAGAAACTTAGTAGAGGGAGTAAATGATGGTGGGAGGAAAAAAAATTTTAAGTGCCAATTGATGGTAATGATGGTGGCAACGATTGGGAAAGAGATTTTAGCGGTGGAAGAACAAATAGAGGGCGGGTAAAATGGATTAGGTGTGATGAGATGACATGCCACATGGCGTCCACTTCATCAAATGACAATGCCACATAGGATTGGATGTCCAACTTAGACAAATTTAACGGAGGAGGGGTATATTTGGACTCAAAGTATAACAACAAGGGTATATTTGGACCCAAAGTATAACGAGGGGTATATTTGACCCTTTTCTGATAGTATTGGGGTATATTTCGCCCTTTTCCGAAGTCTGCCGATTTTTGGATTGCTTTGCCAAGTGGGCCCCAAGAAGTCCATTTGTCAAAATGCTAAACGCCTCATCACACAAATATGACGTGATATATAAGACACAAAATAAAATTTTCTGCGAGTGTATATATAAAGAGACCCATAAAATACTTAAAAATTCGGGCATATATGTGCGCTCCTGATTCTTGGTGGGCTCAAAATTATTACTAGTAATACTAGATGTCTTTCATAATTCCTTCTCGGCTGTTTGGAGTAAAATATAACTAGAAGTCTAAAGAAAGAAAATTTAACTAGATGATATTCTTATGTCTCTACGTTGAGGTATGATGAGGACAATCAAGTTAGGCCTCCAAGTACACAGACATCAGAAAGGATATATGAGAGATTATGATCAGAGTGTCTTTCGACAAAGACACAAATCGTAACCCAACAGCCCTCTCTATAGTACAAGTCCTGACCCAAAATCTTGAAGCAAAAGACACGCAAACATGTTCCAGTCGAGTTTTATTCTTTTAGTAGTGCTGACTCTGCTAATCATAAAAATGATCTTGCTTTCTAAGTAAACTATAGTGAAATGCAATGTTTACAAAAACTTAAGATCAAACTAATATTTGAAAGTACTGAAATACTGATTCATGCCCTATATTGATGTGAAAGGGCCATAAGCAATTCCGCCTGTGCCTAAGTTGGCAGACATGTGCCAGCAGGTTTCTACCAGTGCATGGCCATGATATCAGGCTAGCAAATGAGAGACACTGTATACGGTAAATACCGGGTATAGCGTAAATCGATTAAATGAGGGCCGAGGGAAAGAAGAGAGGAACGTGCCCGATGACATTCGAGCTGAACCGGAGGGGGCTAGACCGGAGGCGAGCAAGAAGACCATTTGGTCCACCTCCCTTAGCTTGGTCCGGTATAGCCGTTGATCCGTATGGCCGTTGTTCCGGCTTAGCAGTTGGTCCGCATAGCCGTCGATCCGGTGTAGCCGTTGGACCGCGTGGTCGTTGGTCCGGTACAGCCGTTGCCCGAGAGCCACGCGCCAGTAGCGTCCCGCCATGGGCAGTCACCAACCATGCGTGTGTCAGACGGCGCCGTCAGTCTAATCCCACCAAATCCGCTCAGAGCTGTCCTCGTTATTATTATTTTATTTAGTTCACATTGTACGAAGCTCGTAGGGGCGGCACTATAAATATGGGGCACCCCCCTCCTTTGACGGGGTTGGCTCCATTACCTTTCAAGAACATTTGTAAGAAAAAGAACCTCGCATACTTATTCTCCTTCTCGTTCGTTCGGCCAAGGCCATTTGTTTTTAGAGAGAATTATTGCTAACAATATATAATTCATTGCTCATAACGTTTACATCTTTGGTCTTTAGCGTGAGCTTTCAAATCTATATTTTCTTTATCTTACATACGTCAAGAACAAAGCACATATCTATATCCATTCACAAATTCAATTGGTTATCCGATACCGGGGTAAACAGTTTGGCGCCCACCGTGGGGCTAGGATAATAGTTCTTAGTCTTGATTCTTATCAAACTCACTTAAACCGTAACCCCTCGTTCGTCTCGTCAAAAACAAATCTATGGCTGACGTCGGGCAATCCGGTCACGTTAACAACACCGAAATTGTGGCAGAAAATGAGGGCAGCGAACGACGGGGGCTGCCGAATCCTGCCGACCCGAACCCCGTTGACTCGAGGGAGGGGCTCAATCGGCAAAACACCGTGGATCAAGAGAATGCTGCCCTGCCGGCCACTGATCCTCTAAGAACTCATAACTCCGTTACATTGTCTCGGACCCAAAGCGGAAGGAACGGAGCGGCGAACGACGGCATTAATTTGCGTCTGATTTTCGAGATGTTGCAGGAACAAAGAGCGGCAATTGCCGAGCAAGGAATGGCGATTGCCCGGTTGCAAGGCGGACAAGGGGAAGTTGGGTCGGAAAAGGCCAAGGGTACAGTGGAGAGCGGAAGGAATGAGCCGCGGGTGGTCGGCTCAGCAATGATTACGGGGCCGGATCCTCGCGAGTCCTAAAGATGCTGGAAACTTTGGCAAAACGGGTGGATTCGACCGAGAAGAAGGTTGAGACATATAACTCTCGGGTGGACCGGATACGGGGCCCGCCTTTCTTCGAAGGGGCCGAATTCAAGGTACATTCAAAGGCCTTTCCCGCACCGGAGTGCGGCCCCAAACCGGTCCCAAAGAGGTTCGAAATGCCGACGTACGAAATACGATAGCACCACGGACCCGCACGAGCACGTGACCTCATATACTGCGCCATAAAGGGCAATGATATGGAAGAAGACGAAATTGAGTCGGTATTCTTCCGAAAAAGTTTGGAGAAACTTCTGTCGAAGGAGCGGCGACGTGGTATGACCATCTGCACCCGAGCACTCGATCACGTCGTTCGAGATCTTGTTGTACGCCCGTAAAGGCCCGTGCGGCGCCATCGAGTGCGGCCGTGGGCCGACATCTTCCGGATTACGCAGAGGGACGATGAGTTACTAAGAGAGTTCGTCTCCCGGTTCCAGAGGGAACGGATGGAATTACCCCCGGTGCCAGAAGAATGGGCCGCACAGGCTTTCACAAAGGGGCTCAATATGTTAAGCTCGGTTGCCTCGGCCAAGTTGAAGGAAAATTTGCTGGAATACGAGGCCGTAACATGGGCAGATGTCCACAATCGGTATGAGTCGAAGATTCGGGTAGAGGATGACCAGCTCGAGCTCTCTCGTGGAGGTAAAAAATGAACGGAAGCTTCTATAAACGAGAAGGGTTACGAGCGAAGTCCGAATCGACTAGGGAAAGGTTTCGGCCATACTCGCACCGGAGCGACCAAATTTCAAGACGGAAAAATCGAGGGAAGGCCGAGCCGCCTCTCACGGTCGAAGTAGCGAGAATGGACACACGTCGGGCCGAACGTCGGGCCCTCGTTCGAAGCGATACGGGAGTTCGGCCCGGCAAAAGGTCCTCCAAGAATTTCGGAGTACAACTTCAACGTCAGTACCTCGGATCTCGTCTCGGCCATCGGTCGTGTTTCGGATGTTCGGTGGCCGAAGCCACTAAGGACAGATCCCGGGCAACGGGATCCGAGCATGGTTTGTGAATATCACGGAACCCACGGTCATAAAACTGAGGATTGCCGCCAGTTGAGAGAAGAGGTAGCCCGGTTGTTGAAAAACGGCCACCTCCGAGACCTGCGAGTGAACGAGCCAAAAGCCATTATGGAAGGAGAAGTTCATCGAAGGATCGAACCAGTCGAACACCAGCATGTGATCAATATGATAGTCGGGGGGATTGACGTCCCTAGATGTCCGGTAATGAAGCGGACAAAGATCTCCATTGTTCGGGAAAAGCGTACCCGAGATCATCTATCCGGAGCCTCCATCTCCTTTGACGACGCGGACGCAGAGGGCGTCGTTCAACCGCACAATGACGCGTTGGTAATTTCTGTACTTATCTTTAAGACTATGGTTAAACGTATCTTGATTGATCCAGGTAGCTCGGCCAACATAATTCGATGGAGAGTGGTCGAACAGTTAGGACTGCTCGATCGAATCGTACCGGCAACCCGGGTACTCAGCGGGTTCAACATGGCGAGCGAAACCACAAGAGGGGAGATCTCGCTGCCCGTGAACACGGAGGCCACCATTCAACAGACCCTGTTCTACGTGATCGAAGGGGACATGAAGTATAATGCGTTATTGGGCAGACCCTGGATACATAGCATGAGGGCGGTGCCTTCAACATTGCATCAAATGCGCGAAATTCCCCGCCTTGGAGGAGTGAAAACCATCCGCGGTGAGCGATCCGCGGCAAAGGAGATGTTCGGCGCAGAGAATCGGCGCCCCGGCTGAGGAACCGGCCCGAAAAAAAGGGGGTAGCCGGAGGGGAGCTCCCCAATAGCAATCAAAGAATATCGGGGCGGATCCGGAGTACGGGAGAGGATGACTTCGGGATGCCCCGATCTTTTGTCACACCGAACGACTCGGACGCAACCAGTCGACCGTAGAGGAGCGGAGCGGATCCGACACGGTCGAGTTCTGCCGGACGGAAAGGTATACCTGGGCACGGGGCTTACCCGAGCTCGGGCACAAATTAATTGAGTTTCTTCGAGCTAACGCCGATTGCTTTGCATGGTCGCATATAGATATGACGGTATATCACCGAAGTGGCTTCACACAAACTAAGCTTGGACGGCAAGTTCTCCCCGGTGAAGCAAAAAGGAGGCCCATGTCGAAGTCAAGCATGCCTTCATCAAAGACGAGGTAACAAAGCTTTTAAATATGGGTTCCATCCGGGAGGTGAGATATCCGGATTGGCTTGCTAATGTGGTGGTGGTGCCCAAAAAAGGTAATAAATTTCGGATGTGTGTCGATTATAAAGATTTAAACAAGGCGTGCCGAAAGGATTCATTCCGTATCGCACATCGATAGAATGATCGATGCCACGGCCGGGCATGAAATGTTAAGTTTTCTCGACGCTTACTCCGGGTATAACCAAATCCGGATGCACCCGGAGGATCAAGAGAAAACATCCTTCATAACCCGATATGGGACTTACTGTTATAACGTCATGCCTTTCGGATTAAAAAATGCCGGTGCAACTTACCAACGCCTAGTTAACGAAATGTTTGAAGAACATATAGGAAAAACGGTGGAAGTTTATATTGACGATATGGTTGTTAAGTCCCCAGAAACGAGAGGACCATCTAAAGCATTTGCGGGAAACCTTCGATGTGCTCCGCGGTCTGACATGAAGCTTAACCGGAGAAGTGCGCCTTCGGGGTGAGGTCGGCAAATTTTGGGCTTCGTGGTATCGAACGGGGGGATCGAAATCAGCCGGACAAAATCAAAGCCATCGAGGACATTGAGGTCGTGAACAGCATAAAAAGGGGTACAAAGGCTCACGGGAGAATAGCGGCAACTAAGTCGCTTCATATCGAGGTCCTCGGACAAATGCCACCGTTTCTTCTCTTTGCTCGGAAAGAAGAACGACTTCGTTTGGACACCGGAGTGTCAAGAGGCTCTACGAGGCGAAAAGGTATTTGACCGGCCCGTTCTGCGCACACCGAGCCGAGACGAGCATTTTCCTCTACCTAGCCGTCTCCCGGAATAGCGGTAAGTGGCGTTTTGGTCGAGAGGAATCGGTACGCAATTCCGTTGTCTATTATGTGGTAGAACTTTGGCGGATGCAGAAACCTGGTATCCTCATTTGGAAAAATTGGCGTTAGCATTGGTAAGCGCCTCCAGAAAACTCAAACCTTATTTTCAATGCCACCCTATACGTGTTGTGACCACTTACCCTTTGAAAAATATCATGCATAAACGGAGCTGTCCGGTAGGTTAACAAAATGGGTACGTGAAATTAGCGGCTACGATATCGAGTATAAACCACGAACGGCCATCAAATCCCAAGTCTTGGCCGACTTCGTGGCCGACTTTGCCCCCGGCTATGGTCCCGAGGTCGAGAAGGAACTCTGGCGACCTCGGGAGAAACCACGGGCATTTGGACTCTACATACGGACGGGGCCTCGAACCTTAAAGGTTCGGGGTGGGAATCGTCCTCAAAAGTCCCGGCGGGGGATATCATTCGACGGTCGATTAGAGCTGCTAAATTGACTAACAATGAAGCCGAGTATGAGGCTATGATTGCGGGTTTGGAGTTGGCTCGAAGCATGGGAGCGAGATTCATCGAGGCTCGATGCGACTCGCTCTTGGTCGCAAACCGGGTGAATGGTGTTTTCGAGGTCAAGGACGAACGGATGCGAGAGGTACCTCGAAAGCCCAAGTGGTACTTCACGGATTTAGAGAATGGACCGTGCGGCACATACGAGGGAGCGAACGGTGGGGCCGACGCCTTGGCGAATTTGGGATCCTCGGTCGATGGGGAGGAAGTCAACCTCGGCTCGACGGTACACACGACAAACACGGCCATAGAGACCGGGGCGGCGGGAAATATGTACGATGGGCTTGACACAGGATTGGCGCAACCCCGGTACATCGACTACTTGCGCGCGATGGTAAGCTCCCGAAGGACCGAAAAGAATCGCGATCGCTACGGACCAAGGGCTGCACGCTTTTGCTTAGTGGATGACCGGTTGTATCGACGCTCCTTCCTCGGACCCACGGACAAATGTTTGGGGGCGGGCGAAACGAGTACGTGATGAGAGAGATACACGGGGAACTGCGGCAACCACTCGGTGCGAGAGGCTTTGGTACGAAAAATAGTCGAGGGGCGGTTACTGCGGAATCGGATGGACGAGGACGCGAGAAATTTTGTCCAGAAAATGTGAGGGGTTTGTCGAGAAACATGCCCCGATGATCCATCGGCCCGGGGAGCAGCTGCACTCGGTCATCTCACCCTGGCCTTTCATGAAGTGGGGGATGGACATTGTGGGCCCACTACCCCAAGCGCTAGGTAAGGCCCGTTTCATTACGGTGACGATGGTATTTTCTAAATGGGTTGAAGCACGGGCGCCGAAAAGATAAGAGAGAAGGAAGTGATCGACTTCATATGGGATCACATCATCTGCCGTTTCGGCATCCCTGCCGAGATAACTTGTGATAACGGCCCTCAGTTCGTGGGCAGCAAGGTCAACGGTTTCCTCGAAGGATTGAAGATCAAGAAAATCGTATCAACCCCGTATCACCCGTGCGCGAACGGACAGGCGGAATCCACGAACAAAACAATAATCCAAAGTAAGGAAAGAGGCTCGAAGCGTCGAAGCACCGTTGGAAAGACGTATTGCGGAGGTCTTTGTGGGCCTACGGGACCACGTCCAAGTCAAGCACGGTGAAACTCCATTCTCGTTGGTTTACGGGGCCGAAGCTCTTATCCCCGTAGAGAGTCGGTGAACCGAAGGCCCTCCGTTTCGGTACTCCCGCAGGGGGAGTCAAACGAGGAAGCCATGGGCGTGAAACTTGACCTCGCGGATGAACTACGCGAATGCGCGTCTATTCGCATAGCGACCCAAAACAAAGAATGGAAAGATACTACAACCGGAGATCCGTCTTTCGGCGTTTCCAAGTGGGGGACTTAGTGCTTCGAAGGTCTGCACACAAAAACGACGAGGAGGGAAGGCGGGTCCCGAGTGGGAAGGCCGTACAAGGTGGCCGGTATAACGGGCAAAGGATCGTACCGGTTAGAATCAATGGACGGCCAACGACTACGCGACAAGCTGGAACGTGGCTCGCCTAAAGAGATCTCTCTTGCTAAGGTATGGGCCGTATTCTCTCATTAACCTTTCTCATTTTTGCGGGAAGTCGAGAACGGATGGAAAATAGAATCTGGCACGAAAACACGTGTTGCACTCTTTTCCTTAATACGGTTTTATCCGAAAAGGGTTTTCCGACAAGGTTTTTAACGAGGCAACAAGTACAACGTGTTGCGAACAAGTATGAAGGGCAAAACGAGCACTCACCGGAGGAAAATAACGACACTCCCGGCCTCGAAGGCTCGGATCGGTCTTTGAGGGAGTACTTGCCCACACCGACGACGACACCGATTAAAGTGGACGGAAGATCCAAAATTTGCTACGACAAAATAAGGCCGCCCCGCCGATCATAATGAATGCGTGTCCCATTTTTACTTGATATAAGGACCAAAACGATCACAATGAATCGTGTCCCATTTTTACTTGTCCCATTTTTACTTGCTACGGCAAAAAAGAAGAAAGAGTCAAAACTCTCGTATGTACAAACGTTTTACAAAAATAAAGTTGTCGATAGGCGTCAAAGTTAACAACTTCCCTTTAAATTTCACTCTCTACGATAGTAAAGGCAATCGGCCCAAACTCAATAAGACCCCTAAACGGGCTGCCACTCGTGTAGCCAAGGGAGAAGGCACCGGCCCCAAAACAAAGCGAAGTAAAATGTCGACTCTAATGAAACGGTCCTCGAAATTCGGAGACGACCGAACTCTCGAAGAGTCGGGGAAAAAAACCGAACAAGCATGATGAATCGGTGACCACGAGTCACCTTATCATGAAAACGGACCAACAATCGCAGTAAAGATAATGGCGAACATTCAAACGAAGAACTAAGAAAGATACACTTTTCATTTATATACGACGGATGTTCTTTACATCAAGAAAAAGAAAAATGAAAGTTCTACGAAAATGGAAAATAAAAAGATAAGATGCCAAAGTAATGGCTCTACACTATCCGGCATGGCTAGAGGAGGATGAATGTTCGGACTCGGTCCGCTCGAGTCATCGACTCGGACCGAGAAGCTCGGTTGGCCTTATCCTCCGTTCCTTTGGCTTCTAGTATCGGGGCGGAAGGTTCTCGAGGCCGTGCTCAACTTGCTCGAGGGTGAGGCGCCGAGACTTCCACTTCTCATACTCGGCGACAATAGCGGTATGAGCCTCGGCCGCCTCCACACTTCTCCACGCTTCCTCCAAATCGGCCTCGGCCTTGGCCAGTTGGGCTCCCAAATCAGCCCGGTTTCTTTCGAAGATCATCTTTCACATGGTTGGCCGCATCCAGCTCGGCCTTAAGGGCATTAGCTTTATTCGACCCCTCGAGTTCGGTTCTAATACCTTCGCATATCCGGGCCGCTCCTCGGCCTTTTCCTCAAAAATCTGTCGCGCTCGTTGAACAAGGCGACCTCGGACTCGAGCTGCTTAGGTTCCTCTCGAAGCGAGCCGCCGGCGTCGGTTTTTCACGAAGTCCGGCTCTCTCCCCGGCTCCTCGGAAACCGTGGCCTCGAGTTCATCCAACCGCGTAGAGAATTGGGTTTATCCGGCTAAGGGCGATCTTGTCGGCCTCGAGACTCCGTTATAGGCGGTCATGGCGGCCGGGTCGCTCGCCAAACGGCGGTTCTCCTCTCCAACCGTATCGAGCTCGGGGCGAAGATTGGCTAGCACGGCCACCCGGCTCAACTCTCCCTCCTTCTCCTGAAGAAGGTGTTGATATTTCTCCGTCTCCCGGCCCTGGGCATCAAGTTGGCCCCGGAGATCGTCTATCTCGTGTTGGGCACGAATGAAGGCCTCGTTAACCAGCACCACACTCTGCAGATAAGACAAACCAAAGGACTTAGGCGAAGAAGGGATGGCATTCTGAGAATAAAATTTACAAGGGTGGTTAAGGACCTTACTAGGTTGCTGCGTGCATACCCTCGTTGATAAGGCGGCGCAGTGACCCCGACCGTTTTACGTTTGTCGAATCGAAACGAGAGGGCGCGAATAGCTCGCTACGCCCGGGGCGTGATAAGCTAAAGTCTTCGGGGACGGTGACTACGCCGATCGGGTTCTCAGGATCCACGCTCGGAGCGGGAATACATTGACCAAACTATCCCACGGCACCGGTTCGGATGCTCGGTTGGCGGCCTAGTGGCCGGGGGATAGGGAGGTGACCAAAGCTTCTTTGTCGCCGCGAGGGAGGAGTCCCCGAAGAACATGTCATCAAAGTCATCCACACGTTGAGCGGAGTGGATGAACTTGGAGAAGCGGCCTCGATGCTTCAGAGCAAGGGCGGGGCCCCGCGCGATCACGAGTTCGTGCCGGGAGATGGACGAACACACGTGGGGCTTCGATCTCCCGGTTCCCCGGCTGCCTTTTCGCCCCTTCCTAACGGCGACCGCTTCCCGGATCTTTTCCTTTGCGAGGGGAGTATCTTCCGAAGAAGTTTCACGAAATGTCGACAAAGTCAATCGACCGAAGAGGATCGGTGAAAGTATTTCTTCGCACACGAGTGTGGGCGAGAACCACGGGCCCGGCGACGAGGGAATGGGCTGAACGGGGGCCGCCTCCTCCGGAATTGGGGCCACGGAAGGGACCGGGCCTACCCTCCGAATGACGATGTCGGGCTCGGCCTCCTCCCTCGAGGGTCGGGCAACACTCCGGGCTTTTTTCCTTTTTGTCGTCGGCACCTTCTCGGAGGTCCTCTTTCTTTTGGCGGCATCGTCAAGGACACGGGAAGAACCAGCCGTGTCGAACCCGGATGACGGTGCAGGACAAGCGGTTCCCGGTTCTGGCCTCGAGGCCACCGAACCCTTGGGCAAACCTGAAAGGCAAAAGCAATGACGGAGATAGTGAATTCAAAGGGCCACGGGCAGTAGGGAGCACAACGAACACGTAATGGAATAAACATATTACCGTGGTTTTGCGCCACCCACCGGCCACGAGACAGATGGGCCCATGTCCGATTCTCGTAGGGGTGCTGGCGGAGGAGCTCAGTAACCCATTCGCTCAGATCGCGGATGACGGGAGGTACATATCCGTTGGCTGAGTAAAGGAAAAGAGAAGGCAATGAGTCAACAAGATCAAAGAATGAATAAAAAACGACTAAATGCGTAGGAACGATTGCCCCAAAAAATCGAGCTTACGCTTATTGTTCATTCCTCCGGAAGGGCCTCGTAGTCGGCGGTATGATGTCCTCGGTTTTCACTCGGACGTACCTCTCTAGCCGCCCTATCCGGTCTTCGTCCATCTTCGAGAAGAACGGATTCCGACTGCGCTTGACAAGTTTAATCACGCCGCCCCGGAAGATCCTTGGGGAATACAGGCGTATTAAGTGGCTCAGCAAAAATTCCTTCTCAGCGTTATTGGCGAGTAACCGGAGGCAGGCGACGACCCTCCAAACGATCGGGCCGATCTGTGCTAGAGTCACCCCGTAGGTCCGGCACATATCGAGGATGACCGGATCAATCGGAGGGTCGGTTTTGAGGGTAAAAGGATAAGTGTACACGTACAAAAATCCCTCTCGGTGGTCGATGCGAGATTCGTCGGGCCGGCGCGAAAATCCTCGGCCGGGCGGGTGTCCCACCCGCAGTCGGCCCGGACCGCGTCAAGCTTCTCCTCGGTGATCGATGAAGGATATCGATTCACGTCGTATCCCCTGTCCGAAACCGAGGAAGGCTTATCGACCTCAAGGTCTTTGTTGAAGTTGAATCTGGCCGGAATAATATCCGAAACCGCAAGCTCGATTTTAGCCGGGGATGAGGGACCGGATCCCGGGGGTGACATCGGTAGAACTTCGTGAGAAGTGGACTCAGACATCTCGAAAGTACGAAGGGAGAAGGGTGGAAAAGCGAAAGAGGAAGTGAAGGAAATGGTAATTCAGAAATGACGAAACAGCAGCACCCGAACCAAGACAATTGGCGAAACCAACTTTTTTGCACTGATTTCGAGTTGATGAGTCAAACAGCAAGTCAATTGCAGCAGATGGCGATTTATGGGAATGTAAATAAATATAGAGAAGAGAGAAGGTTGAAGAGGAACAGAGTGTGAAAATGGTAAGTGAATAGGGAATGGGCCTTATATAGGCGGAGAGGGGGAACGGTTACCGAGGGCGACCTATTGAATAGCGCCGCGTGTCCCCATCATTAATGAGGGGCGACGTGTCCTGACGTGCAAAAGGCGGTTGGCAGAGGCGTTACGAAATCGTTCCCGCCAAAATATGAGGATAAGAATGAGCTGGCCGAGTCACCGGTTTCTAAGGTTGGTCACTCCCCGTTACCCCGATGGATCAGCATAACGAGGAGTGAGGGGCTATCTGTATACGGTAAATACCGGATATAGCGTAAATCGATTGAATGAGGGCCGAGGGAAAGAAGAGAGGAAGGTGCCCGATGACATTCGAGCTGAACCGGAGGGGGGCTTAGACCGGGGCGGAGCAAGAAGACCGTTTGGTCCATCTCCCTTAGCAGTTGGTCCGGTATAGCAGTTGGTCCGGTATAGCCGTTGATCCGTATGGCCGTTGTTCCGAATTAGCAGTTGGTCCGCATAGCCGTCGATCCGATGTAGCCGTTGGACCGTGCGGTCGTTGGTCCGGTACAGCCGTTGCCCGAGAGCCACGCGTCGATGGCGTCCCCGCCATGGGCAGTCACCAACCATGCGTGTGTCAGACGGCGCCGTCAGTCTAATCCCACCAAATCCGCTCAGAGCTGTCCTCGTTATTATTATTTTATTTAGTTCACATTGTACGAAGCTCATGGGGGCAGCACTATAAATATGGGGCACCCCCCTCCTTTGAGGGGGTTGGCTCCATTTACCTTTCAAGAACATTTGTAAGAAAAGAACCTCACATACTTATTCTCCTTCTCATTCATTCGGCCAAGGCCATTTGTAAGAGAGAATTATTGCTAACAATATAGTTCATTGCTCATAACGTTTACATCTTTGGCTGCTTCAGCGGTGAGCTTTCAAATCTATATTTTCTGTAGCTTACATACGTCAAGAACAAAGCACATATCCTATACCCATTCACAAATTCAATTGGTTATCCGATACCGGGGTAAACAGACACAACGGAGTGGTGTCACGTTAAATTTTCTCTTTTTTTTTCTAGTTTGTTAGTATAATCATTTGTGAAAAATGGCAAACCTTCTTATGACAAGTTCATCTGTTCGGAACATTTTGTCCGTTTTAGAAATTTAGTAAGACACCTATAATAATATTTGATAACTAAATTTGATTTGATTGTTATAAAGAGATTGATGCAAGCCGAGTTGCCTCAAGGACATTTCGAGGACCGTCCCGTGGAGTCAAAGTTTGGATAATAGCATGGGAGGACGGATTGGAGACAGATGCACATTGAAGTGGTCAAACGAGCAAGGAAGGCTATGTTTGCAAGAGGCACATTCTCAAATTCAAGATTTCCATCTCCACAAGACTAGCCAAACAAGGCCCTTGCCTCATTAATGGCATTTATGTAATAATAGGGTCTTCTTTTGTTTAGTTAGTATACATAGGTAGTCTTTTATTTCATTAGGGAGATTTTGATGAATGATATTTTGATACTCTTTGAGTGTTTGAGAGTTGTCTCTAGAGAGAGAAACTTGTAAGAGAGGCCATGGATGGCTCTTGTTGAATCTTGTGTTGTTGAGAGGTTGGTTGCAAGAGAATCTAATTCCCTTGAGGTTTTTCTAAGAGTTTGGTGCTTGTTAATGTTAATTAATTGAGGTCTTTAGGTTTAATATACCTTTAGGTTGCTTTTAATTCCATTTTCTTGTGTCAATCTATCTATCCTTATTATCTTTTGTTTTCCTTGTTATTTATTGCTTCCGCGTATCCGTTATTGTATCAATTGGTATCAGAGCTTGGAATAGATTTGTTTCCACAAATCTAGTCTTGGATTTTGATTCTACATTAAAAAAAAAAAAAAAATCCAAAATTTTCAAAATCTGTGTCAAATCCTTGCTTTGTTTTTGATTCTAGTGTTGGATTCGAATTCCTTAGAGTTTTAGGTTTTAGATATGAAATTTGAGTCAATTTGGAGTTGGGGTTTGTATTCCACCATTGCTGAGCTTCAAAGCTTCAAGAACAAGGTTGGTGGGTTTGAATAAGGAGAAAAATTTTGAGGGTTCAAGTTGATTGGAGTTTGTTCTCTAGTTGATAAGGACTCTAAATCCGAAATTTGGAGGTATTTGGCCAAGGACTGAAGGGTCTACCATTTTTGAAATTTGGAGCTTTGAAAACTTGAAGAACAAGTTGATGGGTCTTGTTGATTAGGTGGAAATTAAAGGTTAAAACCTATTGAGTTTTGTTCTCCACATCAAAGAGAACCTAAATCCGAAATTTGAGCTAATTCGGAGTTGATTTGGGTATAGTTGGATTTTTGAAATTGGTGGGTGTTCTTGAAGATATTCATACCTTCATAGGAAGAAGGTGATTAAAAATCTTGTTTGATCCAAAAAAATTTAGGTCAAGTGTAGAAAGGTGTTTGTTGGGCCAAAAATGGAAAATACTAGGTTTTGTGAGCCCAAGCCACCTCACCAAATCTGAAAATCCAACCAAAAAAAAAAAAAAAATTACATAGCATGGGCGTGCACTGCACATGCGACGCATAGCCATCCCACGGATCCAAAAAAAATCAAAATTTTTTTATTCTCTGCAGAACGCGTGTTGCACAGATTCAGAGAGGGGTATTTTGTGCCATCCTTGTGCGACGCATGACCATCGCACGACTCTGAAAACTCTGAAATTTTTTCTAAGTGTTAGATTCAGAGAGGGGTCATTTGTGCACTACGTGTGCGACGCACAACCATCACATGACTATCAGAAGGTTGTTCTAAGTGTTCGCAAACGGTTTGGTTCCTTCTTAACTTCCTTTCTTTGATTCCTACAACTAGTTAACAACTAGTAATCGATCATGTTAGTTGTTAACTAGTTTTTGCGTCCTTAATTCTTTCGTGCCAATTCTTTCAAGCTTTTCACGTTTTGAAATCGTTGAAACTTCTTTGGATCAAGTCCTTTTGTTTTAATTGAGTCGTCCGTTCTTCTTGAGTCTACAAGAACCCATTCTGATCTCGAGTAGTAATTGTGCACCTTGCAAGCAACCGAATCCAATCAAGAATCAACATCGGCCGATCCAATTAAGTAGTAAAAGGCAAGAGTGTGTGAAAACATTTGAGAGGAGCTAGCCAAGCGCAAAAGTGTGTAAACGCGAGTGTGGTGAGATTCCTATACTACTAACGTTGTTTGCTTGTTTTTAAGTGTTCTTAAGGAGGTACGATGACGACGGTAAAGGAAACTCAAGTTCCCACCGGGGAACCTACACTTGGTGATGTGACGGCTATGATAACCAAAACGAAGAGTCTAATGGCTAACTTAAAGAGAAAGATAGGAGCCTTGGAATGCAAGATAGGAATAATAGAGAGGAGTAAGGGAGCAAAAAATGACAACTCTAGAGTGGAAAAAGGAGAGGTTGTGAGGAGTGATGTGAGGGAGTTGTCACAACCCCAGTCTAACCCTTGTAACTTTTCTTTCTTCTCTAGTTGTTCTAATAATGGTGTAGGTATTCTTGGAAGCAAACCGAATGATGAACCTCAAACTTTGAAAGATCATGAGGTAGGTGAGAGCTTCCTGGAGGAACAAATGGGCTCCCAAGTTGCGAACCACGGTAAAGAAGATACTTTGTGTGCACTTCAAGGTAAAATAGATAATCTTAAAACTCCAAACATTGTGAATGAGCATGTTGACTTGAGTGTGAGTGATAGCTTAGCCTTATGTGAGCTTAATGAATCTTTACCATGTGTTGAGCTTAGATCTTCATTGATTGTTGACAATGTAGTTGATGTGAGTGTTCCAACACTAGTTGATCTTTTTGATGACCAAATTGATTCTTTTAATGAGGTTGATTTGTGTCCACCTAGTGTTGACACTTGTGATTTGCATGTTAGTATATTGTCATGTGATAAGATAGCTCACACACTAGTTGATCTTAGCGATGACCGAATTGATTCTTCTAGCAAGATCAATTTGAGTCCAACTAGTGTGGGTACTTGTGTTGATCAACTTGTTTGTATTGAAAGTCCACTAATTGAGAAATGTTGTGATGTGCCTAATGAATCTCAATTTACTGATAACTTTGACCAAGTTGATAGTGAATTTGAATATGACACACCACCCGTATTTGACACTTATGGAGATGAGTCTCCCGACCTTGATTTGTTGTCATTTGTTGAGACTCAAGATTCTAAAGGTGTTATGTGTCAAGTAGATAGTCATGAGATTGAAAATTCTTTGAGAATGACCTTTGTCTTTTTGAGAGTGAGATTGCATGCTTTGATCCTTTATTGTTCATTGATTCTTCTCTCTTTATAGACAATGCGATATTTGATATTGACATGACTAGTGGGAATGATGAACCTAGTGGGATGTTTGGTAATGTTGATCATTTGGTTTCTTTTGGAGACTATAATGTGATATGTAACCCACTATGGAATGATGACACTCTTTCCCACGATGGAGATCTTCCTTGGAGGAGTTGTGATCCATTTGTGGGGAAGGAAAGTGTTACAAAGGAAGATGATTATTGTCTAGAAATTGCAAATTCTTCCTTTCATGTTCAACTTCATAATAGCCTATTGATCCTATTCTTGAACCTAATAATGAGGCTACATTGGAGGGTGACATAGATGAGGAAGTTGTCTTAAGTGACACCTTTCTTTATTATCTATTTGCATATGATGACATTCATGCTATCGTTGGGAGTGCACCTTATGTTGGGTGGGGTCCTATTGGGGTATATAGTTGTTGCCTTGACCATGATATGTGGGTATCTTTCCCTTTTGACCCCGGTGAAGTCTTAACTTTGTGTGAATGGTATCATTTTGCAATTGAGGATCATTTGTGTGTTGTGCCAACTTGGTTTCTTGAAACCATTGGTTCTTTTAGAATATCCTCATTTGTTGATCTTTGGGATAGTCAAGTCCTTAGTGCTCCACTTGAGAGCTTATTTTTCTTGAACATTGTTGATACTTGGCTATATCACAAATTCGTGCTTACTTGGCATGGTGGTATATTGGACCACCCTAATACTAACCCTCATCCTTTGAGGACTTGGTTGTTATTTGTCTCCCTTATGGTTTTGCAAGGTTTAGATTCGAGGACGAATCCTTTTCAAGAAGGGGAGAATGATGCAAGCCGAGTTGCCTCAAGGACATTTCGAGGACCATCCCGTGGAGTCAAAGTTTGGATGATAGCATGGAGGACGGATTGGAGATGGATGCACATTGAAGTGGTCATACGAGTAAGGAAGGTTATGTTTGCAAGAGGCCACATTCACAAATTCAGGATTTCCATCTCCACAAGACTAGCCAAACAAGGCCCTTGCCTCATTAATAACATTTATGTAATAATAGGGTCTTCTTTTATTTAGTTAGTACAAATAGGTAGTCTTTTATTTCATTAGGGAGATTTTGATGCATGATATTTTGATACTCTTTGAGAGTTTGAGTGTTTGAGAGTTGTCTCTAGAGAGAGAAACTTATAAGAGAGGCCATGGATGGCTCTTGTTGAATCTTGTGTTGTTGAGAGGTTGGTTGCAAGGGAATCTAATTCCCTTGAGGTTTTTCTAAGAGTTTGGTGCTTGTTAATGTTAATTAATTGAGGTCTTTTGGTTTAATATACCTTTAGGTTACTTTTAATTCCATTTTCTTGTGTCAATCTATCTATCCTTATTATCTTTTGTTTTTCTTGTTATTTTGTTGCTTCCGCGTATCCGTTATTGTATCAGAGATTATTCCAAAACAAACATTATTTTTAACTTTTTACGTAAAATATAAAAGATAAAAAATATGTTTAAATTTAAATTTAAAAAGATATTCATATTTCATTAATTAAAATACATAAAAAGTTAATACAAGTTCACAAGAGTCTTGAACGTTCTAGATTAATTCCTCGGTGGAACTTATATTTTTTTTTTAAAGTTATGTTTAATTTCTCCAAAAGGTAGTTATTAATAAATTACTTTTGGTAACTTTTCTACCATTCACATTTTGAGTATATGTGTTTTGAATTGTGTTGAGCATGTGTATATGTCAATATGGAAAAGGGGTTTTAGATTGATTTATATGAAGTATGAAGGAAAGGGACCGTTTGGTCCTGGGTCAAAAACTGTCCTTGATCTATTAGATTTGGTAAACAAATGTCATCCATTTATCTATTGAGCTAAACATGCCAGCGTCATTTTTTTTTACCCAAAAATACCTAAAAACTAACATATGATTTAAAATAAAACGGAAAAGGGCCAAACTGCCCTGATCTATTTGGATTTGATTAAAAATGGCCCATGTTAACCCATATTAGATTAAGTCACCCTTAACTCGCTAAAAAGTTTTTTTTTTTTTTTTTTTTTTAAGAAAAAAATAAGCACTTTTACTAATAAATGCATATTGTTAGACTATAACCTAAGAACACTACAATTATAATCTACAACTACAAAATAAGAAGGACAACGCTAACATTTTGCAAGAGTCAATTCCACGTACGGTCACTCAACTTAAGCAAATTATCTAGTAAAGTCATTTTTTTTGTTCCTCATATATGGTTATTCAAGTTTATACATTTGCCTTACGAAGTAACAGTGTCTAAAGTCACTTTAAAAATAAAAGAAAAAGGGTCAAAGTAGTCACTTAAGTTTGGACTTTGAGTAAAACATCTGTTATTTTTTTAACACAGAACAATAATAGTCCTCCAACTATTTTTCACTTTTGTACTTTGTAAATTAGATTGTTTTAGTCCTATAGGCAAGTCGAAACTATGGATTAAAAGAAAGAAATAAATCATAATATTATAAAAAAACAAATGTAGAGTGTTAATGTAGTGGGTAAAATAGGTACTAAAATTTTTGAATGAGATAATTAAGGGGAGGAACATTATTCGAAATTGGGAGAGACATTTAATTTTTTAAGCAGAGTTTGAGGGGGAAAACAATTCACTCAAATAATATTACAAGATTGACAAAAATAATATTTAATTTTTTTTTTAGAAAAGTTAGTACACAATGATGATATAAAATCTTCTCATTTTATGTGACGAATGATTTATATTATTATCATAATGTCCTTCAATATGCATCTATGTTTTTTTCTTTACGAAAACCCTTTAAAATCTACATATGATTTTTTTCCTATTGGACCTGGTTTTATTTTGTTTGAAGGAATTCATCATCTTCCTTATTAATTATGAATTTCCTGGCAATAGTTTCTAGCATAGAAAAAACTAACAACTAATTTAAACTATTTTATCAAAATAAAGATTACTCATAAAATAACTAAGTAGAGCACATTATTTTATTGTTGTACTCCTAAGTTTTCAAACAAATGAAGTACATATAGGCTATTTCATATTCTTTTTTTAGCAGTGATAAAATAATTTTTTTTTTTTCCATTTCTAAAGTTATTCACAAGCTTTTGTTGGTTCCCTTACTTTTAATACTGCTGTTAGAGTTGAACTAAAATTGTATTTTATATAATTAAAAGGTTGATAGTGTTTTAATTGAAAATTCAAACTTAAGGGACTACTTTGACCCTTTTTCATTTATTTTTTAACGTGACTTTTAGCCATTGTTACTTTTTAAGGTAAATGTATAAATTTGAATGACCATATGAGGAATAAAAAAAAAAAATGATAAATGACTTTACTAGGTAATATGCTTAAGTTAAGTGACCGTCTGAAAAATTAACTCAAATTTGCATATTTTACTTTTAATAGTATGACTTAACCACGTTAAAATTTTCTTCCACATTTCCTCACTAACCCGATGTTGTTGATCTCTTTAAAATTTTAACATGCCTATGCACATTTATTGCTGAAATTCATTAATTTTCACAATTTGGAACGGCTGATATTCGTGCACATGCTACTCTAAATTTTTCTGGCTCAATAGCCGCAATTAGATACCTCCAAACACGTTAATTTTTATTGCTGAGATAAAAAAAATGATTGTCGAAATTGCTAACTTAAATTTCAGCTCATTCAAACAATAAGCGAATTGAATTCAATCATAATATAGAACATTTTCATAAAATTAAATTTAATGATACAAAGATTAGCTCATGGAGTCAGGATACACGTAAAACCAAAGTAATGAGGTGAACTTCTAGGAATAAAATTACTTGGGAACCAATACAATATTAGGAACATCATTAGGCTCAAAAAGTATTTTGGAGATGCTACTTTTAACATCGATATTTCAAATTCCATGGCCAATATACACCCAAAGTACACTATTTAAAAGTATAAATGATCGCTATCTAATATAGAACCCAACGGGTTGGGTATTGAATTCACGACGAATATGTATAGAGAAAGGCTAACTTGCTTAGTGTATGTCGTTGATTTAAAGTCTAAATTTCTAAGGTAACAAATTTAAGGGTTGATTTGACTTATTTTAGTTAAAGGCTAATGATTAAAAGCAATAATTTTATTTGTCAAAATGGTGGGTAAAGGTGATAGGATTGTGGTTCCTCAATTATAGTAATACAAGTGGGTATAGGGTAATGCAATTGTGGATGAAATAGTGTCATGGATTATTGGGGTCTAATTTATTACTGAGATTCCTCGATACACCCACTAGATGTCACCTTAGGCTTTCTCAAATCTAATTAAGGTATGAAACATTCAATTATCTAAAACTTATCCCTAGTTAAATCCCTCATATCTCTTGGTGGAATTTACTAAATGGGGTTTAAAGCCTCAAATGCCAGTTATTTAATTTTTACCTAAACCTTAACCTTCTTTCTCAAGACAAGCTAGAGTAACAAGACATGATTTAGAGTTTGCAACAAATAATTAAATGACAATGAAAGCACAAAGAGTAAATAATAACACATATTCATTCATTTAAAACATCAACTCCAAATCCATTTACGTAACCTCATGAGAGGGGTCCCACAGCCCTAGCTAGCTTAAAATATTTAGATAGACATTGATAAAGAAGGCAAAAGCATTAGATAAGGAATATTCATGGATACTTATAAAGGAATCACAAAAAGTGGAGAATATCTTTGATTTGAGAGCTTCAAGTCACTTCAATGGTTAATAACAAAGTTTGAATAATGAATGACATAAAACCGCAGAGAATATGACTTTATAGTGCCATAAAAATTGTGAAAAATTTGACAAAAATACCCCTGCAACCCACTTTGCGACTGCAAACGGGACAACAGAGCAGGGTTGCGGTCCGCATAATGGACCTAGAGTTCACAGAATGGTCTTCGAGTTTAAGATCCTGAACTTCGTCTCAAATTGGGAGTCTCATAAAACACCAGCAAAAGATAAATCGTAACAAAAAATTTTATATTTAAGAACAACTATTTTTATCGTTGGCAAATGATTTTTTTGTTGCCAAAGAATTTAATTTTGTTGCAATAGTATTGATTATTGTTGCAAAAAGTACTTAACAAAAAAAAGTTGTTGCATGTTGTTGCAAGAATAATTTCGTCGGAAAAGTCATTTAACAAAATTTTTTTTTTTGTTGCGCATTTTTGCAACAATAATTAATCTATGACAACAAAAAAATCTTTGTTGCCAAATATATTTTTTCTTGTAGTGAAAGGACCGCAAACCTGGAATGCGGCACACAGGTCTCAAGTGTTTCGCAGATTAGCCTTTAACATTGCTTGGTTCTTTATTGCAGACTACTTTGTGGACCAAATATTGAGTTTGCGTTGCACATTTTGATTCCGTAGAACGGATCTTCAGGACTTGCTTTTGCTGGACATCTTTGTGGTAGACTCTCCTCTTTTACGGTCCATAGACTGATTCTACAGAGCGCAATCTAGTATTTTTCCTTCAGCTGAATTAGGCATTTTTGCTTGCTTTTGACACTTAAACTCAAAATACCTACAAATAACAAACAACAAAAGAAAATGAAATAAAATATACATTAAGGACATGAAAAGCCTATATAAATGGTATGTAGTGTGTCGTAATTTCATGGCACAACAACCATCTCCAAGCAGATACATATACTTTTTTAAGCAAAAACAACTAGCTGGTAAAAAGTTCTGTACAGAAAAGAAAAGAAATCTAGGCTACAGTAAAAAGGCCAAAAGTGCCTCTAGAACAAATGAAACAAACAACAAAAAATGAAAATGAAAGTAAACTGCAGCTATATTCCAAGTTTGGTTAGAATCCATCTCAAGTCACCTCAAAGCTATCACCAGGTGCTATGGAATCAAATATCATCTGAAGAATCCTTCTAACTTGAATTTATGCAGTGTTTTTCCTCACTCAGCTTATTAGACTGTTTCTAGTATCCCTGTACTCCTTATTGTAGAAACTCTTGAACAAGTAGTCATCCGATAATCAAAACTACTATTGGGATTCTTCCAATAGATTGAACTTAAAATTAATACCACATATTGAATAGAACTTCATGTCACTGGTATGAAATCTTGTGAAAAGATATTATTTTCCTTGAATGGACCTGTTCTTCTTCCTGTTAGTTGTACTATTTCATACTGAATTTTGTGTAACAGGCTTATTTTTACCTACTGAATCTCTATTCTGATCAATGTCTTCAATCTGGTTCCCTTGATTTATGTGTTTTGAACATTAAAGTTGGCATTTGCATTTTGTTTGCATTAACCAGTCTCCTTGTTGTTGTTGGAAGTTCATGGAAAGAATTGAATTGGAACATGCAGAATAAAATATTATGTTAGCCAAATAAGTGAGATTTAGGTTTATCTCATATATCACTCTACTTTTGGACATATTCCCTCCATGAATTATAGTATTCCTCCTTTTTCACAATTTCCATTGTATGATTGCAAGAGCAGTCTGATATAATAGTTTTAGCTTAGGAGCACAGTCTACCTTCCATCATGTAGTTACTGCTTCATTGATCTGCACAAAAGGCCCTTACGCACCTGCTACTAAAGCAAACAATTTCCAAATATCTGACGCCTACTCTCTAGTGAAGAATAGATGTGACATGGTCTCTAATTGAGGATGTGCAAAACACCTACACCTGGACACAATTGAAATACCTATACTTTCCAGTATATCATCCACATGCAACTTCAACTTCCATACTCTCCATAAAAAGAATAAAAAATTTTATGACATGCCTTTTACCCACATTTGATTATAATGCCGGTTTCTCTAATTTTTCTGCCTTAATAATTCCCATACATTGCTTACTGAAAATTTGTCACTACTGATTGCATCCACCAAGGTTTATCACACAGATCAGTTTGCTCATCTAATAATAATTCACTTGTTATATGATCTACTATCTTCAGGAATTGTTTGCTGCAGAATTTGATAATTTCACTGGGCATTCATCATGACAATTTCCACACCTCTATCCCTTCATAAATATGATATTCTGCAGGAAAAATATGAGTGAGAGGACCTAGTTTATTCCAGTTATCAAACCAAAAATTGGATGAGCCATTTCTTGGTTCCCATTAAATCTCATGGTCCACTTCATCTCTAGCCTCTAGCGTCTTCTTCCAATATTGAGAACCTCATTTACATTGAACAAGTGTAGGAATGTTCTTCTTACGGTATTTATTCCACATGAAAGTGGACCATAAAATACAACTTGTTCTGAATCTCCACCAAAGCTTAGCAAATAAGGCATTCGAGACATCAAAAAGAGATCTGACTCCCATGTAGAACTGAGATATTTTCACACTCATGTAGAATTGGCATGGCCATCTCCAAAGAATGCTTATCTACTGAGGAAAATATTATGGTATCTTCTCCATAGGCAAGATGATTAAGGTTGGCACTCCATTTGGGCATACCAAAGCATCTATACATACCAAATCAAGAGTTTAGAGCTCTAGATAGGAATTCAGCTGACAAAATAAATAAAGTTGGAGATCATGGATCTCCTTGCTTTACTCCTCTTGTAGACTAATAAAATCCATAGGCTTGACCATTAAGCATTACTGAGTACCAGTTGTTAGCCATTAGCTTCGGAATCATACCAACAAATATTTCAGAAATCTTCTTACTTCTCAGTACTTTAATCAGATATAACCAAGACAATCTATCATATGCCTTAGCCATATATAGTTTAATCACCACAATTGTAGGCTTACCCCTTTTGGTTATATCAGTGACCATTTCTTGAGTTACTAGTAAATTTTCAATAATACTTCTGCCTTTGACAAAAGCTGATTCGTTTGTTGATATCAAATTGGGCAGAATATTTTCTAATCTTCCATGTACCACTATAGAAATGAATTTATTGATAAGTTTGCTTAAAATGATAAGAAATTAACTTCTAAGTCCCCAACAACGACGCAAAAAACTTGGTCGGTTCCTACTAGCACGCAACTGTACGTGGTCGACAAGTAATAAAGTGATAAGTGTGAGTATACCCAATCGAGGACTTCCAGATTTAATCCGTTAGGTCGGCAAGATCACTTCCTATCCTACGCGTATCGATTTCGCCATAGATGGAACACGATATCAGAATCGTTCTATGCTAACAATTTTGCGAATAAAATCATAGTGCAAGTAAAATACACACGATATTTATGTGGAAATCACCCAGCTCAAAAGGTGATAAAAACCATGACCTACAGACCTGTAGGACTTTACCCAAACTCTACTACAACTGTGAGCCAACTGCAAATTAAGTGACAAACTCTACAACCTAATTCCTACAACAAACTTGCTACCCAAACTCTAACTGGCAAGCTAGCTTCAAGTAGTAAACTCCTACTTGAATTTACAATGTCTGTATATACTTTAATGCTTCTATAATAGCACTGATAAAGATACAACTCGATTAACCAACCTAATACGAGATATCTAAACTTGTGAACTGGCGAACATTATACAAGAAAATGCCTTTAATCCTTCGCATCAGAACGCAACCCCCGATTCTCGAATATGATGGATAAATCCCCTCTTCACTCAATATTCTCGAATTTTCAAGGGTGCGCAAAACTTCTTCTTAGAAAGACCTCGGGCATTTATAACTTCTCAGAACCTCCGCAGTCTATTGACAAAACCTTCTCCTGTTGCAGAATACGCATATGTCTTTGTGTTGTACTTAGATTTCTTCCTTTGCCGAGTCTATTTTTCCTTGTAGAAAGCTTACTAATATCGATAAATATGGTAAGGAATCTGCATTTCGATCACAAGTCTCGTACTCATAATTCTACAAATCCTAGTTGTTGTAGACTTGTCCTCGGAACATGTTCACTACCCGTTTCATCCACTCGGTCTATCCGCTCTCCGAATCTCCGCACTGCTGAGATGCATGTTCATGTACTTTTTCTTCCAATCTCTTTCATTCTCCATCTGTCGTTAAACTGCTTATGAGATCCTGGATGGAACACGTTGACATACTTATTTCATATAACTTTAAGCTCTATGTCTGCAACTGGTCAACTCCCTTTATTAACTCTACAACTGATCACTCTTTGACTACGTGTTCTCGCTCAGATTGGAACATGTTTGCAGCACTGGCTTATCCGTTTAACTCCGATCTACGTCATTCGCAAACCCTTTGGTTGATACTTTTCCTAACCTTGTCTTCCGATACTACTACCTTCACCTGCTCTTCTCATGATCTCCTCATGTCTAGGTTATTCATCCACTGCATTTGTTGACTCGGATGGAACATGTAATCATGCTTGTTCTATTCCTCAATGAACTGCTCAGTGACTGAGTCATTTGCATCTGTCTTTATGATGGAACATGTATTTTGACCATTCATTCTCTCTCTGATCTGCTTTATTGCACTTGTATTTATATTGACCCACACGTTGTGTATCAGAGGTTCAGCGTATTACGTTCGGCAATGGAACATGTCTATAAACCTGTTCTAACCATCCCTTTTCAGACCTTTTACATTACTGAATCCTCTGGTTTTTCTCAACCAGCTGTCTAGTTTTGTTCAATTATAACATATATCTGGACTTGTTTAATTCACTGTGCTTTCTTGCTTGGAACATTACTATCATTTTTCATCTGCTTTAGCATGTTTGTAAGCTGGTTTTCTTGTTCCAAATGTTGCTTGGTCAATCATCAAAACTTCATATATGGCTTTATGCCAACAAATTCTCCCTTTTTGATGATAAAAACACTAACTGTGTAATCTGTTCTGTCCATCTTATATTCCAGTTTTTCTCAACTTGAACCAGGTTAGCATGATTCAAAAAGCATTAATGCACAGTTAATTAATCTTCCCCCTTTTGGCATCATTAAAAAGTTAATCTCAGAGTGATTAGGCGATTTTCAATATTAAATCCATGGCCACTGGGGCTATCACATATGCACAAAATAAGAACATTCACTTATTTTAGTCAAAATATTCAAGTCACATAAATGAGATATGGATATGTACGATATGCAATGATTAGCCAAATCAATGAGTACAGTACTAGTCCCTTGATTTCAATTACATACATCATATCATTTTAACTTAACTAGGAGCTTAGATGCTATAAATTTTTCTAGGGCACATTATAGGAAGTCCTATTGCTTAATTTATGCCCCTCAGAATACCTTCTGCCACTTGCGACTCAATATTCAGATCATGCTCTATTCCTTACCCCAGGAAGATCCACCATTTTCTTCACAAGGTTCTTCTTTGTTTTATCCTTCCTTATTTATCCATAAAGCCTTATGTCTTCATCACTCGTTTTTCCCATTAAAATGAAAATGTCAATCTGAACCAATCTTGCAACCTCAACCAGTTCTTTATCTTGAAGAGTCGTTGCTTTACTCATTCTTCGTTCACTCTCCCCTGTTTCAGAGATTTTAACACATTCCCCCTTTCTATGTGCGCCAACTAATTTCCTTTTTCATTCACCTGCTCTGTAGGTATATTCATGTCTATAATCGGAAGAGGTGGTTTAGGGAAAGATAACTGGAGAGTATACACTAAGATTGAGAGGTTTTGTGAGTCTATGGGAAAATGGTTACTCCAAGAATGTATACATTTTAAGATTTCTGATTTGGTTTCAAGGTGAAGTTCCAGTAAGGAGGCACTAAGGGTCGGGTTTAAATAGCCGTGATGATGGAACTAAAGTGGTGTGGTCACTTGGAGAGTCTTTCAAAGGTTGATAATTTGACTGTGATAGGTTTTGAAGAAGGTCATCATGACCAATTTTTCACTTCTCAACACTCACTTAACGACAACTATAGTTGTCTATCATAATAACAAAGACGTTGTTTGAGTTTTTCCATGATCTGAGTAGTTAATTGATTGCAAGAGATAGAATGTAAAACCTAACATGTAAATGACTAACCATATGCAATCTTTAATATTAATGCCAATTCTGTGAAAGTCACTTTGTTCGATTTTAAAGAGATCATGAACCTATTAGGGAATAGGACATACAACTAAATGTACAAAACTGAGTAAAATATTTTAGTGCCTTTAAAACCACATAGTTTGAGACATCCTTTCTAGCCAATTTTAAGGAACAATGTGCAGCTTTAATCATTCTCAATACTAATCATAATTATTCCTATTCACCCTTTTTTGTCACTACTTCAATATAATCAACAAAGAATTTTTTTAGCATATTATTATTGTTTATGTATACTACATAACCTGTTGTAGTCCTCTGATGTCCTTTTTTGTTGATGTCCCAGTGAGGATTTGATCACTTTAGCACTTCGTTGGATCAGGTTGAACTGCTTGTTCTAGTTGATTGTCCTTATTCTATTTGCTAGAACAAGGTCTTTGACTTGTTTCATAGTCACCTGAGTGCCTCCCATTTTGAGTATGTTCTTCTCTTTCATGCTATTGCTATTCTCTTTTCTCTTATTCTTATCACTTATCTCTTCTCTTTCATCATCCTCTAGTGAATCTCATCTTTCTTCAAAGATCTGTAATTCCCCCCCCCCCCCCTCACATTCAGCCCTAAGAAATTCCTTGATTTTATCCTTCCTTTTTCTATCATAGGAGTGAACAGAATTTCTGGTTTATTCCCATTGTAAGATCTTAAGCAAGCCTTTGCGTGTATCATGTTTTTCTTTCCTTCTATCACTCTTACCTTCATAGATGATTAGAGGTTGGTGTTCCAACCCTTACCTGGCTTGGGTCCCTTTCTTTTGCCTTTCTTTGCTGGGTGTCTTTTCTTTCTATTTGTATCCCTTGTATTCTTTTCTACATCTTCCATCTTTGTGGCTTTTAGAATAATTTCAGTATCTACGGTCAGCTTTAGAGCTTCAGCTTGGAAGGCTGCGATGGTCGAGCCAAGAAAGGGCTGGATGATATGATTCTCATTGTCTTAAGTGCATTTATAGAGCCTATGATTCTGAGCTCAACTTAGAGTCTATGATCATTCGTTAGAGCTTATTCACCACATTTGAGCATTTCGAAGGGCCTCAAGTGTGTATTTCCACACTACACACTTGATGATGACCAATGATGAGAGCCAAGTCTCTATAAACTTCATCGAGGTCCTTGCCCAACATTTGGAAGATAGCTTTTAGTGGCCATTTACGCAAAAGGCTATTTGTAAAAAGTGCTACTTTGCGTAAGTAGGGTTATGCTTGCAAAGAAGTCCATGCATGCAATAAGCTGATTAGAGGGCCATCTATGCAAGCGAGGGGGACATGTTTGGCCATTGAAGGCTAATCCTTGAATTAAAGACTACACTAAGAAGACTAGCCAAACAATGCCCTTACTTCATTAAGGGTAGCATTGTAATTGCCTATTAGTCTTCTTTGCTTAGTTTGTAGATATAGCTTGTTTTTCATTTGATTAGGGAGATTGAATGAATTATGTATTGAATACTCTAAAGGAGTGATAGTTTGTTTGGCTTAATAGCCTTTAGGATTTACGATAGTTAATGGTGGATTCCATTATTGATTTTGAACCTCATTTCCATTGATTTCATGAAGAGTTGTTTATTTGTGGATTTCATTTTAATATCTCTTGCCTTAATTTCAAATAGCTTAGCTTCTATTGATTGAATCCAATTGGAAGGGTCTAAGTTCATATACTTGGGTTTGTCCATAGATTCATTATCATTAGGGTCTAGCTTTGATCCTCCATTTCTCATCCCCTTTTCTTCAATTCTCATTCCAGTTTCTTATTATCCTTTAATTTTGCGTTTTTGTGATTGATTTGGTATTTCCCCCAAATTGATTCGTATCATTTGGTATCAGAGCATAGGCTAAAAGATTCGTATCGGGCGAGTTTTATTGTGATTTATGAGAATTAGAGCCTTAAAGTGAAAAATCTTTGACCAATAGTTGACTTTTGGGTAAAAAGACCTTTTTTTGGAAATTCGTTGATTTGGTGAGGTTCGGAGTGCCTATTTTGACTTTGTGAGGTATTCAGTTCGGTTCCCGAGGCATTTGGGAGTGTTTTGTACTAATGGTTGGAAAGTTGGTTTTTGGCTGTTGGGGGTTAACCCCACAAATAGACCTCCGTTGGGAATTTTGAGGCCACAAGTGAGTTTATAGTGTATTTTTATGTATGTGTGCATATCTGTATTGTATCTGGATAGTCTCGGGTGGATATCGGGATTTGGGGTGAAAGTTGGCAAAAAACCAAAATTATGATGGTTCTGGTGTCTTGCCCCAGCGAGTTTGTTGCACCCCAGTAGACATGCCTCGGCTAGGCTTGGTCCACAGGCGCAAATGTCTACCATTTTACTGAGACTTGATGGTATGCCTTTTTACTGAGACCCGATGGTTCTCCACCGAGGCGAGTCCGCAGAAGCGGAACCTCTTCTGCTGGAGCGTAAATCGCAGAACCAAAATCATTAAATTTCCTAATTCGAACCATTTTCTCCGCTGAGGCGAGTCCGCGGAAGCGGAACCTCTTTCGCTAGAGCGCAAATCGCTGAACCAGAATCATTAAATGTCCTAATTCGAACTATTCTTTTCCCATTCCTAAAATTAATTCTCCAAGTGACTCAAGGGCGATTTGAAGTGTATTCAGAGTTGATTCATCTTGGGGCAAGTCTCCTTGACTTTGTTCTTGTTTATTTACCTTCCTAAGCTAGAAATCTATGGTGTAATCTAGAAAAGCTAGTTGCAGAAGATGAGCCTTAACCTTAAGTTTGTTAATTGAATTTTAGGCTATGAATGTGAGTGTAATTGACGAATCTTGCTAATCTAAGCATGAATTCATTAATTAGTATTAATAAGCTTGAATTTCTAATTTGGGTTAATGATTTGATTATGGGAAAACTAGGGTTCATGCCTAAATTGGGGGTTTCGTTTTGAATGATGAAATTGATCAATAATTGAGCTTAATTAGAAATTGGAGAGTAGAATTGAACTTATAGAATGTTGGGTCACTAATTCCACTCTTCCAATACCCGTTTTACCCTTGTGGGTCTGATTTTCCTCTTTTCTATAGTTGATTTTCGATTCGAATGAATGTATATCAGTATGAGTACCGATAATCCCCGTTTCTAACTTATATTTTGATAATGACTAGACTTTGAGTATTCAAAGGCTCTTCGAAAGGGAAAGGCTCACATTTGACGGTTCGTGGCACTAGCTTGGCATCGAGGTAGGTTACAGCTTCTCTTTCGGTTAGGCTTCAGTTAGCGAAACATATGTAGAAGTTAGTAATTGACGAAGAAAGGATGAAAGCCTTCGAGTATGAAGTTGGGACAGATATTCTTAGGTTAGTATTGTTGTTGGACTTTGTGGGCTTGTCGCCTTATTATCGTGATTTGACTTGTTACCACGTGTGAAGTGTTGGGCTTGTTGTCCATTTGCTATGTTGTGTTTGTGATGCATTCATCTCTCACTTATCATCGATCAAGAAAGAACATTGATTTAGGATTGGTATTGTGACGTGTGCTCATGTAAAGGCATGAATGAGATTTGATTGTGATTTACACTTAATATTGACATCATGCATAACATTCATACATATTTACATGATTCGTTAATATGGACTGTGATTGGTATTGGTGATTATAAGTGAGAAAGGAACTCCGAGATAGTGGACAAGTTTTATATGGAAGCCATCTCTGGGCTGTGTGAGGAGTGGCTAGTGTTGCGGAAGTCATCTCTAGGCTGTGTGCGGAGTGACTGGTACATGGACTTCATAGGTCTCTCATGGGTCATGACTATCGAGACGTGGAGGATATCCATGACATGCGCGTGTGTGACGGAGACAGACAAGCTGGCTGGGCATCTCATTGCATTGCATATACACTCATTTACTTCACTTATCTATATCATTGATTCTGCTATGGCATTTATATCATGTGTATTGTTCTGATATTGGATTATGTTGTGATTTGTACTTGATTTTCGCATGCCTATCTTTCAATCTCTTTCTTATATATATGTGATCTAATTGTTGCCGGCCTATGATACCTACCGGTACATGGTGTTTGTACTGATACTACCTTGCTGTACTCTTTTTCTCTTCCGTGCAAAATTTGTAGCGGTGTTCTCCTCCGCACTGCGAGTGATCCATTGTGCTCGCATTACGAGTGTCCAAGGTGAGCTTTTGATGGATCCCGCTGCCCGAAGACTCCTCTGTATTACTTTTCTTATTTCCTATTCCGAGACACTTTTAGTATTTTACACTTGTATTTCCAGACTTATGCATTAGTAGCTCTTGTACTATTCAGACCAGATTCTAGGGATTTGTATTAGTATTCCGCATGTTTAGTTATATATGATTTGAGACTACTTTATCCTACTTTCTTATGTTTGAATTGGACGTTGATTAAGGGAAGGGTTCGCCCATCAGGAGGGTTAGTATGGGTGCCCACTCAATCCCACGAGTTGGGTCGTGATATGATTCCTCCGTGTCGCTGTCTGATTCGTCAGATATAGCCCTTAGTTTTGAACGGTCTTCTTTCACCTCGTGTGTTAGGAAGTACTTATATAGATCCACTATCAACATGGTACTTATTTCATAGGCTTCTCTTATGGCCAGGACTTTTATATCTCAAGAAGGAGACATGCTCCTTAGGATTTTTTTTTGACTAAATCTTCGTTTGAGAAGGTTTTGCAAAGTGCTGTGAGATTTCTGACAATGTTGACAAGTCTGTCAAACATATCTCTGATTGATTCCCTCCTTTTCATGGCAAATAGTTCATATCTTCTCATAAGCATATTCAATCTGATCTGCTTGTCTTTAGTCATATTCTCATGAATTTGAGCAAGCAGATCCCAGATTTCTTTGGCACTCGGACATCCTGAGACTCCATAGAACTGATCCTTTCCTATGCTGCAATGTAGAATGTTTATTACTCTATTGTTTAGCTCCATTATTGCAGCATCTTCAACCGTGGATTCCTCCTTAGTCTTGTGTCCTCTAGTTCAATCATGCATGATTTTTGTGGGAATCAATGGTCTGTTCATCGTAATTAACCACAACCTGTAGTCCAGAACTATTAAATAGGTCTGCATCTGATTCTTCCATGTGACATAGTGCTCGCCATTAAAAAAAGGAGGCTTTGAGATTGATTCCATTTTGTT
>NC_081343.1:14059093-14068179 GCF_029784015.1 Lycium ferocissimum | reverse complement strand
TTAGGGGTCTTTTTTGGTCTTGTCGGTCACTATGTTATTGTACGAAGTAAGCGGTAGCCTCTTGTCCCGCACTTGTCCTATGCCATGTATATTTATGTATGTGTATATATGTTGGTACGTTTCAAAGGCGTTTTGAGTTATATCTCGACTTTAGTATTTTATCTAGAACTTCAAAAAAAAATTATTGTTGAACGCCATTTCTAAGGTAAGTAGCAAAAGGTTGAGTCCTCGAACGGGGGTAAGCCGACACTCTTGTCACGGCCACCAGGTTGGGTCGTGACAAAATCCACATAAACGATACTAGAATCACAACCATGCGTTACCCGGACCTAAACCACTACTCCGCGACTTAAAAATTGCTCACTTTTGATTCCCTCACCTTCCCTCTTCCAATTTCTGAAATTTTCTAGGAAAATTTGATGAAAAGAGGGGGTTATTACCCTTTAGATAAGGGTCCGAATTCGTAGCCGGTCCTTTAGCCAGCATTTTGCGCTAGCGATGCTTGTAGCACGCGTTTTAATGTCAATTTGAACTTGTAACGTCCATAATTCTTTCTACTCTATCTGTCCTATCGGCAGGCTGTTTGTTGCGTTGAAAACTAGAATCGACGAACTTCGTTTTAGGCTTTTGTTTTACTTTAAAGCACTTCATATGCTAAGAGATATTTGTCCCTTAAGTTGGACTAAATTTTTCACACAAAACATTACCCATCCTTGGTCCAAAGTCGTATTACTCCATTTCCTCCACTCATTTTCTTATAAAATCTTCCGGTATACCTTATATACATCCTTCACTCATTAAATATACTTAATAATGCTTGCTCTTTATATTCCAAAGTGGTTTTACTTAACCCTAACTCAACGTACTTATGTTACAAATTTGATAAGTGCTCTTCGAAGATACGGGGTGTAACAATTGGTTGGCTTCTGTTATGCCAATATTGATTGTAGAGCAAAGATAGTTCGATATCAGTTCCTAGGCGAGCCAGCCTTAGAGTGGAAGAGCGATCTTTGCTTCGTAGAGGTAGGTTTATTTCCTACCTTAAAGCAAGGAAGATGATCTGGAAAGGGTACATCTATCACCTAGTTCGGGTTCAGGATGTGCAAGTAGAGTCACCAACCCTTTAGTCTGTTCCTGTGGTTAATGAGTTCCCAGAGGTGTTTCCAGATGAGCTTCCAAGCATTCCTCCAGAGCGAGAGATTGATTTTACTCTCGATCTATTGCTAGATGCTGACTGATATCTATTCCTCCTTATAGGATGGCACTGTAATTTGAAAGAATTGAAGGAGCAATTGCGGGATTTACTTGAGAAAGGCTTCATTAGGCCTAGCACATCGCCGTGGAGAGCACCGGTATTATTTATAAGGAAGAAGGATGGCTTATTGCGAATGTGTATTGATTATAGCCAATTGAATAAAGTGACTGTAAAGAATAAGTATCCGCTCCCGAGGATTGATGATTTATTTAACTAGTTGCAAGGCGCCAAATATTTCTCGAAGATAGACCTGAGATCGGGGTACCATCAGATTAGGGTGAATGAGGAAGATATTCCGAAGATGGCATTCTGGACTAGATATGGTCACTATGAGTTTCGTGTTATCTCGTTCGGGCTAACTAATGCTCCAGCTGTATTCATAAACTTGATGAATCGTGTATTCAGGCCCTTTCATGATCGTGTTTATAGATGATATTCTGGTTTATTCGTTGTCAGAGGCTGATCATGCAGAACATCTACGAGCAGTGCTTGGAATTCTTTGAGGTAGAGAGTGATATGCCAAGTTCTCCAAGTGTGAGTTACGGTTGAACTGCGCGTGGCTTTTTACCGGGTCACATCATTTCGGATGAAGGCATTAGAGTGGACACTCAAAAGATTGAAATTTTGTAAAAGAGGGTGGACAAGGCCTACGACACCCGAGCGAGATAAGTAGTTTCTTGGGCTTGACGGAGTTATTATAGAAGGTTTGTGGAAGGATTTTCTTCTCTTTCGCCCGATTGACTAAGCGACTCGGAAATCGGCTAAGTTCCAATGGACAAATGCTTGTGGCGAGCTTTCAGATATTGAAGGACAGGTTGACTTCAGCACCTGTGTTGACTCTTCCAGAAGGAGCAGAAGGCTATGTGATATACTGTGATGCCTCAGGTATTGGCTTGGGCTGTGTGTTGATGGAGCACGATAAGGTTGTTGCTTATGCTTCTGACGATACCGAAGAAGCACGAAGAATTATCCAACCCATGATCTTGAATTAGCGGCGGTGATTCATGCTTTGAAAATGTGGAGGCTTTACTTATACGGTGTCACGTGTTGATATCTCTGCTAATCATAAGAGCCTGGGTACATCTTTAAGCGAGAAGGATTTGAATTTACGCCGAGAGCGATAACTAACAAATTCTTTGAAGGATTATGATGTTGATATTCTGTACCATCCTGGGAAAGCTAATGTAGTAGCCGATGCCCTTAGTCTTAAATCCATGGGTAGCCTATCACATGTACAGCTAGAGAAAAGAGAAATGGTCTGTGAAGTTCGTCAATTAGTTAGCCTCGGAGTCCGATTGATAGACTCAGGCGATGTAGGAGTCACAGTTCAGAACATAGTGGTGTCGTCTTTGGCAGCAGAGATAAAGAAGCGTCAGTATGAAGATCCTGTTTTAGCCCATTACTAAGATATAACACCTCAGAAAGAAAAGACACCCTTTGTGATTACAGTATATGGAGTACTGCGATATAGAGGTAGATTGTGCGTCCCTAATGTTGCAGGGCTTCGTCAGCAGGTTATAGGGGAATCTCATTATTCTCACTACTCTATTCATCCAGGCACAACAAAGATGTACCATGATCTCAAGGAATTTTATTGGTGGGATGGTATGAAAAGAGATATAGCGAGAATTTGTTGCTCGATATCGGGAATTGTCGGCAAGTTAAGATAGAGCACCAGAAGCCTGGAGGTTTATTGCAAGCTATGAAGATCCCAACATGGAATGGTAGGTAATTAATATGGACTTTATTGCAGGTTTGCCCCGTACTCAGCGGAAGTATGATTCGATATGGGTCATAATTGATAGGCTCACAAAGTCGGTAACTGCACTGTCGAACTCTTGCATGCGTAGGGATTATGCGAAGCTTTATCTTAAGGAGATTCTACGGCTTCACGGTGTTCCTCTGACTATTATTTCGGATAGGGGAGCGCGGTTCACTGGCAAAATCTTTTCAGGATAGATTGGGGACTCAGGTGAGTCTTAGTCTTTGTATTTCACCCACAGAAAGATGGACAGGCAAAACGTACTATACAGACCCTTGAAGATATTCTTAGAGCTTGTGTGCTTGATTTCAAGGCAGTTAGGATGACCATTTGCCTCTTATTGAGTTTGCCTATAATAACAGTTATCATTCTAGTATCTAGATAGCTCCTTATGAAGCTTTATACGGGAAGAAATATAGGTTGCCTATAGGATGGTTTGATGTCGGAGGAAATCGGCTAATCTAGCCAGATTTGATACAGCAAGCAGTTGACAAAGTGAAAGTCATTCGGGAAAGATTGCTAACAGCTCAGAGTCGACAGAAATCCTACGCGGATAATCGGCGACGCAAGTTAGAGTTTGAGGTAGGCGATTGGGTTTTCCTGAAAGTTTCACCTATGAAAGGAGTGATGAGGTTTGGTAAGAAGGGTAAGTTGAGCCCTCGATATATTGGGCCATATAAGATCATTCGTATTTTGTGGGTAAGGTGGCATATGAGCTAGAATTGCCTTCTGAGTTGGGTTCTGTACATCTGGTATTTCATGTGTCTATGCTTTGTAAATGCATCAGAGATCTTTCAAGAGTTGTACGAGTAGATGATATCCAGGTGACCGAGCAGTTATCATACGAAGAGGTTCCAGTGGCTATATTGGACAGACAGGTTCGTCGGTTGCGAACCAAGGATATAGCTTCCGTTAAAGTTTTATGGAGGAATAATAATGTTGAGAAAGTGACTTGGGAAGCGAAAGAGGCAACGAAGGTTAAGTATCTGTACTTGTTTCCGGCATTTCAGGCGGTTCAGTCTGAGGCATTAGCTCCCCTAGGTATTATTTCATTTTCAGTTATCGTGATTGGTCGTGTGAGGCCACGGTATTGTATGTTGTAATATGTGGCCCTGTGTGGCATAATTCTGGGTCGCTGTGTGCAGGTTGGCTTGGTCATAATTATAGGAAAAACTATGCCGAAATTTCTATAGCTCATAATTTGTTTGAACATTCAAGGACGAATGTTCCTAAGGGAGGTAGAATGTTACGCCTCTCATTTTTGTCATGGGGGAATTATGGTTTCCTAGTAAGGTATGCCGTTGGGATAGAGACCCGTGCCTGAGTTTTGGAGATAGAAAGTGTCTAACCCCATGTACAAAGGTACCAGTTGGTATTCTTGGTAAATTACAGGATTAGAAGTTGAACGAACCGAATCGACGCAACCTGAACTAATTCAGGAAAATCTGCCGGCACCAGTCATCGTCGATGGCCCGTCGACATATCGACGGACAATCATTGTGCGACGTCATTATGGTTTCACAGCCTTGAATCTACAGGCACAGGTCGATGGAGCAAGTTGACGGACCATCGACACGTCGACTGGTGATCGACCCGTTCATCGAACAGCACCACTGGAACTTTTTAGTTCCATGTATAAATATATGATCCCACGACTTTATTTCTCATTTTATCTCTTCCAAGTCAGAGAAAACCCTTGTATATTTACTCCCAATATTTCCTATCATAATAGTGGAGATTTGGTAAGATCCGAGCCCCCTAAAACCCGAGCTTGTGAAGAAGACGGTTGCTCCTAGGGTTTCATAAAAGTAGTGAAGCTTGGGAAGTTGAAGGTGAAGCTAATCTTTGGAATCTTAGACCCCTCAAGGTATGTAAATGATTTCTACCCTTGTATTTAAGTTAATTATCAAGAGTTTTAGTGGTTTTAAGTGAAGAGGGGATACTTATGGAAGTGGTAAATGGATGAAGGGTAAGATAGTGACTTGGGGCTATTTTAAGAGATGATTGGGAATGGACTTGAGTATATTTTGATATGTAAGTGTTGTCATTGTTGTTGTGGATATTGTGGTTGATGTTGGATTGAATGTGAAGTTGAAGGGTTGTAAGCTTACAAGGGAAATGTTGTCCACAATGCGTTAAGCTCTTTTTATTTTTAAAAATGGTTAGTAAACGAGGTAAATAGTCTAATTGAGGCCTACGTTATCTTGATTTTAGACTTACAAGTTCGAGGAGTAGAAGTTGGACGATTGGATGTACTTTAAGGTATGTTAATGGTATCCTTTCTTTCTTTTGACATGATCTTATGATATGAATCTACAAGTGAGTAAACGAGCTTCCATATTACTCTACTCTTAGAAGCACTAGGAGTACTTCAGTCTTTGATGTTCCTATACCCCGTATGATTGTTCCTTCTGTTCACGGGTCTTGAGATTTCTTATGATGATGATGTTAGCTCAAAGGTTCTCCATCGAAGGTAATATGGCTTTATGTCACTCCGAGCGTTCTATGTACACATTTCAATTATGCATTGCATTCATATACATATGCATATTGACCCATCACCAGAAGGCGTTATATACGCGTGTATTATATGTATATGGGGTATGGGGGAAAAGGGATAGGCGTCATATACGCATTATCACCTGATCAAATTTGTGCACCTTGATGATAATATATGGATCGGGCCGTACGTTCCTCGGCACTATTATATGGGATATGGATTGGGCTGAACGTTCCTCAGCACTATGACCTATATATATATACATGAGCACGATTATCATTGAGAGCTTGCATATTATGCACCCACAGAGGCATTGTCAGTTATACAGATTTATGTAGATACATACAGACACTAGTTTATACAAATACATGGAGATAGTCATTTCATCTTATGAGTTCAGATGTTATTCATGATTCTTATATATTTACATGTTGTTCTTATGCCTTACATACTTAGTACATTATCCGTACTGACTCCCTATTGCTCGGGGGGATACGTTCATGCCCGCAGGTTCAGGTAGGCTGACAGGTGGTCGAGCTCAGTAAGACCTCTATCTCCAACAGTGGTCAGTGTGCTCCATTTGATCCGGAGCTGCAGTCAGTTTTGATATGCCATCCTTTTGAGATGTATATGCATATAGGTATGACGGGGCCCTGTCCCGTCCTTTCTACAGCTTTATTCCAGTAGAGGTCTATAGACAGTTGTATGTATTAGTCAGATGATGTAACCTTGTCGGATCCTATTCTTTTGTGTACAGTATATGCAGCAGCCTAGCTGCCTTGCACTGTTCCCTCAGCATGTATATGTATATATAGATGATTCAAAGTTTATGATGTCACTCCCATTTATGAGATCAGTTTGAGTCACTTATGGGCCTTAGATGTTTAGATATATGTATAGGGGTGTTTGGTCACTAGCGGTTAGACACTCGTCACGACTCCTCGGTTTGGGTCGTGACAATGTGGTAGTTTCAAAGCGTATATGATAAGATTTTGAACTAAGGTTCTGTGGAGAAACAATGATAAAGAGGAAATGACTTGGGAGGCATAAGAAGACATGAAGTCTAGAAATCCGCACTTATTTTCACCCCCAGAAGAGGCACAGGATGAAACGCCGTTGTTCCCAGGTATGTAATGCTTTCTCTTAATGCTTTTGGTCGTGTGTGGCCATGCTTTCTTTCTGTTGTTGTAGCCCTGGGAGGCGATGTTATTTTGGGTTGCTGTGACAGGATGGTAGTGCCATATTACAGGAGAAACTCTAGCGAAATTTTTGTAGAATTCCCGAGAACTTGACATTCGAGGACGAATGCTCTTAACTGGGGGAGAGTGTTACTGTCACGACCCAACTAGAGGCCATGAAGGGTACTGGAGCTAACTACCGAGCACCACCCATCATACTACTATCTCACCCAACCTGTATATATATAACCTCCAAGGTAATGCTTACCACGATTTGACCATAAACTATTTTACAAACATGCACGAATACATAAGCCCTCACGGCAACAAAAGAATGATGTACAAAATATACAATGGGGGTCACATGATACATACTACCCACACATAAGTATCTACGAGCCTCTAACTGAAGCACTGGAGTCATGAAGACGGAACAGGACCCCCGCCATACCCAAGTATGTACACAACAGAACATATCAAAAACTGCACCTCCGGAATAGGGAAGTGCTCCTGTGCAAGCTGATCTGACTCCTAGGAATCTGGATCGTCCCCCTGTCTACCTTTGGGCATGAACACAGAGTCCATAAAAGAAAAGGACGTCAGTACGAATAATGTACTGAGTATGTAAGGCATGTATGGTAACATAATAAGAAAATACAGAAAGCATAATAAAAAGAATAACTGAAACTGCGTGCCTTTTGAGGCGGAATAATGCATGCTCGCCTTTTCCGTTTAATCATATCATACATACATGCATAATCTGTAATAACAACATTAGCCCGCGTTCGGGCCTCCCGCATCTGGGGTAAACATCTCACGCTGCCTACTAGTGGTTACTGCCTGGCCAATTAGGCACGGTGTATCATCATAGTTGCCCACTACACCCGGTGTAGTGGTGTCTGCCCGGCCAACTAGGCACGGTGTATCATCATTATGTAAATAATATCAAGCATGCATGTGAGCTCAAGTAAAAGCTATAGCACTATCGGAGTGACGTAAGGTCGGGAACCTCCGATCGCATTATGGAACATCGGCATCGCTATGTCCCACCTTGAAGAAACTAATATCATGAGGTGAGACAACAACAAAGAGTAACATCAATGAAATCATAAACATAGAAGTATCAACGTCCTGAAAAACATCATTATCATCATCACTATCACATATCTTATAGGGAGCTTTTAAGGATCATTAACTTTCATCTTTAGGGATGTAAGAAGGTCATGGGAACATAGGAAAGAAATTATAGTATAGAAGTCATGCCTTTGAAGGAAGGGGACTAGCCTCACATACTTTTACACCTCCTTAACTATATCGGCTAAGCGCTCTCCTTTTGGACTCACAATTCTACATACAAAAAGGGGTTCGTACTAAAATTAGATCATCGGAAGTATACTTAAATTCAAGCTAAAGCAAATAAAGGCTAATGAAAATTGAGCAGCATTTCCTTTGTTTCAATAACTTTTCCCATATAATAAAACAGCTCCCAAACATCATCGCAACACCCATAATATCCTGATACATAAATTCCTTCGAATTAGACATTATTCGACTTCAACTCCATTTCACAATTCTCCATAACCCTAACTACAATACAACATCATATTCATCATTTATATAATACTTCCTCAATATCATTAGTGTCATTCGTAATAAAATTATACTCATATTACACCATGAATCATAACTCAACCTATCCTTCAACTCAACATACTCTTGTTTGCATACTTGAGTTCATATTCCATACTTATTCCTCATTCAAGTTCTTCAACTCTTCAACACCATCCCTAACACGAAATAATTGTAAATCACACCTTTAATTATGTAGAGATGATCTTTGAATGTAAATACTCCACTTGAGAAGAACTCAACTTCAACACCCAAAGAGATTCTTAACCTTATCAACAAAGGAAGTATTCACACCCTTGATTCTACAATCCTTGATGTTTGATCCTTGATTTTTTTCTCTTAGATATGTGTTAGTGTGATATGGAGAAGATTCTAGAGGTTTAGAAAGTGTTGGAGAAGTGGAAAATGAGAAAAAGAAAGAGGGACCGTGCATATATAAAAATAAAATTCGGACCCGACCCGAAACATACGGTCTACTATACGGACCGTATAAATTATACGGTCCGTATAATGGACTGTACATTTCCTCCAGATTTTCATCCTTCTCTGGAAGGGTTCAACAGACAGATATGCGGGACGTATAAATTATACGGTCCGTATATATGATCGTACAATCCGCCATTTACTCCGAATTTGTCCTCGTCGTTTCGTTTGACCTCGAATCCTTATGGAACCTTCTTAGAACTTGTGCAATACTTCCTTAACAATCTAATGAACCTTATAACTCATCCTCAAGATCTCACCAAAAATCCATGTCACGAC
>NC_081343.1:14036023-14058993 GCF_029784015.1 Lycium ferocissimum | reverse complement strand
AATGAAGTATTAAACAAGTGTTAAGAAGATTTCATATGGATTGGAGATCAAACGAATCAACGAGAACAATTTCGTGTAGGGGGTGAGTTATACGACTAATTATACTGTCCGTATAAATTTATACGGTCCGTATAATGGTCCCTATAATAGTCACAGTGAAGGGTCATCACTGGAGAGATTATACGGTCACTTATACGGACCGTATAAAATTATACGGACCGTACAAAATTATACGGACCGTATAATCCATTACGGGCAGCTTTTGTTTTTTTATATAAAGAGGACCCAAGTTCTAATTTCTCAATTCTCATCTTCTCCACACCTCTTGAAACCTATGGAATATTCCCTACACCATATTGACACATATCCAAGAGAAATCAAAGACTAAACACCAAGAATTAGTAGAATCAAGTGTGTGGATGCTCACTAGGGTTAATAGAAGTCAAGGTTTCCTTTGGAATTGAAGTTGGGGGTTTTCTCAAGTGGAGTATCTTCATCCAAAGATCATTCCTACATAATCAAAGGTGAGTTTTACATCTACTTCATATTATTACGAGTATTGAGTGGTTGAAAGACTTGGATTAGAGAAGAAAGTTGAATATGGAGCCCAAATGTGGAAATAATGACATTCTTGAATAGTAACTTGACTTGAATCACAGTTCTTGATGCGCCATGAGTATACTCTTGTTGTGAAGGATACAAATGACGTTAAATAAGTATTATATGGGAATGAATATTGTGTTATGTCATAGTTATGGCTATGGATGACCTTGGAAGGGTGTTTTGAGAATCGAACAATGTTTAACGTAAAGAAGTTTATTGATTATGATATGATGGGCGTGCTGTTGATGTTTGGGAATTGTTTATTCTATGGAGGAAGTTGTTGAAACAAAGGAAATGCTGCCCAATTTTTGTTAGCTCTTAATCGTTCTAGTTGAGACTTAAGTATACTTCCAATTATCTAATTTGGTACGAATTCTCTTAAATGTAGAATCGTGAGCTTGGAAAGTGTTACACCCCGTAGTTTCGTACCTGAAAATTTATAAGTGTTGGACGTTCTAAGTACGGTTACTGGAGTTACCTTCAAGGATATATGAGATTATATGCCCCAACCTTATGGTTACGAGGGTTTAAGTTCATATAATAAGCTATGGAAGATTCCGGGATCAAGCAAATCGAACAAAATAAATTTTGTTGAAAATTTGGAAAAAAGTTGATAGAACTTTGGACAGAATTTTGGGTCAACTTTGGAGGGGTATATCTCCTAGTATATTAAGAGTTTTAAGGTGTTTCAAAAGCCTAAAATGAATTTCGTCGAGTCTAGTTTCCAACACAACAAACCGCTCGTCGATACAATATCGGAGTAGAGAATTATGGACATTAAAAGTTTGGCTGACAAAGCAGAAACGTGTGCTTACGATCTTGTTACGATATCAAGGTGCTACGATTACTTACCCGAACCACATTTATAAATACCCCTCTATCCCATTATTTTTCATCATTTTTCTCACCTGCCATACTTCTTGAGAGTTCTATAACTCTCCATAACATTCTATCATCATCTATAACACTCCATAATTCTCCATAATCCTTCCTAACTTTCCATAATCTTCCAAAACATTTCCATATCATCAAGAGACATCAAAACCTCAAGGAAAAATTTATGGAAGATAGTTGTTCTTGTTTAATCTTAAGGTGGTGTTGAACTTGATCTTGAAAAGGGTGAATAAAGTGAAGTCCTTCTACTATAAGGTATGTTCTTGCTATTATTTACATGATTAAGATGATATAAAGGTTTAGCAATTCTTGGAAAGGAAAGAATCATAGGAGAAAAATCAGAAAGAGTTGAATTAAAGTTGATGGCCATGAGGTGAGTTTGCAAGAGAATTTTGGATTAATTTGAGACTAATTAAATATAATTCTTTGATTATGGTATTATGGATGTTGATATGGTTGGTTTGAATGTTGGAGAAACATCAAAGGGATGTTCTATGGAATATATTGGTATTGATATGGTTGTTGATGTTGTTGGTATTGTTTGGGAGTTGTTTTGGTATTTGGAGGAGGTAAGGAATATAGGGGAGATGCTACCGAAATTTCGACAGATTCTAGAAAGATTTATTTGAAAGACTAAGACAAGCGTATAAAGGTGAGTCTAACAGTAGTATAAATTTTCTTGAATATAGATTTACGAGCCTGGGAGGACAAGCATTGAGTAGTTAAAGTTAAGGCGACCAAAAAGGTATGTTATGGCTCGTCCCTTTCTTTCAAAGGCATGAATCCTATGTTATGATTCCATAAATGTTTCTACAACCTCCTTGTTTTCAAAAGCTAAAAGTTCGTGACTCTTAAAGCTTCTTATGATGTTAAATGGAAAATTTTCTATGATGATTGTATCGATTATGATTCTCTTCTAGAAACTTCGAAGCTATGATTTGAGAGCATTATGAGATTATTGAGCCATTCCATGTATCTCTTGATATTACTTATTGTTGATGGTCTCATCTCATGTTATTTGTTCCTTCGAGGTGAGATATAGCGAAGATAACTATTCTATTTTCAGTGCTACCTAAGTTCATGATTCTCGAGACTCCCGGGATGTCACGACCCAACCCCGTAGGCCGTGACTAGTGCCCGAGCTGGGCACCCAAACACAATTATCAAACAGAATCGCACACAGATGATCTATACGAATGCAAATGTCACATATCAGACGCTATCTCAACTATCACAAGTACAAATAGCATATACAAATCCAAAATCGGACATAGTATCAAACTGTCGCATCTGAACAAATATATATACATCACGGAAGCCGTCAAGGCTATCAAAAGTGCGACGTCCCAAAATATACAAATGCAAGCGACGTGAGGCTGCCATGGCGGATGGGCCGCCCAAACACAACTCACACAACACATCCGAACAAACTATACATAACCCACATCTATGTCTACGGACCTCTGTCTGAGAACAAAAGAATCGGATGACGGGACGGACCCCGCCGTACCTGGATAAACATAATCATATACATCGGGAGAGTATATACCCAAAATATCGGCTCCCGGAACAAGGGAGCCCTGCGAACGACGGAGAATGGGAATCCTACGCCGGTGGATCACCAAAACGCGTATACGAATGCGTACTGCGGGCATGAAACGCAGCCCCGGAAGAAAGGGGGTTAGTACGGAATATGTACTGAGTATGCAAAGCAGGAAGTACGAAAAACGAAGTCATAACCGAAGTAAAGTGCACCGAACGCGAGCATAATAAGACGAATACCAAGGTACTTACATCTGACCTCCAAATTATACATAAGCGGTACAGAAGACAATTAGAATAATCAGGATATCAAAATGCTTCGCTTTCTTTTGAAAAGAATATTTCTGCCTCGTATGTACGGGAAGTCAAACATACCATACGAGCTGGCATTATCCGATTGCCGAGGAACGTACGGCCTGATCCATATATAACATAATAATCATAAACGTACCGTCATATTATCATACATCATACCCCATATCATATTGTATCATCAGATCATCACATATCACATACCACATATACACACATACCGCGGCCAGGAACCCAGCGATAATATTACATATCCACATATACACATATACACATATACCGCGGCCAGGAACCCAGCGGTAATATCTCATATGCACATACCGCGGTCAGGTACCCAGCGGTCAACATCACATAGTGCGCGCGATATCATAACCTAGGCCGGGACTCGACGAAAGAAGTAATAACGGAGATATGCACAAAAGTTACATTCACAAGTAACCAAATACGGTTTAAAACATTTTCAAAGACCTAATAGGTTAATCAAAACGAACCATCGTTTATAAGCCACAACGGAGTCAAATCGATTTTCTTCCGAATACCACTAGGAACATATCAAATCGAACTTCGAAATCATAGTCACGTATCGGAATCACAAGTATACGAATCAACATTTCAGGCTCAACAAACAAATATATAATCATACTCGCGGGACCCACGGACGAGCGTCACTCCAATCCGGGCCCGCCTACAAAAATCATAGTCGTCCTATGTTATCGAATCATTGTTACAAATTCAAAAGATAAAAGGCGATCGTACTTGAAATCGGAATAATAGTCATATCATATCCTTTCAAAAATCGTCAGAAGTACATAAGGAGAGTCGCGGGACCCACGAACGGGTGTCGACCCGAGCTGGGCCCGCCTATGGAAGACATACTCATCCTACTTCATACAGCCCTCTACGAAAATCTCAAAGAAATCCGAGCTTTTCTGTGAAAGTTATGGGCGTTTGTAGTTTTAGAATCGCTAAAGAATAACTCTTAAAAAAAACAAACTTTCATGCCATCTTTACAAATCAATAGTTCCAAGGACAAATGATCAATATTTCATCACATCAACATATGAATATCAAGAAACAAATGCGTATCATAGACATACTCGGATTGCGAGAATAGAGTTTCCTCGAAGCTCGTGTCATAGCCTAATTTAACTAAGGCATGCCAAATAAGGAAGGTTGAGCTTTACATACCTCAAACGCTCTCCAAGCTACTCCAAACTCAAGCTAATATCAACCTACGTCTCGGACTCTCCAAGGTCTACAATTAAGTCATAACATGCCAAACATTAGCTATACACATTTTGGGCATTAAATTCCAATTTAGCCCTTAATTCTATAGAAATTTGGGCAGCATTTCCCCTGTAAATAGGCCACCCCGAGAATTTAACTCGGCCAAAATCAACGACAACCATAACAACAACCAACCTAGAAACATTTATAATCAATCCGAAAGGCAATATATCATTAATAACTCTCTTTTACATCATTCAACAACTTTCAACATATTCGATTCAACGACTCACGTTCAAGCCAACATCAACGCTTGTACATTCAATTTCCAATCCGAATCCATACTAGCATCATCTAGAACATTTCAAACAATTTATACAATATTTCCAACAATTTCACAAGGCTCCAATTTTCCCAAAAACTGCCCCAAACCCGAGACACAACTATAGTCCATTCCTCATTTTCAAATCATGATTTGTACCAACAATTCACACTCTAACAATGCTATTCTCATCAATATACAAATTACATTAAATGTACAATAACCTCCAAATCAGTCCGCAACAATTACAACATCAATTTAAGTCATTAAACTATTTTCGTCGACATAGAATTCATAACGACAACATTCAAAATACTAACCAACAATAATCCATTTCTTGTCGCGTCAATAGCCTACATTCGGCCAACCCTACATATATACATGTATAGATGATTCTCATTCATTTCTTCACCTTACAATGATCACAACATGCTAACTAGACTTCAATTCATCACTTCAATACAACACAACACACACACACTTCACACGGCCAAACTTCATACATACGACCTCAACCCAACATGCCATATTTCATGATTTTCATCCATTTTAACATACTACAACATACATACAACCTTTATAACACATAAAACATGATTAATTCTTACCTTTCTTCTTCAACTCCCCAAATAGGCTAGGGTTTGCAATTGACACGACGGATGGTTGGATAACCCGAACAACACTTCCACGCTACTTAGGGACCTCAAATTAGTGGATTAGCACCAAGGAATTAATTTTGGGATGGCTAGAAATGGGACCTCAATTCTTGGTCTCTTGGCCAGAGCCTTGTAACTTTCACTTCTTGGTTCCCTTTTTTTTTCTAAGTGTTGGATGAGATAAATGAATTGGTAGTCATCTTTTAGACTAATGCAAGACTTATACAAGGGTCCCTTGGCCCACACTTATGTGTTGGAGCAATTAAAATTGGACACAAAAATGGGTGGGACCTTCTCTATAGTCACACGGCCAAAGGGCCACAATTGCATGATTTTCAACTTCCAAATATTCCAATTTTGGTCCCAAATTTTCCTAATTGTTCCATGCCAACAAATTCATGAACACTTTAGGTCTTAAAACAAAATCGAAGGTCAAAAGTCCCAACTTTGTATCCCGGAATGGTTTTGTCTCTAACTTACCATAGTTAATCCGGGTTGTCCCAATGTACAAAAATGCGGGATATAACACGGGACATTATTGATTTCATCATACGATGGTTAATTCTTCAAGGAATGATACAGTGACGATGGTAATGCTAATGATGACGTTGATTTTATTTACGTATTTTTATGTGTATGTATGTATGTATGTATCATTGCGTCCAACCGATCGGTGGGGATAACACCGCGCCTATATGGCCGGGCAAGATAATACCGCGCCTATATGGCCGGGCAAGATAACACTGTGCCTCGCCTATATGGCCGGGCAAGATAATACCGCGCCTATATGGCCAGGCAAGATAACACCGCGCCTATATGGCCGGGCAAGATAACATCGCGCCTATATGGCCAGGCAAGATAACATCGAGTACCGCAAGACAAATGTATGTATAGTAAGTGAATGTGAATGCATATGTATGTCTGTTGTGTGTGGATATGTATGAAATGTTTTTCCTGTAGACGAGTAGTTTACATAATAGAGATCTTAAGAAGAGTACGTGGTATAATTACTTACTTATCTTATGTTATCTTCATTCTGATATCATACTACTACTCTTGCCTTACATACTCAGTACATTGCTCGTACTGACATCCCTTCTTGTGGACGCTGTGTTCATGCCCGCAGGTGTAGATAGACGAGACGAGGATCTTTCATCGTAGGTTGCTTTCAGGTATTGGTCTTGAGTGGTGGCTCCACTTCTTCCTGGAGCATTGCCGAGTCTGAGTCTATATATATGAATTGTGTTAAGGGTACATCGGGGGCCCTGTCCCGACTTGTATACGTCAGTCATGTTCATAGAGGCTTTACAGACAGTTCCTGTGTATAGCTTAGTCATAGTGTGACAATAGTAATGTCGGCACATGGGTCTATTGTACACTTATTTATGCATGATATTATGTTCATATTTAGCCTCTTGATCTTATTGTTTCAATTTGAGACACGAAGGATGTAAGTTATAAGTTAGTTCGCTCGGTTTCTGTAAGGTGCTGGGTGCTAATCACGCCTTACCAAGGGTGGGGTGTGACAGAAGGAAAGCGTTTAGTTGATAAAGTTAAAGAGACGTAAAGGTATGTAAGGCTAGTCCCTTTTCTTTTAAAGGCATGACTCATTTACTACGATTTCCTTTCTTATATTTCCATGACCTTCTTACATTCCAAAGTTGAAAGTCTAAGATTATTAAGAGTTCCTTATGAGCTAGAAATAAGACATATCCTATGATGATGATGATGCTATTATTAGTTGACAATCTTATTTCATGATCTCATTGATGTTATTTCTTGTTGTTGTCTCGCCTCATGATATTGGTTCCTTCAAGGTGAGACTTAGCGATGATGTTTGATCCATAATATAATCGGAGGTTCCCCACCTTACGTCACTCCGATAGAGTTATAGCTTTTACTTGAGCTCTCATACATGCTTCATATTATGTATCTGTAAGATTCCACTGTACCTAATTGGCCGAGCAGTCATCACTACGATGGGCGTAGTGGGCAGCTATGATGATGATTACACCGTGCCTATATGGCCGGGCAGATACCACCAGTGGGCAGCTTGAGATGTTTACCCCTAATGCGGGAGGCCCGGATGCTGGCTAATGATGATCACACCGTACCTATATGGTCGGGCAGTTTATATATATGTATACATGATATGATGTTTTTTTTGTTAGCATGCATGATTCCGCCTTAAGAGGCAATCAGTTACAGGTTATCCCTTCACCTTATGTTCTCTCATTTCTTTATTATGTTTGATACATATGTCTTACATACTCAGTACATTGTTCGTACTGACGTCCTTTTCTTTTATGGACACTGTGTTCGTGTCCACAGGTAGATAGGGGGACGGACCGGATTCCTAGGAGCTTTCTCAGCGAAGATACAAGAGCACTCCACTACTCCGGAGTGGCCATTTCTTGGTATATTCTTTTGCGTACATATTGGGGCATGGCGGGGTCCTGTCCTGTCCTTGTGATTACAGTGTTCTAGGTAGAGGCTCGTAGATACTGATGTGTGGGTTGTAGATGCTATGTGACCTCTTCATTGTATATTTTGTACATCATTTTTGTAGCCTTATGGGCCCATGTATATATGCATATTTTGAGAGATTGGTTCAGGATAAGTCTTGTGTTGAGAATGATGTATGCCTAGGTTTAGTATGATAGATAGCATGATGAGTAGTGCTCGGTAGTTGGCTCCGGGTACCCGTCATAGCCCACTAGTTAGGTCGTGACAAAAGTGGTATTAGAGCAGTTTCGTCCTAGGGTGTGTCTACGAGCCGTGTCCAGTAGAGGCTTGTTTATGGGTGTGAAGCGTGCCACACTTATAAACAAGAGGCTTTGGGGCATTTAGGAATAATGACCGTCTTCCTTCTTCATAGATCATGCGATAGAGCTATTGTCACGAGCCAACCTAGGGCCATGACGAGTGACCGAGCTTGACTTGCCCGATAACCCAACTTATATTACCTGTACTCAAACATGACATTCAATAGGGTCTATTTAACTAAGTTTGAAAAGTTTATGGAATACCAAAGTCCATACGTAACTCAAAACATACTTATATATATATGTAACATATCACAAGGCAAGCGACAATAGCGGTGATACTTCGTACAATGGCAAGGTCGGCAAGGCCAAACAGTACCCATGATACCCACGCTGTCCACAGACTACTGTAAGGGTATGACCGTACATAAGTGACGGGACAGGGCCCCATCGTACCCATAATATATATAAATAAAAGTATACCAAAACAGGAACAGTCTTCGAAGCAAGTGGAGCTGTTTGACTCTCAATGCTGACTTCTCCTAGGTGGCTGGATCGTCTAACCGCATCCCTGAACCTGTGGGCATGAAACTGTTACACTCCGTACTTTCGGAGAAGCATTTATTAAATTTGAACGTAAGTATGTCGAGCTATGGCTAGGTAAAAAAACTTTGGATTATGAGGAACGAAGAATTATCAAGTATGATTAATAATAAATATCATGTATGGAGAGTTTCGGAAGATTCCGGGACCAAGCAAAGCAAAGAAAATAAGTTTGTCGAAAATTTGAAAAAAAAAAGTTGGCAGAATTCTGGACAGAATTTTGGGTCAACTTTGAACTTAATCTTGAAAAGGGGTGAATAAAGTGATGTTCTTCCACTATAAGGTATGTTTTTCCTATTATTATTTACCTGATTGAGACGATGTAAAGGTTTAGCAATTGTTAGAAAGGAAAGAATCATAGGAGAAAAATCATAAAGAGTTGAATTAAAGTTGATGGTCATAAGGTGAACTTGAAAGAGAATTTTGGATTAATTTGAGATTAAATTGAATATAATTCTTTGATTATGGTATTATGGATGTTGTTATGGTTGGCTTGAAAATTGGAGAAACATCGTGTGGGATGTTTTATGGAATATATTGGTATTGATATTGTTGTTGATGTTGTTGGTATTGTTTGGGAGTTGTTTTGGTATTTGGAGGAGGTAAAGAATATAGGGGAGATGCTTTTTAGAATTTAAATGATTCTAAAAGATTTCATTTGAATGCTTGAGACAAGTGTACGATATTGAGCCTAATGATAATATGGATGGTTTATGTGTAGAGTTGTGAGCTTGGAAGAATAAACATTGAACGACTAAGGCGACCGAAAGGTCTGTTAAGGATCGTCCCTTTCTTTCAAAGGCATGATTCCTATGTTGTGATTCCACATGTATTTCCATCCTTTTCCTACTTCCAAAAGTTAGACGTTCATGATTCCATAAATGTTTCCATAACTTTCTTACTTCGGAAAGCTAGACGTTTATGATTCTTAATGAGATTCTTATGGTACCAAGAAGAGATTTTTTCTATGATGATTATGATGACGATGATGATCTAATGTTAAAGGTTCCAAGCTTATGGTTTCAATGTGAATATGAATATGAGAATGTTGAACTATTTCTTGACCGTCAATGTTATTCATTGATAATGACTCTTTTTCTAAAGGTTCCAAAGTGTGTAAATTGACGCTTTATGAGATTTATGATCTTATTTTATGTTTTTCCTTGATGTTATTTTTCATTCATAGCCTCACCTCATAATGCTAGTTCCTTCAAGGTGAGACATGACAATCATAATTATTCGATAATACAATCGGAGGTTACCGACCTTACGTCACTCCGATAGAGTCATAACTTTTGATTGGGCTCTTATGCATGCTTATGTTATGATGATTACACCGCGCCTATACGGCCGGGCAGCACCACTACAGTGGGCGTAGTGGGCGACTTATGGATGATTACACCGCGCCTATATGGCCGGGCAGCACCACTACGGTGGGCATAGTGGACGGCTTATGGATAATGATAACACCGTGTCTGTATGGCACGGGCAGCACCACTAGTGGGCAGCGAGATGGTTACCCCGTACGCGGGCTAATGATTATGCTACATATATGTATGTGAGAAATGTTCTCTTTAAAGTTAAGCATGCATGGTATCTGCCTTAAGAGGCAATCATATGTACAGGTTATTTCCTTATCTCATGTTATGCTTTATATTTCTCATGATGTTATTTTTCATGTTCGGTATCTCTTACTATATTATTATTCGTGCCTTACAGTTAGACGTTTCATAACCCTACCAGTTCATATCGTTGTGTAACATTTTAGCAGCCTTGACGGCGGGTAATGATGGGCATAATTGTCGAAGATTATATAGAGATGTGTTGTTATATTGCGATATATGTCTCTACAGATTATGATATCCATGAGCTATCTTTACGGTCCACCCAGAAATGAGTATAAGATGTATGTTTAGAGGTGCTCAGTGTGTTAGCTCCGGGTGCTCGTCATGGCCCTCTAGTTGGGTCGTGATAGAAACGCAGCCCCCGAAGAAAGAGGGTCAGTACAGAATATGTACTGCATATGTAAGGCAATACTGAATCATAAAACAAGGAAAGCGTAACAGTAAGCAAGTTTACAAAGCAATCTGGCAGTAACCTGGCACAGCACTTATGAACCATGTCATATGGTCCCTTACACAATTCTATCATATCACAATATAAATATAGAATATCCTACTCGTAGCCGCTTCCGGCTAATAACACAATAGTCCCTTCGGACGGCCGCTTCCGGCGTAGTCATGATGGCCCCTTCGGGCAGCCGCTTCCGGCTTAGCTAGGGTGGCCCCTTGCAGCCGCTTCGGCTTAACAATATCATAATCCGGTGATCGGGTGGAACAATAACAATACATATGATATACAGTATAAATATGTAATGAAGTTACAAAACGTTGCACTCCTTTCAGAGTGGTTTTGATTACAACTCCCTTTGGAAAGATTTTGAGAATAAGTTTTTGAGTTTCCTTTATTTACCATTTGCTTTGTAGTGAACATGTAAGTATAATGTATCGCAGAGGCTTCCTTTGAATTATCAACAAGAGTATAACATGAACGAAACAAGACATTGGATATCGACTTCTAAACCAACTAAGAATAGAGTACTTATTTTTTACGTTCTTTAGGAGTCATATTAAAGGGATCATGCCAAAGTATGAAAGAAGGGTTAGACTTACATACCTTATTTACGCCTCAAGCTAATCCTCGAGTCCTCTCCCGAGCTTAGTCAACTAGAACACAATCAACAATATAGGGATTAAGACTAGGCCAACAAGATTATTCTAACTAATCATTTAGCCTTTCGCCTAATGGGATTTGGACAGCATCTCCTCTATAATCCTACTAACCCAACAATTCCAAATTAAGCTAATATACCAATAATAACATCAGAAACAACAAAACATGAATAGTTGTTTTCCTTGTTCTAGTAGGTTTTACTTTCCCCTTTCCTTGTAGAATAGGGATTTTACTTTCCTTGATTTTAGCTATTTCCTTTCTAGAGTAGAATAAGGAGTTGTAGTCATCAAAGAAGAGACCCTAGGCCTATATAAAGGGTTCTTATTCTTTGTTAAACACTATTCATGTTTTTGGCATAAACCTAAATTTTGCAATAGAGTTATTCTCTCTATTTCTTGTTCTTTATCCTTGTTTTTGGTTCCAAGCAAGGTGGTGATAGTCTTTACCTTGTTTTTTCGATTCGTGGTGTTTCTTTATCACGTTAATTGATTTCAAGTGGTGACTTAGGAACTTTATTTGTTCTTGATCATTCAAGAACGCGTTTCTTGATTAAAATTCGTTCTAGTTCATACCCAAAACCTTAATTTTCTTTCCATCATTTTGCCCTCAATACTTACTTGATTTAAACCATTCAATAGTTATTTTTATAGTTCAAATCGTCATCCTTCACATAGTTTTTGAATCACTTTAATCCTATGCCTACAACTTAAGATACATCCGTTTTTTAAATCTGCCTATCAAACCGCTTCAAGAACAAGATCCTGGTCGATTGGTTCTTTGTTAACTCGAAGAATCACATCAATTTGGTATCAGAGCTCAGTTGAGGAGTACCATAGCTAATAATATACAAGAAAGAAGAGGACGTTGGGTTCAAGAAGATGAAAGAAGAGCAGCGGATCATGACATGGAGATGGAAGAGATGAGAAGGACCACACAACAATGACAAACACAACTTCGACGTTACCAAAGGCAAGAACGGCGAAGGATTCCTAAGGATGATGACGAAGGGTCTAATATTAATCCCTTTCATGATTTTGATGAAGATGACTCTAGCGATAATTATGATTTTACTAGGAGACGACAAGATGATGAATTTGATCATCCAAGAAGAAGGAGGAATCATATAAGGGAGAAAAGTGGTGATGTGAAGGTTGATGTTCCTGATTTTGATGGATTGGTTACTCACTGTTGAACGAATCTTTGAGTTCAAGGACTATTCTAAGGAGAAAAAGGTTAAGATTACTGCCATCAAGCTTAAAGGATATGCATCACTTTGGTGGGAGAATCTTAAACGAGAAAGAGAAAGAGAAGGTCGTGGAAAGATTCGAACGTGGGAGAAGATGAAAAGAGAACTACGTAGACGTTTTATTCCTAATACATACAAGCAAGAAAACTATCTGAAGTTTCATATTCTTCGTCAAGGAGACCTGACTGTGGAAAACTATACTCGGGAGTTTGAACATATCATGATTAAGTGTGATACTCGAGAACATGAGGATCAAACTATAGCAAGGTACATTGGTGGGTTGCGGCTTTCTATCGCAGATGCTATTCGACTGCAACCTTATTAGACATTCAATGATGTGCGAAAACTTGCTATCAATATTGAACAACAACAAAAGGAGCCGAAAAGATCTTACCCCAAGAAGAACTATTCTAACCAAGGGAGTAATAGTATTGGTGCTGGAAATTCCAAGGCAATTCATAGAGGTAATTCTTCTAATTCAACTAATGCTAAGACCGATGAGAAGAAACCTCAAGGGGATTCAACTAGGAGAAAGTGTTTTAAGTGCCACGGTTTTGGCCATCTACAAGCTGATTGTCCCAATCGAAAGCCTATTATGATAGTTGAGGAAGAAGATAGGGCTGATCATGAAGATAACCAAGAATCTGATCAAGTTGATGAGGAACGTGAGGATACCAAAATTGAAGCCGATGAAGGTGCTTGTTTATTTATTCAGAGAAGCTTACAGGCTAGACATAAAGATGAAGAGCCATGTCAAAGAGAAACACTTTTCCACACTAGGTGTACTTCACATGGCAAGGTATGTTCTGTGATTATTGATGGTGGAAGTTGCACTAATGCTGTTTCGGAAGAGATGGTGACTAAATTGGGTTTGAATACCGAGAACATCCTAAGCCTTGCAACATTAAGTGGTTACAAGATGGTGGAGGTATGAAGGTCACAAAAAGATGTTTGGTCTCTTTTTCAATCGGTAAAATCTATAAAGACCAGATTTGGTGTGATGTAATGAGTATGGATGCTTGCCACTTATTACTTGGCAGACCATGGCAATATGATAGGCGTGCTCATCATGATGGATACCTTAACACCTATTCATTTATTGTTGATGGACGTAAGATAACTTTGAAGCCACTGCACCCAAGAGAGCTTAATAAGAAGACCAAACCCATGGGTGATGCCTTATTGTCCAGATCACAAGTTGTTGGCCACATTAATAAATGAGAGCAATTGTATATTGCAGTAGCTATAGAAGACTCACAAGAGGAGGAGAAAGAGTTAGATGCACGAGCCAAAAAGCTACTTACTAAGTTTGATGATGTGATCTCTAAGGATGTCCCATTAGAACTTCCACCTATGCGTGATATTCAACATCAAATTGACCTTGTACCTGGGGCTTCTTTGCCGAACAAAGCTGCTTATAGGATGAATCCTATACAACAAGCTGAACTCCAAAGGCAAATTAAAGAGTTACTAGAGAGGGGCTTAATAAGAGAGAGCCTTAGCCCTTGTGCTGTACCCGCTTTGCTTGTTCCTAAGAAAATGACATCTGGAGGATGTGTGTTGATAGTCGGGAAATCAACAAAATCACCATCAAGTATCGCTTTCCAATCCCTAGGTTAGGCGATCTATTTGATCAATTGCATGGTACTAAAATCTTTTCCAAGATTGATTTGAAGAGTGGATATCACCAGATTCGTATGAGAGAAGGTGATGAATGGAAGACTGCCTTCAAGACTACCCAAGGCTTGTACGAATGGTTGGTAATGCCTTTTGGTTTGTCTAATGCTCCGAGCACATTCATGAGACTTATGATTCATGTGTTTAGACCATTCATGGGGAAGTTTGTTATTGTTTACTTTGATGATATCTTAGTTTTTAGCAAGGAGGAAGTCGAACATGAGAAACATTTGGAGAAGGTTTTTGAAACCTTAAGAAGGGAGAAGTTGTATGCACAACTCAAGAAGTTCATCTTTTATCTTGATAGCGTTGCTTCCTTGGTTACATAGTAACTAGTGGTATTCAAGGCGATCCAAGCAAGATAGAGGCAATCTTAAGTTGGCCAACTCCTAGGTCAATTTCAGACATAAGGAGCTTTCATGGAATGGTGTCCTTCTATAGACAGTTTATTAAAGATTTTAGCACATTGGTTGCTCCTATAACTGAGTGTTTGAAGGGAGGCATATTCAAGTGGAATGAAGCTACCTAAAAGAATTTTGAATTGATCAAGAATAAGATGACACAAGCTCCTATCCTTCAGTTACCAAACTTTAATGATCTATTTGAAGTAGAATGTGATGCTTCAGGTGTTGGCATTGGAGGAGTCCTTAATCAAGAAGGTAAACCCATTATGCATACTTTAGTGAGAAGTTTGGTGGACCTAATCGAGGTATTCCACCTAGAGAAAAAGTTTTATGCTATTATTCGAGTTTTGCAACATTGGAGTCATTACTTGCCGCCGTGAGAGAGTTTGTTCGTATTCGATCATGAGGCACTAAAGTATCTTAATCATCAACAAAAACTCAACGCGAGGCATGCAAAATGGGTAGAGTTCCTTCAGAATTTTCAATTTGTGATCAAGCACAAGGCTGGAAAACTAAATCAAGTTGCTGATGCTTTTAGTAGAAGACCATGTGTGCTTTCCATCATGCAAACTAATGTATTCGGATTCGACCATATTAAGGAACTTTATGAGGCTGATCCAGACTTTGGAGTCATTTGGACGAGATGCTTGGAAGGTCCACAAAGAATGTTCTTGATAAGAGATGGTTTTCTTTACTATGGCAAGCAACTTTGCATACCACAAGGCTCTTTAAGAGAGTCCATTGTTAGAGAAGCACATAAGGGTGGATTAGCTGCTCACTTTGGCCATTCTAAGACATCAAAGATGACTCAAGAAAACTTCTATTGGTCCAAGTTGAATCGAGATGTTTTGAGGTTGATTGAACGTTGTGAAACTTGTAAAAGGGCAAAGATGCATGGTAGCAATAAGGGGTTATACGAACCTTTGCTAATTCCCACAACACCTTGGGAACATATCAGCATGGATTTCGAGCTTGGATTACAAAGAACTCAAGACGGTAAGGATTCCATCTTTGTCGTGGTAGATAGGTTCTCTAAGATGGCCCACTTTATCTCATGCAAAAAGACAAGTGATGCAACACATGTGGTTGTTTTGTTCTTTAACCATATTGTCAAGTTGCACGGTATTCCTAGAAGCATTGTTTCAGATCGTGACACTAAGTGTCATGACCCGACTACGGGCCATGATGGGTACCCGGGGCTAACCACCGAGCACCACTCATTCTATTACTCATCATATACATCAAGCATTCATTCGTTAATCTTATACTCAAATCATAGTAAAACCATTTTTTTCACTTGAAACATATTTACTTTATATACATAAGCCCTTCGGCTATCAAAATCAAAATAGTGCATATACATACTAGGAGAGACTGTGAGACCATACTACCCACACATACATATCTACGAGCCTGTACTAGAGTGCTAGACATAGGGATGTGTCACACCCTAACTTTTCATAGGGTGTGATGGGCACCCGACCCTTACCTAGGGCCGAGCGAACCCGCTGACTCTCACAATACTCATAATCATGCTGGCCCGCAAAACATGACATAAGTACATAATGAAAATTTTTCATAAAACAAACATGCCTTTCGCCTTTTTCAAATCAAATAAAATCTGTAGTCACAACAAATCGGTAACATAATGCATAATAATACACCGCTTACATATGCGCTTTACAAATCGACGTCTTATACACACGACACCGTTCGCAAAGTCTCTAGCATAACTCCGGATACCATATCACATATATGCTCCGACTCGGCAACACTCCGGAAAAATGGAGCTCGCTAATCCAACCGAACATCTTCTCGCTAACATCACCTACCCATCTCGGGGTACCGCGCGATGAAACGCCCCGAAGAAAGGGGTCGGTACGAAATATGTAATCGAGTATGCAAAGCGAGAAGTACGAAAAATGAAGTTAGAGTACGAGAAAGTGCCTGATAGCGAATACCAAGAATGCTTGCATCTGAAGTACAAATCATACATAAGCGGTACAGAAGACAAATATAATAATCAGAATGCCAAAATGCTTACTCCCGAAATACAGATCATACATATCAACGTCATGTATCATATCCGGCCCACAATGGGACTGAGTGACATAAGTAAATGATCATCACATAGATACCGTAACGCATCATAACATCATGATCGATCATATGAGATGCCATTAACCGATGTGGGATTGGCCTAAACCGATGTGGGATTGGCCTAAACCAAAGGTGTGGGATTAAACCTAAACCAGTGTGGGATTGGCCTAAACCAATGTGGGATTGGCCTAAACCAATGTGGAATTTTTCCTCATCATTGGGTTTGCCCCACCACCGGCTCTGATTCCAACTGATCATATATCATATCAAACTTCGTATCACATCATATTTCAAAATACACATCATACATATATACACAGTACCCGGCCGAAAGGGGCTCGGCGTACCAGACACATCATAACACCATAATCCATACACGGTTCCCGGCCAAAAAGGGCTCGGCGAACCGGACACATCATACTCCGAAAAACACATCATTTACGAACCGATAAACCATACACACATAAACCCTTATTACTGACTCAACAGAATGATCAGACAAGCCCTCATTTAAAAGCCAAAACGAGTCAAATCAAGTTTCCTCCGAACGTCACTCGGAACAAACATCAAATAGAATTTCAGAAATCATAGTTACGTATCAAAATCATATGCATAAAAATCCTTATTTCAAACTCAATAAACAAATAAGTAATCGTACTCGGGGGTCGGAAAGATAATCATAGTAAGCTTTTTCCAAAAACAGGTCATTAGAACCAAACATAGAAAGTCGCGGGACCCACGGACGAGCGTCAAGCCAATCCGGGCTCGCCTATGAAAGTCATAGTCATTATGCGTTATAGAATCATTTACGAGCATATCAAAGCCATCCGGTTCTATCTGTGAAAGTTACGGACGTTCGTAGTTACAAAACTCTTTTGAAAACAAAACTCTTTATGCAACGTTTGAAAACCAATCATACAAGGACATATAAACCATAGCTTGACCATATAAGGATGCCAACATCAAGAAGCAAATAAGCATCGTAACTATGCTCGGACTTTAAGAATGGAATTACCCCCCAAGGCTCGCAACGTATCATAGCTTAGCCATATCTAAGACATGCCAACAGAAGGAAAGGTAAGCTTTACATACCTCATTTGCTTTCTAGGCTAATCCAAACTCAAGTCTCGGTACGCTCAAAATCTACAATAAGGTCATTAAGTACCAAACATTAGCCATAAGCACTTAAGAATCCAATCCCAAGCCATTACTTTATTTACAGAAATTTGGGTAGCATTTCCCCTATAAGTTCAACATCCCCGAGAATTCAACTCGGCCAATATCATCAACAACAATACCAACAACCATTCCGACAACATCAATAATGAATTCGAAGCGCATTCTAACGTTAGTAACTCATTTCTATACGATTCGACGATATTCCATTTTCATTCAAATCAACCGCATACGATTAAACCAACATCAATGTTCATACGTTCAAGTACTAATCCAAACCATTTAAACAACATTCAAGAATGCTTCCAACAGGATAGAATCCTCTATCTATACTGATGCTGGGACTAAACTTTCTGACCCTGTACTTATTGAACAGGAGTTTATATCTGTGTTTTCAGGTTTAATGGGTGATTGTGCAGCTGAACTACCATGCCTTAATATCGAAGTAGTTAGAGCTGGCAAATGCCTTACAATCCAACAACAAAGGGCACTAATACAAGAGGTAATCACGATGATGAAATTATTGAGGCCATAAGTAGCATGCCTAAGGAGAAAGCTCTGGGTGGATGGGTTTCCAATGAATTTTTACAAAGAATTGGGATACGGTTAAAGAGGATGTCTTGTGACACAAAGAAAAACAGTTCTATGCAACCGGGAGAACTTGCCCCTATGATCAACACCACACGCCATCACTTTAATACCCAAAATACCCTCCCTACCAAAGTAAAAGACTATAGACCTGTTGCACCACTTTGTACAAAATCATTTCTAAGGTCCTAACTAGGAGAATTAAAACGATCATTCTTGATTTAGTAGGCCATCCCAATCGCTTTTGTTGAAGGAAGAAGTATCTTTGACAATATTTTATTCGGTCCATGAAATCTTTAAATGCTACACTAGAAGTGGATTTCTCCCGTGTGTGTACTTAAGTGGACCTAAGGAAGGCTTTTATGATACTGGAATGGGGATTTCTAAGGCAAATGTTTGAGCACTCTTGGGTTCCCTTCCAAGTTCACCCACCGGGTTATGACACGTGTGTCAACCGTGTCTTACTCTTTGATGCTTAATGGAGGGTTGACGCACCTTTTCCCGCAAAGAGGGGTATTAGGCGAGGAGATCTATGTCTCCCTACCTCTTTGTGCTTGCAATGGAGTACTTGGAAAGAACTAAGTCAACTTCGAGTTTAATGGGGATTTTAATTATCACCCAAGATGCGGTGGCCGAGGAGCACACATATCTGTTTTGCGACGACCTTCTTATGTATTGCGGTCGATATTTCATCCATTAAACTTATGAATGCTCTTTGCATTCAAGAGATTCTCTAGAGTGTACGGGCTTGGGGCAAATGCGCAGATAAGAGCTCCATTTACATTGCCGGAGTTGCTGATCATACTAGATGAGATGTTTGGATGAACTCGGCTTGATGTTTGGGGTGCTTCCATTCGTATACTTGGGTGTACCACCGACATCAAAAAAGCTAAATGTACATCAATATTTGCCATTGATTGAGAAAATTACTTGCTAAAGTCATACGTTGGTCTGCCAAACTTCTATCTTATGCGCAGTGGGGTACGACTAATCAAATCGATCGTTTGGTGTCCAAGCATATTGGCACAAAATATTCTTAATCCCCAAGAAAGTTATGAAGGTCATTGAGCGATTTGTAGAACTTTTATTGGACAAAGGTCATGTTTCAATATCAAAAAAGGCTCTAGTGGCTTGGAATGATGTTTGCTTGCCATATGCCTTGCGGGTGGATTGAATATCATTAATATATGTTTATGGAATAGAGTCGCTTATCTTAAAACAAATGTGGAACGTGGCAAGGAAAAAGGACTCGCTTGTGGATTCAATGGATACATAGCTACTACATAAAGCATAACAGCTTAGAAACTATGCTCATCCCCAAGACTGCTTCATGGGTGGTGAGGAAGATAATAGCATCAAGGGAACTGGTGTTGCAAGGGCAAATAGCTGCTGGAACACTGCAAACAGTACTGAAATCAGCTGTGATTGGAAATGGCTTTGCCATTAGGAAAATGTACTTGACTCTGCTACCCCAACATCCCAAGGTTGAATGGAAGAGTTTACCCCTGCAAGCTAGTATACATCCCAGAAATAAGTTCATATTATGGTTAGCTTTACACCAGAGGTTGGCAACTGTTGATAGACTGATGAAGCTTGGAATCCAGGTGCCACCAGATTGTGTTTTTTGTGGGCTGTACAGGGAATCATTTGCACACCTGTTCTTTGAATGTGCTATCACCAGACAGATGTGGTATAGATTATGTGTGTGGATGGGTTATCGGAGGAACATTGCTGATTGGAATACAGAGGTGAAATGGGCCTGTAAATTGGCCAAGAAAAGAGCAGGCCTGGCAGAAATTTCCAGTTGTGCATTTGCAATGATGGTTGATGCTATATGGAGGGAACGGAACAAGCTAAGATTTCAGAATAGCAGTCTACTGGCAGCTAAGGTACTGAAGGACATTGTGATACAGTTGCATATTAGAGGCCGAGCTAATAGAAGATGGTATGATGCACTGCAGGGACTAAATGCATATCCATAGTGTCTTGCGTAAGTTGATACAGGACTGTACTGAATGTAATGATCTTGGTCTACTACTTTGACAGTGATATAAGTATAGTAGATAGGGATAGGATATAGAGGCTAGCAGTTAGTCCAAAATACTGCTACTGTTTTGTATGTAATATTTTTGGTTATTAATGGAAGATGCTGTTTACCAAAAAAAAAAAAAAAAAAAAAAAAAAAAGAATGCTTCCAACAATCTACAAATTAGCCAAATCAGCCCATTCACTACATAATGAAACCCGAAACTCCCAAATGCCATAAAAACAACAACCATACATTTCTTTCTTCCAAATTCACCCACTACTTCAATAATCCACACGTTCACAACATTATTTCCATAATTATAGAAACTACATTAAAAATTCCATAAGCTTCTAAAAACAGCCCATGACAATTACAACCTCAACTTGAGTCATTAAACTCTCATTAGCATCATAGAATCTACAACACACAACAACCAAAATACTAAATAAAAGTAGTTCCTCCCTTGTCATAACAAAACAGCCCACTCACGGCTTGGGCCATCTTTCCAACATCAACACACACGACTTTTACACACCTACACATCACAACATGTTCGAACCATCCACAACAACATCAATCAAACACTAAATAACATTAGTTCATCATTCCTACACTACACCACACATACACGGCCACACAACACAACATCATGTTTTGTGAACTTCATTCATTTCCACATACCACAACATGTACAAGTCATCCATAAAACACATAAAGAAGATTAAACCTCACCCTTTTTCCATTCAACTCCTCCACACGGCTAGGATGAGAACTTCAAGAACAAACACTCTACTTGCTTCAACAATCATCCCATGTTAATAAGGACCTTCCAATTGGTAGGAATGCTAGGAAAAATAATTTTTTTGTGATGAAGATTTTGAACTTCCATTTTTTTTCTCATGGCCGAATGGCCTCCATATTTTTTCTCCAAGGTTCTCAACTCTTCTAAGGGATGAAGATGATAAATAATGATGAATTAGTCATCTTTCTACACTTATATAAATCACACAAATGTACCATGGCCCACACCCACACATGGCCACATATGGCCATTTTCATGAAATATTATCTTTCCAAAATTTCACTTCTAGCCCTTAATTTTCATGAAATGCTTAACTTTCCATAATTCACTTTTAACCCCAAATTTTCCTTATTCCAATTTTACCCTTAACACTCCATGCCAATGAAAAGATGAATATGCAACTTATGCACTTTTAACAAAATCGGAAGAAATTACAACCTTGTCCTTAACTTATCATGACTAACTCGGATTATCCCAATGTACCAAAATACGGGATATAACAGGATGGGACAGGACCCCGTCATGCCCAAAACATATATATACACAAAAGAATAATCAATGGCACCTCCGGGACAATGGAGTGCTCTCAAGTCAGCTAATAGCTCCTACGAGTCTGGATCACCTCCCTGTCTACCTGTGGGCATGAACACAGCGTCCAAAGAAAACGGACGTCAGTACGAACATTGTACTGAGTATGTAAGGCATAAATAATAATAATACGTCAATGAAATAAGGGAGCATCAAATGAGGAGCAATCTGTAACTGACTGTCAATTATAAAAGAAATAATGCATGCTGGCTTACTTCATAATCATCATCATATCATGTATGCATATATGTATAAGCTGCCCGACCTTATAGGTACGGTGTGATAATCATTAGCCCGCGTCCGGACCTCCCGCGTCTGGGGGTACCATCTCATGCCGCCCACTAGTGGTGTCTGCCCATGCCATCTAGATATGGTGTATACGCTGCCCGCCTTAGCGGTGTCTGCCCGTCCATATAGGCGCGGTGTAATATCATCATCATGTACTCATCATAATGCATGCATAGAAACTCAAAGACAACTGTACTTTATCGGGGTGACATAAGGTCGTGAACCCCCGATTTCATTATGAAGCATTTATAAGCATTCTGCCTCACCTTGAAGGAATTCGCATATAAGGTGAGTGTATACACTAAACAACATCAATGGAACATAGTTGACATCATTAGCTTTGTAGAAGCATCATGTCATGAACCCTAGAATCTTTAGACTTAAGCTCATCATCATCATTATCGTATTCGTAATG
>NC_081343.1:14013432-14035923 GCF_029784015.1 Lycium ferocissimum | reverse complement strand
GGTATATAACTAAGAATGTTAAACTATGGTAACATCATGATAAGCCACGATATGTCTATGAATTGAATGTTAATGGTGACAAATGTATGAAATGCATGGTATGTGTGTGATAATATGATTCCACCGCGCCTAATTGGGACATGTCACCGCTTACGGCGGGTTGCTATGATTCCACCGTGCCTAATTACCGGACATGTCACCGCCTTACGGCGGTCATGCAGGATTTCACCGCACCGAGAGAAGGGCGGACATGTCACCACCAGTGGGTCACAAGAAGATGGTTACCCGGACGCGGGTAACGATATAATGATATATGTTTGATGTAACAATGCTTGCATGCTGTGATTATGTATGTGATGTATTTACGTATGATGAATGTACATGAAACTGGTTCCTATGTAAAGATGGCACATGTTATGCCCTCATCTCATGATTTACGATTTCCAAGTTATGTTTGCTTCATTTCTCGCTCTTTACATACTCGCACAATGTTCGTCACCGACGTCTTTTTCTCCTTTGGACGCCGTGTTCATGCCCACTGTGTAGGCAAGGAGTCTGCCGATCCCTAGGAGTCGTTGGCTGATTTGTGAGCACTCCATCGTCCGGAGGTGCTTTGATTATTCTTTTGGTATATATTTGTATATGTACATTTTGGGCACGACGGGGTCCTGTCCCGTCTATATAACTAGTATTCCATTAGAGGCTCGTAGTCACGTATGTGTGGGTAGTATGGCCCATGGTCTCCATGTATATGTATGGGTATTTGTATATATTATTTTGATAGCCGAAGGGCTTATGTTTGTAAAAGTTAACGTATCTCAGAAAATGACAGTCTTATATGATTACGAGTATATAACATGAATGATAGCAGGTAAGCAGTAATATGAGCGGTGTTCGGTGGTCAGCCCCGGATGCCCGTTGCGGCCCGTAGTTCGGGTCGTGACAACTGGAGGCATAGGAGCTGGAGCTGAAGCCCCTTCTTGTTCTTCTAAATTAGGCGGGGTAGAAGAGGTATTAGATGAAGCCTCATTATGTGATTCGCCCTCTACTACATTCATTGGGATCTCTTTCTACCCGCCTTTTCATCATAGTCTTGCCCTTTTGGGCGGCTGTAGCTTTTCCCTTTGGCGGCATTTCTGAAATCATAGCACACTATTGGGAGCGTAAAAATCTTATACACGGCTCTATCGCACGATCTCATAAGAAGAATAATGGTCATTTTTCCTAAATGCCCTGTAGCCTCCTGTTTATTAGTGTGGCGCGCAACACACCATAAACAAGACTCTACTAGACACGGCTCGTAGACACTTCCTAAGACTGAACTGATCTGACACCACTTTTGTCACGACCCGACTATGGGCCATGACCGGTACCCGGGGCTAACCACCGAGCACCACTCATTATATTACTCATCATATACATCAAACATTCATTCATTAATCTTATACTCAAATCATAGTAAAACCATTTTTTTCGCTTGAAACATATTTACTTTATATACATACGCCCTTCGGCTATCAAAATCAAAATAGTGCATATACATACGAGGAGAGACTGCGAGACCATACTACCCACACATACGTATCTACGAGCCTCTACTAGAGTGCTAGACATAGGGACGGGACAGGACCCTTTCATGCCCAAAACACATATATACACAAAAGAATAATCGATGGCACCTCTAGGACAATGGAGTGCTCTCAAGTCATCTAATAGCTCCTACGAGTCTGGATCACCTCCGTGTCTACCTGTGGGCATGAACACAGCGTCCAAAGAAAACGGACGTCAGTACAAATATTATACTGAGTATGTAAGGCATAAATAATAATAATACGCCAATGAAATAAGGGAGCATCAAATGAGGAGCAATCAGAATCGATCGTCAATTATAAAAGAAATAATGCATGCTGGCTTACTTCATAATTATCATCATATCATGTATGCATATATGTATAAGCTGCCCGACCTTATAGGTACGGTGTGATAATCATTAGCCCGCGTTTAGGCCTCTCACGTCCGGGGTACCATCTCATGCCGCCCACTAGTGGTGTCTGTCCATGCCATCTAGACATGGTGTATACGCTGCCCGCCTTAGCGGTGTCTTCCCGGCCATATAGGTGCGGTGTAATATCATCATCAGTTACTCATCATAATGCATGCATAGAAACTCAAAGACAACTATACTTTATCGGGGTGACATAAGGTCGTGAACCTCCGATTTCATTATGGAGCATTTATAAGCATTTTGCCTCACCTTGAAGGAATTAGCATATAAGGTGAGTGTATACAATAAACAACATCAATGGAACATAGTTGACATAATTATCTTTGTAGGAACATCATATCATGAACTCTAGAATCTTTAGACTCAAGCTCATCATCATCATTATCGTATTCGTAATGTATCTCTTATCTCATATGGCTATTCTTGAACATAGATTCTTAGTATTTTTTTTTTCGGAATGTAGGAGATTCATGGAGAAGGAGGAAAAATCATGCCATAGGATTCATGCCTTAGAAAGAAAGGACTAGCCTCACATACCTTTGTCGTTTAACTATTCTATCGCTTGCTCGTTCTCCTTCAGTGCCCACATTTCTACCTTCAAGAGAATTCGTATTAACATTACCTAAAGAATTATAAGAACGTGCTTACTAAAGCTAGAGAATATTGGGCAACATTTCCTTTGTTTATACAACTTTCCTCATAGTATATATCAACTCCCAAATGTCCATAACAACATTCACAATATTATAAGCAACAATCATCATTCATCTACATTATCCACATTTCACAATTCCACTTCAATTCCTCCATAACCATGGTCATAGTTCACTATAACGTTCTTTCACATATAATGCTTATCCCATGTTCTAAATGTCATTCATAACATACTTACAATCACAACATATCAATAATCATGGCTCAATCCAAACTACTTCTCAAAAATGACACTATTCCCACATTCATGACCCATTTTCTATATTCTTCTACAATCCAAGTGTTTCAACTCTCAATACCTTAAACAATATGATAATACCATAAAACTTACCTTATATAGTTTAGGAACAAGCCTTGAGTGGAAATACTCTTCTTGCACCAAAGCCCTAGTTCACTTCCAATGGGATTTCTTGACGTGGATGAACTCTAATGAATTTCATACACTTGATTTTGTTGGTTTGATGAAGTTGATCATCAATTTCTCTTGGGTTCTTGTGGAAGAGGTGTGTGGAACCCTCTAGAAGCCTTGAGAGAGATGAAGAAGTGTGGGAAAATGAAATTAGTGAAGTGGGATCACATTTATATACTTGAACTTACTCAGCCTGTCGGGACTTCCACAGACACTTATTCGGTCCGTATAACATTGCACGGCCCGTATAAGTGGTCGTGGTTCACCACTAAGCAATCATCATCTCTGGCTTGCAAGTTATACGGACCCTTATACGGACCGTATAATGTTATACGGGCCGTATAAGTTGGTCGTATAACCCCCTTTCCCTAAAATGATCTCCGTCGTTCGTTTAATCTCCAATCCTTATGGAACCTTCTTGACACTTGTTTAACACCTCGTTAACAATTTAAGGGATATTATAACTCTTCTCCAAAACATCTTTAAGCCATCATTAATTCGATACTCATAAATCTTGCCCGACACACAACATATACCTTACTTTCCTTAACAACTTTCGTCTCCTACCTTGAATGTCTTTGAAATATCATTTAGAATTATCAAATGTTATTTCTTACTTATCAAAACATCGTATACATCGTTCCCTTCATAGTCTGTTCACTGCACGTTAATGGGAAATTTTCGAGGTGTAACACTAAGTTTCTAAGTCACTTTTGGCGTACTTTATGGGCTAAGCTTGGTGCAGAGTTGAAGTATAGTTCATCTTATCACCCTCAGACGAATGGACAAAAAAAGGTAGTCAATCGGAGTTTGGGTTCCCAATTAAGAAGTCTGGTTAAGAAGAACATAAGAGAGTAGGAGTCATTGCTGCCGCAGGCTGAATTTGCTTTCAACAAGTCCGTGAATCGAACAACTGGAAAGAGTCCTTTTGAAGTGGTATATGGTAAGAATCCTCTTGGTCCCTTAGAATTATCTCCTCTCATTCAAAATCATTCTTTTAGTGGAGATCTTTGATGAGAGAGAGTTAAAGAGTTGAAGAAAATTCATGAGAAAGTTTTACAAGAGATTGAGAGGCAAACAAAAACATACAAAAAACAAGATGATAAGAAGAGAAAGAAACAACTCTTTAAAGTGGGAGACTTAGTGTGGGTATACTTGAGGAAGGAAAGGTTTCCTAACCAAAAGTATCCAAAGTTGCAAGCAAGAGCTGATGGTCCCTTTCGTGTTGTTCAAAAGTTGGGTAATAATGCTTATAGAGTGGAGCTACCAGAAGAGTATGGGGTATCCCCGATATTTAATGTAGCTGATCTTGCACCATTTATTGAGCCTTCAGACTCGAGGACGAGTCTTTCTCAACCAGGGGAGAATGATGAAAATCAAGAAGCCATATTGGGCTTTTGTTATTTAGGGCATCAACAACAAGCTCTTGTGAACCCAAGAATTGGTATGTGGACTTGTCTTTAAATTCAAGAAGCCCAAGGACGATTTCAAGCCCAAGATGCCAAGTTAAAATTATTTGCTTCTTAAATTAGGATTAGTTGTTTTCCTTGTTCTAGTAGGTTTACTTTCCCCTTTTCTTGTAGAACAGGGATTTTACTTTCCTTATTTTTAGCTATTTCCTTTCTAGAGTAGAATAGGGAGTTGTAGTCATCAAAGAAGAGACCCTAGGCCTATATAAAGGGTTCTTATTCTTTGTTAAACACTATTCACGTTTTTAGCATAAACCTAAATTTTGCAATAGAGTTATTCTCTCTATTTCTTGTTCTTTATCCTTGTTTTTGGTTCCAAGCAAGGTGGTGATAGTCTTTACCTTGTTTAGAGTAGAATAGGGAGTTGTAATCATCAAAGAAGAGACCCTAGGCCTATATAAAGGGTTCTTATTCTTTGTTAAACACTATTCACGTTTTTAGCATAAACCTAAATTTTGCAATAGAGTTATTCTCTCTATTTCTTGTTCTTTATCCTTATTTTTGGTTCCAAGCAAGGTGGTGATAGTCTTTACCTTGTTTTCAGTTGCGTGTGGTGTTTCTTTATCACGTTAATTGATTTCAAGTGGTGACTTAGGAACTTTATTTGTTTTTGATCATTCAAGAACGCGTTTCTTGATTAAAATTCGTTCTAGTTCATACCCAGAACCTTAATTTTCTTTCCATCATTTTGCCCTTAATACTTGCTTGATTTAAACCATTCAGTAGTTATTTTTATAGTTCAAATCGTCATATTTCACATAGTTTTTGAATCACTTTAATCCTACGCCTACAACTTGAGACACATCCGTTTCTTGAATCTGTCCATCAAACCGCTTCAAGAACAAGATCCTGGTCGATTTGTTCTTTGTTAACTCGAAGAATCACATCACTTTCTCTCTCTAACTCTCCTCTCTCTCTCTCTCTCTATCTAAAAGGTTGTGGACTTCTTGATGTGTAAATGAACTAATTTGTATGATTTTAGCCCTTATATATGGGTCTTGGGTCGGTTCCCACCGACCTTGAGTCGGGTTGGGCTGAGGCCACTGCCTAGTTTGACCTTTCTGCCTTAAAATGTCTATAACTTTTTATTCCTATATCACGTGAAGACCCAAGACCTATGGTTGGAAAGGTCTTTCAATTATCTACAACTTTAAGTTTTTGTGGTTTCCCAAATTTTAAACTTATAATGGCGTGTTGGCCTCGTAAATATAGATCACCCGAAAACGTATCCTTAAATCATCCTTTTGCAGTGCTTATGCTCATATTTGGCTTAAGTGTACTTCTTAAGACTTGCTCAACTTCCCATGTACTATTCATATAAATTGTCATATGCCCTTTATAAATCCCGACATATGGGCCCCACCTTAACTTATGGTTACAAGGGCTATCTATCAAGTAACGTATTAACCAACTTATACCACATGGCCTCTAATGTCATCTTTATGTTATTCTTATACATATATATAACAGAATCTTCATCTCTAATCCCTGTATATCTTTACTCTCCCCTGAGCCCATACTAAGTCATCTGCAATCTTGGTAACACGAAATTTTCTGGGGTGTAATAGCTGTAATATAAGATTTCTCTTTTCCCTAATTGTGCGTTATGATTTCTGCGATGCCAGTAAAGAGGAAAGCAATAGCCGCCCAGAAGGGCAAGACTACGACAGGAAGGCAAGTTGAATAGGAGCCACCGGTAAATATAGAGGAGGGCGAGTCCCATAATGAGGCTCCATCTCGGACTTCTCGCAATCCACTTATTGCAGAGGGGCATGAAGAGGCCTCAGCTCCAGCTCCAATGCCTCCAGTTCCTCCACCAGGTGCTTCAGGCCAGCAGATTACCGAGGCTATTCAGTTATTGACCCAGCTAGTTGCTGCTCAAGCTCGGCGAGTCTTTGGTCTAGGTGACGAGAGGGCTGGTGCCGAGCCGTGATTTTATGAGTTTGAATCCTCCTGAATTTTTCAGGTCAAAGCCGGATGAAAACCCGCAGGGCTTTATAGATGAGATGCTGAGGACGCTGAGAATAATACATGCTTCTGATACTGAGTCAGTGGAGTTGGCATCTTATAGGTTGAGGGATGTAGCGGTTCTATGGTATAACAATTGGATATCTTCGAGGAAGGAAAATGCACCTCCCCCGGTTTGGCAGGAGTTTGTAGATGCTTTCATTCACCACTATTTGCCACTCGAGGTTCGAAAGGCCCGAGCTGACAGGTTTCTGAATTTATAGTAGGAAAATATGAGTGCCCGGGAGTATAGTCTCTGTTTCAATTCATTGGCTAGGTATGCTCCGGCTATAGTAGCCGATATGGGAGACCGGGTGCATCGATTTGTGAGTGGCTTAGGATCACATTTGATCAAAGATTGCTTGACAGCTTCACTCTAGGAAGGGATGAACATTTCCCGTATTCAGGCCCACGCCCAAAGTTTAGAAGAGCAACAGCAGCCGCAAAGGGGTGAGCGTGATATGGATAGAGGGCAGAGTCAGAAGGCTAGATCTGCCGGTGCTAGTAGTGAGTATAGAGGGGTTAGCGGCAACAGTACTTCAGATATTTAGGCCAGTCTGCAGCTAGTGCACCTCGTCAGTGTGGCGAGAGATTTGATCACCTTTGTCTGTGCGGACCGGAATCGGTGATTTGAGAGTTTCGGGTTCCCAGTTTGGAGACGATCCCAGTCAGAGGAGACCACCGTTACCACGATGCAGCCAGTGCGGTAGATTACATTCGGGTCAGTGTCGCTGAGGTTCCGATGCCTGTTATGCTTGTGGTCAGATTGGACACCTGATGCGTGATTGTCCATCGATGGGTGGTAGAGTTGGGGCCCAGCCTGCAGGATCCGTAGTTGGTTCTTCTTCGTCCGTGCGTCCAGTAGGGCAGACTCCCCAGACTTCAGTAGGCCGTGGCAGGGGCAGAGGGGGAGCATCCAGTTCAGGTGGCGCTCAGCCCTGTATATATGCATTAGCCGGTCGACAGGATCTTGAGTCCTCGCCTGACATCGTTATAGGTATATTGACCGTATTCTTGTCACACCCCAACTTTTGATAGGGCATGATGGGCGCCAGGACTGCCATACTTAGGGGGCGGCCGAACCCGGCCCAGTCCTCACGATACTCATAATCTTACGGGACTCTTGAATCATGAAATGAATGCATAATGTAAACTTTTCAAAAAACATGCTTTTCCTCCTTCTCAAATCAAGTAAAATCTGTAATCATATGAAATCTGTAACATAATGCATAATGATACGTCGAACACGGATCGACTACGGGAGCGACATGTTATATACGTGACCCTGTCTGTAAAGTCTCTATTATGAACCAAGATACCATAACATAGATACTCTGACTCGGTAGCACTCCGGAAGGAAATGGAGCTCGCCAATCCAGCTGGAACATCTTCTACTCATCAATATACACCTGCGTGGCATGAAACGCAGCCCCCGAAGAAAGGGGGGTCAGTACGGAATATGTACTGAGTATGTAAAGCATGAAATACCGTAAACAGGATCATACTGAAATAGGGAGTATAGAAAATCATAAGGCTTGCCTCTGAAACATAAATCATGCGTATCAATATCATATCATATCCGACCCGTTATGGGGACGGGAACATAAAGTAAATAATCATCGTATACGTATGCGTGCATAACGTGTCCCGACCCCTCAGTGAGGGACTCAGTGAATAGGATCATCATATGCCATCCTGGCCGCCATCCCCGTATCATCATCATATCATATAACGTGCCTCGGCCCTCTAGTGAGGGACGCGGTGAATATCATCATATACACATAACGTGCCCGGCCTACAGTGAGGGACGCGGTGAATATCATCGTATACATATAACGTGCCCGGCCCTCTAGTGAGGGACGCGGTGAATAATGCGGTGGAGTTGTGCACGAATACATGCCACGGCCGGGACGCGGTGAAAGAAGTAATAACGACTCACACGAGCAGAGTAGTGAGAAACCATATGCATATAAATCATCATTTCAAACTCGATAGATAAGTAGACAAATCACGCTCGAGTATCAAACGATAGTCATGTTAAAACCGTTCTAAATGTCATTAGGACTACGTTAAAGAGAATCTTAGGGATCGTAGACATGTATCAAACCAATCCGAGCCCGCCCATGAAAGTTCTGAGGAATTACCCGTTATGGAATCTCCTACGAACGTATCGAAGCGATCCGAGCCCGTCTATGAAAGTTAGGGACCTTATCCGACATAGAACCCTTTAGGAACAAAAACTCTTTATGCAACATTTACTATCCAATCATACAAAAGACAAAAGGACCATAGCTAGACTATATTGAGAGTGCAAATATCAAGAAGTTAATAAGAATCGTAGACATGCTCGGATCTTAGGAATAGAGTTACCCCAAGGCTCGTATCATATCTTACTTACATCTAAGACATGCCAAAAGAAAGAAAGGGTAAGCTTTACATACACATTTTCCACCTCTTATTAGCTACGCTTATTCATCCAAGCTCATAATCCTACACTTAAAAGGATTCACACTAACGTTAGACTCTTTATTGCACACTTGTTCCAAATTTCAAATCAAACTACTCTATATTACATCGAAAATCGGGGAGCATCTCCCTGTTTATATGCAGCCCAAAATTACAATTCAGCAACCAATCAACAACAACAATAATACCAACATCAACAACACTATTATTCATACCAACATATTCCATAAACATCCCACACGACGTTTTCAACATACAACAACAATATGCACTTTCTTCCATCCCAATCAAGGAGTATAATCTCATCAACACGCCAACAATGTTAGATACCATTTTTGTATGCATAAATCAGTCCATCCACATGGCCACAACACGTTCAAAACAGCCCATAAACACAACAACTACAATACAACACTCTATGACCTTTTCTCCATAACTAGTTTCATTTTTAAGGCTTGCTAGACCTTCAAATAAACTCAACATAAAAGATGGGATAAATAACATACCTTATACTAAAAAAAAACTCAACCACATCAACCTTTTCCAACACCAAGCTTAAGTAGAAGCAAGAACAATCACCTTTCACGGACTAGTTTGGCGTAATCTTGTCAAATTCTTGATTTATCGGACCATAGTATTTGGGAGATGTTTTGAGAGGCTTCTAGGACTCTTTGGAATGTTAATATGCTGAAAACAAGGGGATGATGGGGTATTTATAGCCCCCCTAGGTCGGTTCCACTGACTTATTCATGTGGGGCCCGCGGAACCATTTGGCAGCTTGGGGTCTTGCTCTTAAAATGGCCATAACTCTTGATTCCAATATCGTGTGAGGGCCCACGACCTATAGTTGGAAAGCTCTTTCAATTATATACAACTTTTATTCTTGGTGTGTTTCCAAATTCCAAACTTATAATGCCATTTTTTCCCCTCCAAGTCAACTCATCCGAAAACGTTTCCTTAAATCGTCCTTTTGGAGGGCTTATGTCCATATTTGGCTTATGGGTCCTTCTTAGGACTTGCTAAACTTTCCATGTACTACTTGTATCACTTTTAATATATCCTTTACAAAATCCCGACATGTGGGCCCCACCTTAACTCATGGTTTCGAGGGCTATCATCGAGTGATCATGTTAACCGATTTACCCCATACAATCTCCAAATGTCATATATATGTTCTTATGCTCAGATAACACAATCTTCATCCATAATCCTTGTGTAACTCTGCTCTCCCCTGAGCTCATACTAAGCCGTCCACAGTCTTGATAACGCGAAATTTTCCAAGGTGTAACAATTCTCTCATGATGTTTATGCCTTTGATTAATTCGGGTTCTACCTTGTTGTACATTACTCTGTATATTATTAATCGTATTGGGGTGAAACCCGAGTCAATTAAACCTTTTGAGGTGTCTACTCCTGTTGGTGACTCGGTAATAGCTAGACAGGTATATATAAATTGTGTGATTGTGGTATGTGATCGTCAGACTACAACTGATTTGATTGAGCTGGAAATGTTAGATTTTGATGTTATTATGGGCATGGATTGGTTAGCTTCTTGTTATGCTAATGTGGATTGTAGAACAAAAATGGTTCGATTCCAATTTCCGGGAGAACCAGTGCTTGAATGGAAGGGTAACACAGCATCTCCAAGAGGTAGGTTTATTTCCTATCTTAAGGTAAGGAAGATGATCGCTAAGGGCTACATTTATCATCTAGCCTGAGTTCATGACACCGAAGCAAAGCCACTGGCTCTTCAATCCATTCTGTTAGTAAATGAGTTTCTGGATGTATTTCCAGATGAACTTCCTGGTCTTCCACTGGAACGGGAGATTGATTTTACTATTGATGTGATGCCGGACACCGAACCCCTATCTATTCCTCCTTGCAGAATGGCTCCTGCAGCAGTGAAAGAGCTAAAGGCACAACTGAAGGATTTTCTCGAGAAGGGATTTATTAGACCCAGTTCATCGCCATGGGGAGCACCTGTCTTGTTTGTAAGAAAGAAAGAGGGTTCTTTGTGAATGTACATTGACTATAGATAGTTGAACAAGGTGATGATAAAGAATAAGTATCCTCTTCCGAGAATCAATGATTTATTTGATCAGCTACAAGGTGCTAAGTGTTTTCAAAGATAGATTTAAGATCAGGATACCACCAAGTGAGGGTCAAGGAAGAAGACATTCCTAAAATGGCTTTCAGAACCAGATATGGCCAATATGAATTTCGGGTAATGTCATTTGGATTGACTAATGCCCCAGGAGTGTTTATGAATTTAATGAACAATGTATTCAAGCCTTTTCTCGATCTATTTGTGATCGTGTTCATCGATGACATTTTGGTATATTCTCGGTCAGAAACGGAGCTTGCAGATCATCTACGTACTGTCCTTGGGATTCTTCGGACTCGAGAATTATATGCCAAGTTTTCAAAGTATGAGTTCTGGTTGAATTCTGTAACTTTTCTGGGCCACATTATCTCAGCTGATGGCATCCGAGTGGATATTCAGAAAATCGAGGCCGTGAAGACTTGGCCAGGGCCTACGACACCTACAGAGGTCCACAGCTTTCTGGGATTAATAGACTATTATAGGTGATTTGTGGAAGGATTTTCTTCTATTTTCGCACCATTGATGAGGCTAACTTAGAAATCAGCAAAATTTCAGTGGATCGATGCTTGTGAGCGCAGTTTCTAGGAATTGAAAGAAAGATTGACTTCAGCCCCAGTCCTGACACTTCCGGAAGGATCGGAAGGTTATGTTGTTTATTGTGATGCCTCCGGTGTCGGATTGGGCTGTGTGTTGATGCAGCACGAGAAGGTTATAGCCTATGCTTCGAGGCAGTTGAGGAAACGCGAGAAGAATTATTCGACCCATGATCTTGAATTAGCTGCGGTCATTCATGCATTAAAGATGTGGAGACATTATTTGTATGGTGTTCATGTGGATATTTATACAGATCATAAGAGTCTCCAGTATATCTTTAAGCAGAAGGAGTGGAATCTGCTACAGAGGTGATGGCTAGAGCTATTGAAGGACTATAATGTGAGTATCTTATATCATCCCGAAAAGGCAAATGCGGTGGCTGATGCTCTCAGTCGTAAATCTATGGTCAGTCTATGGGATGTTCAGCCGGAAAAAAAGGAATTAGTCTATGAGCTCCACCAGCTAGCTAGCCTAGGAGTCCGCTTAATAGACTCGGGCAATGCAGGGGTTATTGTTCGTAACCCAGCTGTTTCATCCTTAGATATGGAAGTGAAAGGGTGCCAATATGAAGATCCCCGGTTAAGTCACTCTAGAGACACACTTCCTCAGAAGGAAAAGTCAACATTTAAGGTTTCTACAGATGGGATTATCAGGTATCGAAGCAGGCTATGTGTCCCGGATGTTGCAAAATTACGTCGACATATTCTGGAAGAGGCCCATTACTCCGGTTATTCTGTTCATCTAGGAGCTACAAAGATGTATCATAATCTTAAGTCAATATATTGGTGGGATGGAATGAAAAAAGATATAGCAGAGTTTGTAGCTCAATGCCCAAATTGCCAACAAGTGAAAATCGAACATCAAAAGCCAGGAGGATTGTTGCAAGCAATGGAAATCCCAACCTAGAAATGGGAAGTGATCAATATGGATTTTATTGTAGGCTTACCTCGTTCTCAGCGTAAGTATGACTCCATATGGATAATTGTTGATAGACTCACGAAATCAGCCCATTTTCTTACAGTTAGAACTACATACTCAGTAGAAGATTATGCAAGTTGTATCTTCAAGAGATAGTGCGACTCCATGGTGTCCCAGCATCCATTATCACAGATAGAGGGGCATAATTTATAGCTAGATTTTGGAAGTCTTTTCAAGAAGGTTTGGGAACTCAATTGAGACTCAGTACGACATTTCATCCACAGATTGATGGACAAGCTGAACGCACTATCCAGACCTTAGAGGATATGTTGCGGGCATATGTATTAGACTTTGGAGGTAATTGGGATAAACATTTGCCACTTGTCGAATTTGCATATAATGCCTATCATTCCAGTATCCAGATGGCCCGTATGAAGCTCTATAAGGAAGGAAGTGTCGATCGCCAATTGGATGGTTTGAAGTAGGAGAAACACAATTAGTAGGTCCAGAATTGATTCAACAAGCAGTGGAAAAGATCAAGCTTATCCGAGACCGACTGTTGACAACCCAGAGTTGCCAGAAATCTTATGCGGACAACCATCGATGAAACCTGAAATTTTAAGTTAATGATTGGGTATTCCTAAAGGTGTTGCCGATGAAGGGTGTAATGAGATTCGACAAGAAGGGCAAGCTTAGTCCTCGATATATTGGACCTTATAAGATTGTGCGCAAGGTGGGCCAAGTGGCTTATGAGCTGGACTTACCTTCAGAACTTGAGTAAGTTCATCTAGTTTTCCATGTGTCAATGCTCCGTAAATGTGTTGGACTTCCAGAATCGTGCCTATCTATGATGTTCAAGTTACAGAGAAGTTGGCTTATGAAGAAGTACCCATTGCCATACTAGATAGGCAAGTGCAGAAACTTAGAACTAAGGACGTAGCTTCAGTTAAGGTTCTGTGCAGAAACAATAATAAAGAGGAAATGACTTGGGAATTAGAACAAGACATGAAGTCTAGATATCCGCACTTATTTTCACCCTCAAAAGAGGCACAGGATGAAACGTCGTTGGTCCCAGGTATGTAATGCTTTCTCTTAATGCTTTTGGTCGTGTGTGGCCATGCTTTCTTGTTGTTGTTGTAGCCCTGTGAGGCGATGTTATTTTGAGTTCTTTGTGATACGATGGTAGTTCCATATTACAGGGGAAACTCTGGCGAAATTTTTGTAGAATTCCCGAGAACTTGACATTCGAGGACGAATGTTCTTAAGGGGTGGAGAGTGTTACACCTCGTAAATTTCATGTCGTTGTGCTGTAAATAGACTAATGTGAACTTAAGGTGAACATGAAGTTCTTATGATGTTAAGGAGAGTATGTGGTAGCTTCAAAGCGTATACGATAAGATTTTGAAGTTATATGAACCGGTGAAACTAAGTTCGCCGAGGAGAAGTGGAGTATAAGTCATGTTTTGGAAATGTTTTAAAAACTATCGAGTTAAGGATTATTTAGTAATGTCCTGAGGAGAAGTTATAAGGCTCCTTAGATGGTTAATGAAGTATTAAACAAGTGTTAAGAAGGTTCCATAAGGATTGGAGATCAAACGAATCAACGAGAACAATTTTGGGAAGGGGGTGAGTTATACGACCAATTATACTGTCCGTATAACTTTATACGGTCCGTATAATGATCCCTATAACAGTCACAGTGAAGGATCATCACTGGAGAGATTACACGGTCACTTATACAGACCGTATAAAATTATACGGACCGTATAATCCATTACGGGTAGCTTTTGGTTTTTTATATAAAGAGGACCCAAGTTCTAATTTCTCATTTCTCATCTTCTCCACACCTCTTGAAAGCTCTAGAATATTCCATACACCATATTAACACATATCCAAGAGAAATCAAAGACTAAACACCAAGAATTAGTAGAATCAAGTGTGTGGATGCTCACTAGGGTTAATAGAAGTCAAGGTTTCCTTTGGAATTGAAGTTGGGGGTTTTCTCCAGTGGAGTATCTTCATCCAAAGATCATTCCTACATAATCAAAGGTGAGTTTTATATCTACTTCATGTTATTACGAGTACTGAGTGGTTGAAAGACTTGGATTAGAGAATAAAGTGGAATATAGAGCCCAAATGTGGAAATAATGACATTCTTGAATAGTAACTTGACTTGAATCATAGTTCTTGATGCGCCATGAGTATAATCTTGTTGTGAAGGATACAAATGACGTTAAATAAGTATTATATGGGAGTGAATATAGTGTTATGTCATAGCTATGGCTATGGATGACTTTGGAAGGGTGTTTGAGAATTGAATAATGTTTAACGTGAAGAAGTTTATTGATTATGATATGATGGGTGTCCTATTGATGTTTGGAAATTGTTTATTATATGGAGGAAGTTTTTGAAACAAAGAAAATGCTGCCCAATTTTTGTTAGCTCTTAATCATTCTAGTTGATACTTAAATATACTTCCAATTATCTAATTTTGGTACGAATTTTCTTCAATGTAGAATCGTGAGCTTGGAAGGAAAGCGTTTAGCTAATCAAGTTAAAGAGACGTAATGGTATGTAAGGCTAGTACCTTTTCTTTCAAAGGCATGACTCCTCTACTATGATTTCCTTTCTTATATTTCCATGACCTTCTTACATTCCAAAGTCGAAAGTCTAAGATTATTAAGAGTTCCTTATGAGCTAGAAATAAGTCATGTCCTATGATGATGATGATGCTATTATGAGTTGACAATCTTATTTCATGATCTCATTGATGTTATTTCTTGTTGTTGTCTCGCCTCATGATATTGGTTCCTTCAAGGTGAGACCTAGCGATAATGTTTGATCCATAATATAATCGGAGGTTCCCGACCTTACGTCACTCCGATAAAGTTATAGCTTTTACTTGAGCTCTTATGCATGCTTCATATTATGTATATGTAAGATTCCACCGTGCCTAATTGGCCAGACCGTCACCACTATGATGGGTGTAGTGGGAAGCTATGATGATGATTACACTGTGCCTATATGGCCGGGCAGAAACCACTAGTGGGCGGTTTGAGATGTTTACCCCGGACGCGGGAGGCTCGGACGCGGGCTAATGATGATCACAACATACCTATATGGTCGGGTAGTTTATATATATGTATACATGATATGATGTTTTTTTTGTTAGCATGCATGATTCCGCCTTAAGACGCAATCAGTTACAGGTTATCCCTTCACCTTATGTTCTCTCATTTCTTTATTATGTTTGATACGTATGCCTTACATACTCAGTACATTGTTCGTACTGATGTCCTTTTCTTTTATGGATGCTGTGTTCATTCCCACAGGTAGACAGGGGGAGGGACCGGATTCCTAGGAGCTTTCTCTGCGAAGATACAAGGGCACTCCACTACTCCAGAGTTGCCATTTCTTGGTATATTCTTTTGCGTACATAATAGGGCATGGCGGGGTCCTGTCCCGTCCTTTTGATTACAGTTTTTCAGTTAGAGGCTCGTAGATACTGATGTGTGGGTTGTAGATGCTATGTGACCTCTTCATTGTATATTCTGTACATCATTTTTGTAGCCTTATGGGCCCATGTATATATGCATGTTTGGGGAGATTGGTTCAGGATAAGTCTTGTGTTGAGAATGATGTATGTCTAGGTTAAATATGATAGATAGCATGATGAGTGGTGCTCGGTAGTCAGCTCCGGGTACCGGTCATGGCCTACTAGTTGGGTCGTGATAATATAACCAGCTGATCAGGTGGTAGTGTGTATATAACACTGTAACCTTTCCCATAACCCATATAGATATCATATAAGTATATGCGTATATAACGCCTATGTGATCATGGGGGTGGGGGGGTGTGTGTATGTATAATGCATGAGTATGATAAAAGTACATTCTGAATCTGTTGGAGTGACGTGAGGTCGTTGCACCTCCGATTAACATTATGGAACTGATATCATCAACAGAACTTACTTCTAAGGATCAATAAACCATAGGATAAAATCAGTGTCATAACATAGAGGGCAAGAAACACAAGCTTCTAACATTTCTAAGAATAGAGCCGTTATGAATCTCGTTCATTTACGTTTCTTTTCAATATGGACATGACAAAGAAAGGAAGAATAGCCTTAGCATACCTTAGACATTTAAATAGTACTTCAACGTACGTCCTCCACGTTTGCCAATTTAAACAAGGCAACCAGAACCATAGTCAAGTCATGAAATACCTTCCAATCAATTCTTAAGCTAGTAGGTGACTTGCGTTAATTCGGGAAACATTTCCCCTATAATATCGAGTTCCAGCCAAACTCAATACAACCCAACACAATAAGAACAATATCAACGAGACACATCTTGGCTATCATAGCCAAATCAGGACAAGAATCAGCAAAGAAACTTATTCCAAAGCAGTCTGATATATAACACCTTACGTCTCTACTTTTACGTCAAGTTTGTACTCATTTCCATCCATCAATTTCCCTTATAACCACATAAACATGTATAATAACAATCATGCCATAATCGAATTATATTCCTTAATTTCCAGCCACAACAATTTCATAAATAAGCTTCTAAAAGCTGTCCACAAGAATAACAACATTCCATAGCTATTCCAAGTGTTAACTTATATTCTTCTACTCCAACAATACAACCAACACCTATATTCTAATGACCCGTTTGGTCGTTACGGCTAATTTGACCCCGTTGACCCTTTCCCGAGCTATATCATCATATAATTGACCTACGGGGACGGGTGGTACTATTTCTGAGGTCATCAAATGCGAAATAGGTTGGGTTTTGTGAAATTAGAATTAAAGTGAAAATTGTTTGACCCGAAGTTGACTTTTGGGTAAACGGACCTTTATAAAAAATTCATCGATTTCGAGAGGTCCGGATGGTCATTTAGAATTTGTGTGTATATTGTGTTCGGTTCCGAATGCACTCGGGTGCATTTTGAGACTTGGGGTAGAAAGTTAATGAGGTATCGGGGGTTGACTCGGTCAACAAGACCTCTGTTAGGAATTCTGTGACCATGAGTGCATTCGAAGCATGTTTTTATGTATATTTGTATATTTGAGGTGTGTGTATAGGGCCTCTGGTGATAATCGGATTTCGGAATGAGTTTGGGAAACTTGAATTATTTTCTGGTTTCTGGTGTACCGCAATAGTGGCACCAGTACTGCAATAGGGGCCCGCTATAGTGGTGGCCACGCTACAAAAGCGGCTGAGTGCATTTTCTGGGTAATCGCTACAGCCGTTGTGCGAGCGCTGAAGCGGGACCGTTATAGCGGTCCCGTGATCTCAGAAGCGGTTGACGGGCAGTGATATCATTTAATGACTTATTAAAACCCCAAACCCTAAACCCTTATGTCATTATTCTATTCTCATAACCCTAAGCTTGGGAGGCGAATTTAGGAGTTTTCGGTCAGATTCTTCATTGAGGTAATTCTCTTGGCCTTAGATTTCATCAATTACTGCTCCTAATCATGAAGCTAATGCTAGAAATCTATAGAATCAAAGAGGGATTAAATGAGTTATCATGAAAGTTTCTTAAAGAGGGTTTGGATTTCCCAAGTTGATTATGTTGATGAAATTGGTTAAGTTAGTCATAGAATCTGAGGTATCTAATGTTGTTGAGCTTATATCTACCATTGCTAGAGATTAATGCTTGAATTGGAATGCTAGGGTTTATACCCAAAATTATGTTTTTCACCTAGAATCCGAATTTGAATAATTAATGAGTTCTTTGAAATTATAATTGATGGGAATTGATTGTTACACCCCATAAAATTTTTGCTGTCTTATGACATAAGTGAGCTTGTATGAACAGGATGAGTCCCAAGAGATTTCCTGAGTTAAGCCACCAAGATAAGGTTTCACCTATAGATTTCTATTACAACCTACTCAAGATGGGTTTGAGTTTAGAATGGTCCTGAGAGCCACGTGAGTGACTTATGAAAACTTCTTAATGTAAAACACGATCACCTATATGCTTTTAGAGAATACAAGATGTGAAGGTAACACGAATCAAGAATAGATGTGCTACATCTTCCGTTTAGACGTATCGAATTGTAAAGCACACTAGTCGCCTTGATTTCGAGCATTAAAGGTTATCTTTAAGATTATGATGTATTAGCCATGTGTAACCCTTGTATAAGGATGTTTAAGTTCAAGTACTACGAGTATTGAAAGGATTAGAGGTTAAACGAATCGACAACGGATGGAAGGATACATTGTGCGATTTGACGCTACAAGTTGACGAGCCGTCAACATATTGACACCACCGTCAACACTGTTGACGATGCTCAAAATAACTCGATGCCATGCCTCCTAAGAATCAGGGCTGTGGCACGTCGACAGTGGTGGAACGACGGGCCATCAACATGTCGACGCTGTCGTCGACCATATCAATGCCACCGTCCTTTGAGGCAGTGCACTTTTTGGCACTTTGTTATTTAAGTTAAGAGCTTGATCTGCTCCTCAATTTTTATCCTAACCAGACCCTTAGGCTCTCCAAACATTCCCTAAGCTCTCCAAGTTGAGTTTCTACAAATCAAATTAGGATTTCCACCTTAAAAGTTAGGAACTAGTCAGAAGAACATTATGCTATTGATGTTTAGGTGTGTGGCTTATTATTTGAGCTTGGAGCTAAGGTTTTAGTTGGATTTTCTGGATCACAAGGTATGTATCATCTCCTATTCTTGTTAATTATGTTGTTCATGGAAGGATTTCTTAGTTTAAATTGAAAAAAATGATGTTATGGAAGTGTAGAGTGGCTTGTTGATGTGATAGCCTTAAGGGCTATTTTGATTGGAATTTTGGAGAGGATTCTTACTTGTTTATGTTGTTATATGATGTTGTTGTTTTTGTTGATGATGCCATGTATGTGTGGGCTGTTTTAGGAGTTGGATTGGAGTTAAAATTATAAGGGAAATACTGCTCGAATTTTGTTAAGTTTCATATGTACTTGGAATGGATAGTAAAGGATTCATATGGCTTAATTGTAGTTCATGTTATCTTGGTTGTAGTGTTGCAAGCTCGGGATGTCACAATCCAACCCCGTAGGCCATGACTAATGCCCGAGCTGGACACTCGTATACACCTGTTAACTATAATCGTTCGCAACTAGCACAATAAAGAACTTGTATATATATATAAGGCAGGACGTCGTCTCAAAACTGTCACATATATAAACATATCATAGCGACCTGTCTCCTGAGGAGTTACAACTTTCGATAGATAATAATATCACACATAAGCCGGCAAGGCTATCATAACATGTGGGAACGCCCCAACTATATACATACGCAAGCCGACTAGGCTGCCACTACATACAGCATCCCAAGACATATATATATACGCAAGCCGACAAGGCTGCCACTACGAATGGGTACGTCCCAAAACATAAATCACACGGACAGAACTGAACAGTAATCGTATACAACCCACACATATGTCTACGTACCCTAAGAGTAACAACAAAAGATCATATGACGGACAGGCCCCGCCGTACCCCCGGATAAACACATATATACAACAAAGGATATGTACCCAAAAGGCTAGGCTCCGGACAATGGAGCACTCCAAGTCACCGAATGGGTAAATCCTAAGTCGGCGGATCACCAAAGCAAGAATCGCACCGCGGGTACGAACGGCCCCTCGAAGAAAGGGGGACGAAATATGTCGAGTATATAAAGCATGAAATACAGTAAACAAGATTATAACTGAAATAAGAAGTACAGAAAACGAGTACAATAACCAGAATACCAGAATGCTTGCTTTTGAAACACACATCATGCATGTTAATATCATATATCATATCCGGCCCATTATAGGACTCGGTGAACATGGTCGCCACCCCGTCTTTGGCGCCATAACACAGCATAACTCCGTATCACAGCATAGCTCCGTATCACAAAGATAGCTCCGTATCACAAAGATAGCACCATAACACAAAGATAATACCATAACACAGCATAACACCATAACACAGCATAACAACATAATATATATATATATATACCGTACCCGGCCCTCTAGTGAGGGACTCGGTGGAAAATGTAATAACAATATGCACGAGCAGAGTAGTGAGTAACCATATGCAAATAAATTATCTTTTGAGACTCAATAGATAAGTAGACTAAACTTGCACTTGAGTATGAAAAACGACAGTCATGTCATGTACCCCTCGAGTGTCACTATGGGGTATATCAAATAGAGCTTCAAGAATCATAGACACGTATCAAGACAATATGAAATAGCATCTGCAAATCAAGAACATTAGCCATCCTAACATCTCTAAGAATAGGAGCTTCTTTGGGGTTTGTACATTCGTCGTTTGTTCGTTTCATATAAATCATGCCAAAAGAAAGAAAGGATAGCTTTACATACCTTATCCGCTCCAAGCTAACCATAAATTAGATCCCGGGCTTCCCAATCTACAACAACATTATTGATATCAAGTATATTAACTATAGCACGCTCAAAATCCAAAGCCTAAGCTAGCACGTTACTTAACAAAATTCGGGCAGCATTTCCCCTGAAAACTTAATAATCCTCGAGATTCCAATTCAGCCAAAACATCAATCAAAATAGGGAAAAGGGCCTGATTTACCCCTCTACTTTCAAAAAAGGTTCATATTTACCCCTCGTTATACTATCAGGCCATTTATACCCCTACCGTTACAATAGTTGAAATATTTGCCCCTATTTTTAACGGAGGGGTAAATATGAACCTTTTCCAAAGTAGAGGGTAAATCGTGCCCTAAAAATAAAACACCCTAAAGTTTCCAAACAAAACTTACTTGGGTACCTTTTCAACCCCTAAAATGACTATCCGAACGTCTACATATCCTTGATGTATTGAGCCTACATTATTGTACCTTAGAAAAAATATCGGGTTCTATAAAATATTGACGTTTGAGTCTTGACACACCACTAATCATTGGTCAAAGTATGAATAAAAAACTAAATTTTTTCAACCAAAACTTACTTGGTACCTTTTCAACCCCTAAAATGACGATCCGAACGTCTACGAATCCTTGATGTATTGAGCCTACATTATTGTACGCAGAAAAAAATATCAGGTTCTATATAAAATATTGACGTTTTGGAATCTTGACACACCACTAATCATTGGTCAAAGTATGGAAAATAACACTAAGTGTTGCAAAAAATAAAGTTGGCCAATTTTTGTTTTTTATTCATACTTTGACCAATGATTAGTAAGGGTGTGTCAAGACCTAAACGTCAATATTTTATATAGAACCCGATATTTTTTTTCTCGTGTAATAATGTAGGCTCAATACATCAGGATTCGTAGACATTCGGATCGTCATTTTAGGGGTTGAAAAAAATTCAAGTAAGTTTTGGTTGAAAAAATTTAGTTTTTTTTTCATACTTTGACCAATGATTAGTGGTGTGTCAAGACTAAACGTCGATATTTTTTATATAGAACTCCGATATTTTTTTCGCGTACAATAATGTAGGCTCAATACATCAAGGATATGTAGACGTTCGGATAGTCATTTTAGGGGATGAAAAGGCACTGAAGTAAGTTTTGTTTGGAAACTTTAGGGTGTTTTATTTTTAGGGCTACCGATTTACCCTCTACTTTCGAAAAGGTTCATATTTACCCCTCCGTTAAAAATAGGGGCAAATATTTCAACTATTGTAATGGTAGGTATAAATGGCTTTGATAGTATAACGAGGTAAATATGAACCTTTTTGAAAGTAGAGGGGTAAATCAGCCCTTTCCCATCAAAATACCAACAACAACAATACCAACAATTTCATATCAACTAGAA
>NC_081343.1:14003225-14013332 GCF_029784015.1 Lycium ferocissimum | reverse complement strand
TGATATTTTTGGATCAAAATGCGAAAAAAACCCGCATTCAAGATGGGGAGCCACAAACTAACTTATATAATGATACATGTTTTTTTTAAAAGAAAGCATCATATCTAGCCCCGGGGCACTCCTATATAGAGTTATACAGACACTCTTAGATATATAGTCACACAGATGTATTCAGACATTTAGATTAGCTTTCGTGTTTCAGATTCCTTTGATGCTTCTTATGTATATGTTGCTTTTATGCGGTACATACTCGGTACATTATTCGTACTGACTCCCCTATTGCTTGGGGGGCTGCATTTCATGCCCGCAGGTCTGCAAATATAGGTTGGTGACCCATTTATTAGGATGTCAGCTCAGCGGATGAAGTTGGTGCACTCCTTTTGTTTCGGAGATACCAGGAGTTAGTATGGTCTTATGTATATATATACATATGTACACATATATGTATGGGTATGGCGGGGCCCTGTCTCGGCCACGTTGTGTTATGTTTTCCAGTAGAGGCTTGTAGACAATTATGTACAGTCAGATGAGATCCAGACTTAAGATTTCATATGTCATCACAGTTGGTTATGATAGCCTTACCGGCTCATATAGTATGTTCAGTATCTTCACATAGATAAGTCTTTCAGAGCAGTCGATACATACATTTTCCTTGTAAGTTTATTGAGGGTCATATGAAGGCCCTCTCGGCCACCTATATTTATGTTGATGTCACGTATTTAATGTCGTATAGGTACTTGACTAGTACGGTCGAGTGCCCGTCATGGCCTCTCGGCTTGGGTCGTGGCAAGTAGTATCGAGCGCCTGTCCTAGGGTTGTCTGCAAGCCGTGTCTAGTAGAGTCTTGTTTATGGGTGTGTTGCGCGCCACACTTATAAACAAAGGCTGCATGGGCATTTAGAATGGTTACTTTCTTTCTATTCTAGATCGTGCGATAGAGCCAAGTGATAGAATGTGAGATTTTCAACTCTAACCTTGATTGTTTTTGTAGCTGTGAGATGGCTTCTATGGGAAAGAAGGATGATGGTCTAGGGGCTTCTAGAGCCAGCCATTCATATGATACAGACCCCTCGGAGAATGTGCCCTCTAGTGAGACAGATCCATCGGAAGTTATGTACTCCATAGAGACAGACCCGTCTGAGATCCAGGAGGAACCTATTAAGCAGGTAAGGGATAGACAGGTATCGGGGGATGACCATTTGTGTAATCCCAGATTGACGGTATCCGCAGAACGAGGGCCAAATGAGAATAGTGGTAAGTCTAGCAGAGCCAGTTTAATTGGTACCTTTGTAGAAGGTGTGGATGCCACAGAACAACCTGTGGAAGAACTACCAGAAGAAGAACCTCCCCAACTACCATTGGACCGATTTGTACCGGATCAGTTCTCTAGTGGGGCCAAGGTAAGGGTTTTCGTTGTTGGAATTTCAGGACGTCAGTACTTATATAAGGGAGTAACACTTATTGTCCAATTATTTTGGAATGCTGCAAGTAAGTTATGTAATATGAATGCTAATTTTAGTAATAAATACAGATTTGCTTATCAGGTGCCAAGGAAAAGGATGGTAAGGGGAAAGTATAATTTAGGAGTACGTAAACCTTTGTAAAGGGAACTGATTGAAGAAATGTTTAGAGGGAAAAGATGGAATTCTAGAAAGAGTGTTCAAATACGAATTATGAGACGAGCCTTATTGCTTTACATTCTTTCATAGTAATTAGCCCTGTGTGGTTGAGTTATATATCATGTGTTTCTATATGTGGCCTTCTAAGGCCTAAGATGTATTTTCTGGGCTGTGTACAGGTTTGGGATTGTTATAATTATAGAGGAAACTCTGTCAAAATTTTCCGAGAATTTAAGAGAAATTGTGGAAATCTATAAGTGAGGCTATGATGAGGAGGAAGAAAGGGCCTAGTAGCGAGTGATTACAGATGAGTTAGTAGATAATTGCGGGCTAAAACTTAGAAAGTATGTATTAAGTTGGAATGAGTGATAATCAGGTCAGGATAGAATAAGGAAAAATGTGAAGGCAAAAATGATGTGCTTGGGGTACACAGCAGTTTTCTGTATCAGAGTGGAATATAGGGTAAGTACCCCAGAAGAAGTTTACAAGTCGGAAAAGGTTAACCAACCATGTGTCTCCGAAGGACTGAATTTGGGGATGAGCACGAAGTGTACATATATATGCACACGTATATAATACTGTTATAGATTGGCAAGTTAGCCTTCACCCGAGGATTAAAGAGGGGGAAGCTTTTTAGTTAATATGGGCTAGCCCTACAGACTTTGGAAATGCCTTGAAACAATAGATGAAAGGTAATATGTATACTAAAGCTCCTTGTCTAGTAGCTTGTTGAATTTATAGCTACAGCTACGTTCTACATTATAGCTTAGGTCATTCACCAGAATGGTTATACGATAGGAGTTTGTTATTAGTGACATGAAGGAAGGTGAGAGGTGTAGATAGGAAGAGATCTACTCTATGATAGTGAAAAAAAAAATGAAATAAGGTTGATCAACGGAACAAAGGGATGACAAGTGACGGATGTCTAGTATGTGTGATGTGTGTGATTAGAGAAGAAGAACATGTTAAAGGTATAAGAGGAAGGAAGAAGTGAAGCGGATAAAGAAGGCGTCCATTAATAACAATAACCCGATGGACAGAGTATGAGGGAGAATCACACTTTGTGGATATCTCGGTATTAAGGAAGAATGTTATGGGATGTTATGGGATGATTCGGGTTTCAGATTATACCATGAGCAAACCTGTGACTATGATGAGAGACATGGGATTATTTGATGAGTAGAATACCTTATGCACAAAGAAGAAAGTGACACTACGACTATACAATACAACATCTTTCCGAAAGGTTTCAAAAGGACCACATATTGCCACGTTATTTATACGTTGAAATAGTAAAGGAGGATGCGCCAACACCTATGACCGTGTGAGATAATCGAAGGAGATTATGGAATGATTAACGTTGAGTCTTAAGTCATAGTTTTACCCAAGGAAAATCAAAGGTACTCTTGATTATATATCTGAGGAGCGGAATAAGAAAACAAATAAGGTATGACCTTAAACGACTAGTAGACTAATCTTATATGTATGTTGAGACGACAATGAGTAGTCAGGTAAGTTATGCAGCAATGTCCCAAGGAAAGATTATTGAGAAAGGGTAAGTCAAGAGATGGCCAGTTGTGGACAATGCAGTAAAGGGAATGGGGATTAGTCATGAGCTATATCGACGAAAATGACTAATACGTAAGACGATTTACAGGTCTTATTAGAGAAGCATTAGGATAAAGGCATTTTCCTTATAGTTTAATGGTTATCACAATCAGACGACAATAAAGGGATTGATTTCGGATATTATGAAGTAACGTGACAAGCAAGGATGTAAGGAGAAGATGAAAAAAAAAAGATATGGATCGAAGAACGAAAGAGGGGCGGGAAATCCAAGATCGTAGTTTGTAAAATAATGTAGATTGTGAGACAGAGTTGAAAGATGAGCATATAGTAGGGAAGAGGTATTAACCTCAATATGATGACGAATGTGGTATAGGAAAGATTATCTGTATAAGTGTTTATTTGAGACATGACACGAGTATTTACCTCAAAAAAGTGCCCTCGAGAAGTTCATTATGGGACATGATTAACATAGGATTTAGAGCCCCTTTAAAATGATACATCACGTATTATGACCTTGGTTCAAACATAAGTTAAGTGAGAAGAGACACCCGAAGAGGATGCTAAAGATAAGAAAAAGCTTCTTGACTATTACGTAACCACGAGAGGCGAAGAGATGATTTGGTACTAATATGCAACAAAGGATTTATATGGCCAATCTAGTAATACGGGTGTAGACGCAATGACTATGAAATTGAGATTATGGGAAGGAGTAAACAATAAGGACGAAAGATAGAATAATCAAACATGGGAAAGGACCGATAAGTTCAGATAGCAAGAAGGATCATGCTAGGAGGGTGACTTACTTACATTTCTTGAAAGGCTGTTCAAAAAAAAAAGCCAAGGGAATGATTTATAAAGGCAGTGGGTGTATTATAAACTTCAACAAATCCGTAATAAAGGCGGATTTCAATAACGACTCACACGAATTGTATAGTACTAGACAAGCTTAACGAGAAGTATGAACGGATATACCATAGGGCAGATAAAGCTATAAGTAAGATAAGAGAGCAAAAACAGCAACAGGGAGTCATTAGTAAGAAGGCCCAAGAAGATTGTATGCCGCGCACTCTGCGATCTAAATAGAGAATAGAAGTGGACCTATAGGGGTTAAAAAGGGAACAGGAGAAGCTAACATGTGATAGTAATCCAACTCGAGGGGAAGGTAACTCCTATTATACAGTTTTATTGGCTCTCATGCATGCTACTTATATTATATATGTATATGATAAATATATATATATATATATGTATATAGGGGATATGGGGAAAGGTGAGGCGTTATATAAGCATAACCGCCTGATCAGTTGGTATACTATGATATCGTCCCAGATGCGGGATGCCCGGATGCGGGATATATGGGTAAATGGATCGGGCTGCATGTTCCGTAGCAATATAATATATATATATATATGGATCGGGCTGCACGTTCCGCAGCAATATAAAATATTTATGGATCGGGCTACACGTTTCCCAACACTATTATTTATGTATATATATGAGGAATGTTTTTTTTAAAAGAAAGCTAAACATGCATGGTATCCGCCTTATGAGGCAATCAGATGCACATGTTATCTTTATCTCCTGTTATGTTCTATATTTCTTATTATGTTGTTATTCATGCCTTACATACTCAGTACATTGTTCGTACTGACGTCCTTTCTTGTGGACGCTGCGGTCATGCCTGCAGGTAGACAGGTACACGGATTTGACCGGTAGGTGATTTATCAATGGATTCTCAGGAGCACTCCACTTACTTCGGAGCTGCAGTCTATTGGCATTGGTCCTTATGGTCACTTGTATTCTATGTAGAGGCTCGTAAACATGTATGTATAGTTAGATATTTCATAACCCTACCGGTCCATATCATTGTATAAAATTTTAATAGCCTTGTCGGCTGGTGATGATGGACATAATCGTTGAAGATTATATAGAGACGTGCCGTTATATTGTGATATATGTCCCGCGCATCATGATATCCAGGAGCTATCTTTATGGTCCACCCAAAAATGTTTATGAGACGTATGTTTAGAGGTTCTCGGAGTGTTTGCTCCGGGTGCCCGTCATGGCCCTCTGGTTGGGTCGTGACAAAAGTGGTATCGTAGCAGTCTCGTCCTAGGGTCGTGTCTACGAGCCGTGTCCGCAGTCTTGTTTATGGGTGTGAGGCGCGCCACACTTATAAACAAGAGGTTGTGACATTTAGGAATGATTGACCTTTCTTTCTCATCTTAGATCGTGCCGAGCTAAATTATGTGGACGTGATGTCTCTGATTCTAACCCTAAATGTTTTGATTATGGATAAGCAGTTATTATGCCGCTATGAGGTAACTGATGAGAATTGAAGTTGATACTCCGAAAGGTATGTTTTCTGCCTTATTGATATTGATAGAATTTGATATAAGAACTCGATCTAGATGTTACTAGTATTTGTGATCGCCCTGTGAGGCATTGGATGTGTTTTCTGGGCTGCGTGCTGGAATGAGGCAGTAAGAAGTATAGAGGAAACTCTGCCAAAATTTTTACAAATTGAATTTTTTGAATGTATATGCTATAGAGAAAGAATGAAGGGAAAATTTGACAATCGGATGTTTGGTAAGTCATGATTGAATGAACCATTATGAGACGCTTTCAACGAGAAGTTTTAGAATGATTTTAATTTAAGGGAAGAACCTTGGAGGGGAAAAATGATTAGTAATTAAAGGAGTTGGAATGAGTGCATTCGAGATTTCGGAGAACTGAGATTTATTGAATATATCGGGAAAGTTGACATTAAGAATTCAAATGCAATATTATGATTTATAGATTGGTGAGTAAGAGATATTGATATGGAAAAGGAAGTTAACTAGTAGGGGAAAGTTTTACCCTAGAAGTTTATACATACATAAGACCAGGATTTTGTTGATTTACAGGTGCACAAACTCATTTTATCGGACTTTCCTATATGACGTGAGTTTACATCGATTCGAAGTCACCATCATTTAACTTCATGTGGGGTTTCGAGTATTTGATAGTTGGTACTATTCGAGAATCATCATGGCTAAGTTACTTCGGGTATTAATGATGACCTTGAACTCAAGAACGAGAACGGATAGGTAAGTTGGAATGTAATTATGATTGTCTTCTAGATTGCTTATATAACTTCTAAATGTGATGTTATGTGGCCGACGAAGGAAGTACAGATTGTATCAACCTTAGGAATATGTGGTGTATTTCTAGCTAATCCTTACAAGAAGGATTCACCTCAATTTTTTTAGACGGGTGTTGTGAAGGTTACTTGACGATAGAAAAATTAGGTGTGATGTCAGCTTATGTGCAAGGAAAGAAGAGAGTAGGTGTACAAGTGAAGATAAAATATCGCAAGGATCGATTCGGTTACTATAGGAAAGTAAAGGATGTAAGGTTGATTATTTTAGACAAAGAGGCAGGGTAAAAGTATGAGTAAAGATTTTTAAGTAAAGTTATATTGCCAGGAGTTACAATTAGGATGTAGGAAGGCTTACAAATTTAGACATACGGAAAAAGAATATGAGAAACCAGAATAGCCTGAGGGAAATTAGGAGCATATGAGCTTTACAATTAAAATTCCTCAAGCAATGGACAAAAAGAGAGGGGCAGTATGTATTAAAGCCACATATCTGTGATAAGATCAAATGGTAATGGGATATCTCGCAAGAAAAAGGTGTTGAAAAGCAATAAAAAAGATAATTCACAAGTGGCTACATCGAGTATTATGTATACCTTTATGATTGATGTTACGACATGTTAAAAATAGTGATTGTGCTGTATGTCAAAATTGAGGTAGCAAGCGCTACAGAGAGAATTAGGATTGGGTTTTCTCGAGAATTGAAGTCAGATATCGGTAACGCGACCAACAATGTAAGAAGGAGCATTAGGAAAAAGAAGGTTATGATATCATGAAGGGGAGAGAAACTTGGACAAGGAAAACGTATACCCATCGAGGGTCAAGTAATATATATTTCGAGGAAAAGGTTAGGATGAAAGCTGAAAGCGCATTTATAGGATCGAATTTAAATAAATCAATGGGAGATAGAGTAATGTTATACGTGACAAGGGATGAACGTGAGGACCCTGGAACCAACCTATATGTCTTCATAATTAGAACCAACGAGGTTGTAAATATTAAATAAAGGTGAATCCTTGAGAAAAAATAAACAGATCTTATGAGAGCGACGAGGGAATTTTAAACTCCTGAGGTTTAACTAGGAGAATGGATGTGAACCCATGATTGGTACACCTATTTAAGGGAAGAAAGTACCTCAAGAAGAGATTTTTAGCGTCAAAAAGGATTCTCACTCGTAACGGAACACTCCAAGGTTTCCTAACCTAAGAGCAAAGGATGACTAATGGAAACAGGCATTTTACGAGTAAAGGAAAACAAAAGAAACTATGAGGACTGAAGGAAGGAGGAGGTGTCAATGAAATGGTTAAAGGAAATTATGTGGCCGCCGACAATAACGAGAAGGTTAGTGAATTAGTAGGCTTTCCTGAGGGAAAACAAATTGAAATTATAAGACAATGGTTGTGTGAAAGATGCAAAGATGCGATCATGAAGAAAACTGAGAAAATTTGAGATATATATCTATATATGTGTACAAGTTGTAGTATCATAAATGAAGATGAAGACTCGACGAAAGAAGAAATGAAAGAGTGTACTTTGTGAGGATTTCATGATAAGAACAAGAATCGAGAGAACACTAGAAGGACTATGAAGCATAGCTGTGATGCAAACAACTAGTTAAGAAGAATTATGGAACAAAATGAGTGAAACTAATGAAAGGACGAATCGTGGGAATGGATGATGTGGGATATCAACTTTTAATGGTATAGTATATATATAAATAAAAATTGAGAACCCAGAGTAAGGAGAATTTCAAGGATATTAAGAAGATAGTCATAGGGAAATACTAGGGCTATAGGAGCGTGGTATAGTCGGACACTCCATAAGGGGCCTAATGAATTCTGATGTCCCCATTCATTCATTAACCTAGGGGACTACTAGTCATGAGATGTTGAAGTGAAAAGACAATAAAGAAGGCATTTCAATTGTATCCGATATGTATAAGCATTTTGATTTGATACAAGAACTCAACTAGCAAAAAGGAAAACAAGTTAAACCATGCGATGAAAAGAACTCCGGCATTATATGGAATGAGGGAGTCAAGGATCGCTAAGGTCGGCCAGATTAATTATCAAAGACGGTTAACACTCAAAGTTTGCGGTATATGAGAACATCCTTTAAAAGGGGGGAAGAACAAATTCAATTCTAAGATGAGCTATAACATTCCGAAGCTCAAAAGAGGGAAATATATTGGATTGAAGGAGTCAAATTTCGAGATGAATCGATATGTCAAGAATGTGCTAAAGAAAAGTAAGAATAGATTAAATGCAGGTATTTCATGAGACAAATCTAGGAAGGAGAATGAGTTTCGTCAATGCGACATGTTATATCTCCGGACTATGGTTCGAATTGCTCATACCAGAGAAATTTTTGTTACATTTAAGTGTACAGTAACGTACTCCGAGAGGTAAGGACGTTAAGATGGTCTCAGATACGCCGACCAGGGAGTAAGTATAAAGGACAATCTGGATTACAAAAGGGAAATCTTAGCACTAGAAGAGATGAAAGTTTTAACAAGAGGAATAATTATAAGGAGTGCAATGATCTCCAAAGGAAAGGGAGATAGTGTGCCTATGGATAGCAAGACAAAGAATGCTACCTAAGACTAGAAAGTACCTCGCAAGTCGTGGGGTCACAAGTCACCGGTCATATCAAATGTGAGAGGGAGTAAAGAATATGTTATAGAACCATATAGACAATCGTCATGATGCAATGGCCGACAAAAATGGTGTAAGGATAACGATAGGGAGTCAAAGAAGAACATAGGCTAATTTAAGTCTCAAATGATCATCGGTACAAGAGAATCAAGGACTTACAGTTAAAGCATACTCGTATCAAAAGGATGTTATGATTAAGTAGGATTTTATCTTAGTTCCATGTTTGGCGAGTTTATATTGCAATTATACTAAAACTCGAGGAAAGGAAATCGTAGGAAAAGTTCACAAGACGATTAGATGATATTATCAGAAGTGAATTAAAGAGTCCGACCAAGGAATTAAAAGGAGATGATATGGTATGTATATAAGGTCGACGAGTGCAAAAAAGGGATAATCTAAAATAGTACCAAAGAAGCAAGCAAGGAAGGGTGCCATATCTGAACAAGAGAATTGTCTACTAGTAGAGAAATAAGGAGCAAGGCAAAGAGTACAACAATTAAGAAAGGCTCACAGATTGCAGAGTCGTAGCAATCATGAGTTAAGACCATCTTAACGGCAACAGGTCCCATGATAGTAGCTAGATATCAGTTGACCACTGAGTACATACATAAGAACATGAGGATATGGAACTAGTAGAGAAATTAGGGAGGGAAAAATCTTATAACTTGGCTCTATCGCACGATCTCATAAGAAGAAAGATGGTCGTTTTTCCAAAATGCCCTGTAGCCTCTTGTTTATTAGCGTGGCGCGCAACACACCATAAACAAGACTCTACTAGACACGGCTCGTAGACACTTCCTAGAATCGAATCGCTCGATACCACTTTTGTCACGACCCGAACTACGGGCGACGGTATCCGGGCTAACCACCGAACACCGCTCATGCTGCTACTTATCTGCTCCCATTCATTCTATATGCTCATAATCATAGAAAACTATTAACATTTAAAACATTTCTTTTTTTGTAAACATAAGCCCTTCGGCTATCAAAATAATATATATATATATATATATATATACATATACATGAAGACTATGGGACCATACTACCCACACCGGCGTATCTACGAGCCTCCCACCGGAGTACTAGACACAAGGATCGGGATGACCCCCATCGTGCCCAAAATA
>NC_081343.1:13995383-14003125 GCF_029784015.1 Lycium ferocissimum | reverse complement strand
TCGATAGAGGAGACCCAAAAAAGGGGGAAATCCTTTCAAGAGGCCAGGACCAAGGGTTTTTTGTCGCATTTCACCCGGGCAATTCAGCCGGGCACTATTCGACCCTTGAGGATATGCTAAGGGCATGTGTTTTAGATTTTGGTGGTGGTTGGGATGACCACTTACCCCTAATAGAATTTGCTTACAATAATAGTTATCATTCTAGTATCCAAATGGCTCCATACGAAGCTTTGTACGGAAGGAAGTGTAGATCTCCGATTGGATGGTTTGATGTCGGAGAGGTACAGTTAATAGGCCCCGAGCTGATTCAGCAAGCAGTAGAGAAAGTCAAAATGATCCAACATGACTAAAGTTACTCGAGCCTAGAGGATTTGGTCATATTCAAGCATGAAAATCAATAACTCGGTGTATACGAGGATGATGTCCCGAAATGATTTAAGACTTAAAAGTGTGTCGACGATGATTGAAAATTTTATTTTGTGTGTGCCAAAGGAGGCTACAGACTACTGCTATATCACGTGGCCATGGTAATGAGTATATGAAGTGTTGAAAATATTTTTTATATACGTGAATTGAGATCAAGGAATTAATTATGTGTGTAAATGGGCTAGATGTTTAATTAGTAAAAGACATGGAATGATTGGTAATTTTCTGATAAATGGCATGTGTATCATTACACGTGGCCCATGGAGATGACCAACCTGGTGACTATGTATTTTTGGTATATTTTAGTAGTGACACATTAAAGTTAATGTTTCAAGAAGTTTCCTAAGGGGATGTGGACCCAACGGACACTAAAAGAATAGATATCATTTTATTTTGTTGTTCCCACCCTACTATCTCATTTTGGTTTTCATTTAATTAGTGAGAACATTGAAGAGAAGCAGCAGCAAACGCATATATATATATATATATATATATACACAATCTGCCATGGATAAACAAAATTCATATGCGGAAGCAAATTACGGTGGAGATGACATATAGGTCATAAACATGCCAGTTGCCTCCGGATAATGGCAAATTGGAGATTTCTTCGTAGTGAAGTAAGGTGCAAAGAGCTTTGTTTGTGTTATATAAGGTAATAATTCCCTCTCCTAGGTAAGTCCAGCATAGAGGTTTCGCAATGATAGAAATGATAGCAAGCAAAAGGAAAAAGGTAGTCAACTTGAAAAAGAAATCAGAGAAAAGTGATATGGTAAAGTAGTAACAGTTGTGATTTGTATAATCGAGATCACAAGTGATATCTTTGGTTGGATGTAAAAGACCAAGACTACAGAAAGATGAATAACGAAATAGAACGATTGTTAGGAAAAGGATCAGCATAATAAGGATGAGAGGGGATGATCAGAATGAACAGAATAAGTGTTGAAAGCGAAGAATGGATTGTATAGAAGTAATATGTTATAAAGGACAAACGGTACTGAGTTAAGAATAGGGTTCCTTGTGCGAGGAATAAAGGATTGATTATAAAACGGGAGGTAATGAGATATATTAAGGAGGAAAGAATGTAGAGAAATAAGTATGGGTATAGAAAGAAAAGGAAGTATGCGAAGTACGGGCGCTGAAGAAGTAGTCGTATTATGAGAAAAGGAAGATGCATCTCCTAAGAATATCCTATACCAGGACAGGACGAGTAAAGTATATAAAGGAATAAGTTGGAAAAAAAAATGTGGCCATGAGTTATAAGTTTACCATACGACGATAAAGCCATAAAGCAAGGCTATCATCAATGACAAATACGATATGATTATGATTTGGTTTTGAAATCAAGGTTGAGTGCAACACAAGAGTAAAAGAGTATGAGGCATAAGAGGTATTAGTTGCGCATGAGACTTAGATCCTTGAAAACAAAGATAGCGGGTTTAAGGAAAATGCATTTACGGTTACTATAAGTCGATTACGGGAAAGAGAGGAATAACTTGAGATTGGGAGAAAAGGGAAAGATGACGCTATAAGTGAACTCTAAGTATCGAAGAATAGGATAAGTGACATTACATGGATGGTACAGATAGCTAGACATAGTACTATTTCGAGTATCTCTATGGGACAAAATTTGTTAGTTAGAGAGGATGTAGACATTGACTCATAACTAACGGTTGAGCTAAGTAAAATACATCCTTGTTGGGATTGCTATGTTGGTTGTATTACTTGATCACAAAATTGCAAGATGAGTATTTTAAGACTTCACACATGAATTACTATAGCTATAAATTATGGGAAATGGAATGAATATGATGCAGTATAATAAGGGAATTGAGGAAAGGGATACATGAATTCAAGATTGGAAGTGAGGTAACGGATTTGTGAATGGTATAAGTAAGACCCTTAAAGGGGGGAAGTGAGTAAGGAAAATACAAGTGTAGAAATTAAAACGATGAATCCTAAGATGTGACAGATATAGACTCTAAAACAAAAAGTGAGAGTTATGCAGAAATGAGTCTAATAGCTAGTAAATAAATGAACAAGAATAGAGCGAGTATCTGAGGCTATAATGAAAATCATTCGTGAAGACCTTGAATAGCATGACATTGGGAGCAATTAACATAAGGAATATTATAAAGGATAGCTACACCATACTGGAGTAGAGGCAAAGAAATTGACAAGAGAGTCGTTTGTTAATGATATTGCGATTTATAAGTGACAAATAAGAAGGGACATAAGGCTTTCTATAGTAGAATATAAGATGTGATAATCAAGGGACAAATAAAGAAAAGAAAAGAGTATGACGAGATAAGTTAGAACAGATAGACAAAAGAGCTTTGGTATGTATGAGATACGTAAAATAGAACGAACCAAAGGAAGGGAGTTTACGAATAAGATTAGATGTTCATACACGAATCACACAAGAACGGTTATGTAACCTGGAAGTATTTACATGTCAAGAATGAAACCAATTAGGTACTTAAAAAGAGGACTAAGAGGTAAACAAGAATAGTGTGTTTGTGATACTCCGGTCAGTTGGGGGAAAATATATGGTAAATTGAGTTGAAATGTTGAGTCGGAATATCATTAAGGCCAAATAGGACAATTACTCTGAATATGATGTAAGTATATGTTATATGTTCCCTACGATAGCCCTGGTGTGTGTTAGATTATTTACGAATTCAATAGGATCAATGAATAAAGGGGGTTTTACCAGAAGAATATTACGCCTTGGAACTTTCATTTTTTGTATCATTGTGGTGATAGCGAATTTCCAATAGTTTGCCAGAGGGTTATGAAATTCTCAAAAATTATGAAGCCTTTAATGAGTCGACGAGTGATACCTATGATAGGACATCTCAGATTGAATTTATCTAGACTCTACAGATGTGAATCAATAGCATTATCATCGTTATATGGAAGAAAGGAAGTGGGAGAGATTTGTAAACCATGTTAGACTTAATACCATTATTGAGCAAGAAAAAGGATGACGAGTCCGAGTATCAAGGAGGATCATATCAGGAAAGTGACTCACTTATATCTCTTAAAAGGATATTCCAGAGGTGTTAAGGGAGTATTGCAACCGAGAGTCATTACTAAGAAGGAAACTAGTTTTCAACTATTTAAAAGGAATGTTATAGATAGTGCATGTCAGAGGATTAAAATGATGACTCCAACAAGGATGTACGCTGCGGACTATGCGACCTAAATACAGAGTGGAAGTAGACCTATAAGAATTAGAAGAGAGAACAAGAGGAACCAATATGTGATGGTAAACCTACCTAAGGGAAAGATAGCTCCTATTCTACAGTATAACTGGAAAGATAACTTCAGAACAAGAAAAACTCAACTTAAGCTTCAAGTGCAGATGGATAGAGTAAGTTGCGGTCAATTACGGAAGTAGCTAAATTATGACCACTTTCTTTGGAAATTCAATATTCACTAAAGTCAGGTGGAGAAGGGTATTAAGTTAAGAAAAGAGAGGCACAACATGATAGACGAGTTCTAGTTAGAATTGATTCATTATAAGATCATCATAACCAGTATACTTATATAGGACTTGTTTAACATTCGAGGACGAATGTTCTAAAGGGGGGAAGGATGTTACATCCCGTGTTTTCATGCATTGGAAAGCGTGCGAGTTAAATGACATTAGTAACGGAAACGAGGTTATCCCCAAAGGTTATAGGTTGTTAGAGTGATGGTACAGATATGTTGTAAATATTAGAAGTTAAACAAATCGAAGAAAATAAGTTTTGTCGAGGTTTGAAATTTATTTGAATGAAATACGGTCCCAGTTATAATACCTCATATTTTTTTTTATCAAGGATATTGGACCGTCCAACATGACTAAATTTACTAGAGCCTAGAGGATTTGGTCATATTCAAGCATGAAAATTAATAGCTCGGTGTATACAAGGATGAAGTCCCGAAATGATTTAAGACTTAAAAGTGTGTCGACGATGATTGAAAATTTTATTTTGTATGTGCCAAAGGAGGCTACGGACTACTGCTATATCACATGGCCATGGTAATGAGTATATGAAGTGTTGAAAATATTTTTTATATGAGACCAAGGAATTAATTATGTGTGTAAATGGGCGAGATGTTTAATTAGTAAAAGACATGGAATGATTGGTAATTTTGTGATAAATGGCATGTGTATCATTACACGTGGCCCATGGAGATGACCAACCTGGTGACTATGTATTTTTGGTACATTTTAGTAGTGACACATTAAAGTTAATGTTTCAAGATGTGGCCTAAGGGGATGTGGACCCAACGGACACTAAAAGAATAGATATCATTTTATTTTGTTGTTCCCACCCTACTATCTCATTTTGGTTTTCATCTAATTAGTGAGAACATTGAAGAGAAGAAGAAGAAAACGCATATACATATATATATACACAATCTGCCATGGATAAACAAAATTCATATGCGGAAGCAAATTACGGGGGAGACGACATATAGGTCATAAACACGTCAGTTTCCTCCGAATAATAGCAAATTGGAGATTTCTTCATAGTGAAGTAAGGAGCAAAGAGCTTTGTTTATGTTATGTAAGGTAATAATTCCCTCTCCTAGGTATATTTAAATTCATCCAGGACATAGTTAAATTATTAGATGAGAACTACGGAATTAATAGCGGGGAATCGTATAATTTGTTGTTGTTATCATGTGGACTATCTTGGACCATGTTATTATTGAGTTATTAATGGAACTATCTTGCAAATGGATAGTAGTTGATCTTGTTGCTATGTTGTTATTGTATGCTATCTGTTTACGAAGAAAGATGGGGCATAAGTATCGTATACGAAGCATATATCGAACTATTTTGGTGTATACTCATGTATCTTGATGGATTGAATTTAGAAAGGAGTAAATTGAAGTCCCTTATTATTGTTGTTGGTTGTTAATTGTGTGGTAGTTAAGAGAAAGTAAGGGAGGTGCCGCCCGTTTCATTTTAGAATCAAATTATCATTTGAGATACATGATATGCTAGCATCATCTAAGTTCATATACACATTCCCTTGTTATAGGATTGGCGTGTTACAAAGAGTTCGTTGTTGGTTCATATTGGCGACTTGAGGTATGTTAAGGCTATTCCCTTTTCTTCTTTTGGCATGGTCTATATGAAACAGACGGACGACGAACGTATAAACTCCAAAGAAGCTCCTATTCTTAGAAATACTAGAATGGCTAATGTTATTGTTTTCCAGAAGCTATTTCATTATGTCCTGATACGTGTCTATGATTCCTGAAGTCCTATTTTGATATAATCCATAGTGACATTCGAGGGTGCTTCCAGGTTATTCAAAGAGTTTCAGAAATAATCTTATGAGTCTCACTTGCATTCATTTGATTCTATATATATGTATACACTATTTTATTTCACCGAATCCCTTACTAAAGGGCTGGGTACGGTATATATTTACATTTCACCGAGTCCCTTACTAAAGGGCCGGGTACGGTATATATTTACATTTCACCGAGTCCCTTTCGAAAGGGCCGGGTACGGTATATATTTACATTTCATCGAGTCCCTTACTAAAGGGTCGGGTATGGTATATATTTACATTTCACCGAGTCCCTTACTAAAGGGTCGGGTACGGTATATATTTACAGTACTGGTCTTTGCCTTCGGGGCTATTTACATTATTATTCTCTACCTTCAGGGTTATTCACCGTACAGGTTGTTTCTCATGCTTTCATTATGATTTATGATTCATTCCTTATGATTACTACTGCCTTACCTACTCGGTACATTGTTCGTACTGACGTCCTTTTGCCTGGGGGCGCTGTGTTCATGCCACGCAGCCTCAGATTATTTTGTAGGAAAGATTATGCAGAAGACTGACTGTAGGGTATTCCCAGGCTATTAGCTAAATTGGTAAACTCCATTTCATTCGGAGTATGGCCGAGTCAGAGTATTTCTTTATAATTTGAGTCAGATGCATTATAGGTATGTTGGGGCCCTCTCTCAACTTATGTTTTGATATCATGTTCTACGTTAGAGGCTTTTGCAGACAGAGTCATGTACATAGTATGTCATTGTTGTAAGTGGCTATGTAAGCCGATATATCATTTTGCACTACTTTACGGATTTCGTATGATTACGAATTTCATATGATTAGAGATTTCATGATTTAAGAAAGATGAAAAGAAAGTTTCGAAAAGCTTTCATTATGCATATCATTTCATAATTAAGAGTCTAGTAAGATTATGAGTATAACGAGAACTAGCGGGTTCGCTCGCTTCTGGCAAGTGGCGCGCGCCCATCATGCCCTATCGGAATCAAAGTGGATAAAGACAACCCTCTCACATCACTCCTCATAACCTCTCCTTTTTTTGCTCTAGAGTTGTCACTTTTCTCTCCCTTACACCTCTCAATCTTTTATCTCTCAATTTCGGGGGAGTTGGGGGAAGGGCCAAGGATCACTTTGGAAGGGTTGAGTGAACCCTTCGCTTCTAGTTTCCATTTTGCTTCACAAGGAGTGGCTTTCTCTTCTTTCCTTTATGTCTCCTTGCATAAGAGTGGTTCACTTCTATTCGCTTCTTTCCTTTTTGGACGGTGTTTGGGGTTCTTTTTTGTGCCATTGTGATTGGAGAAGCGACACCTCCAAAATTCTTTCAAGGCATTCCAAGTTTCAATCGGGTTCCCTTTTACTTTCTCATGTTACTAATGTTTGACAAGGGTCTTCCCCTTTAGGGTGTGAGAAGCTAGCTCCACTTTCTCCTCTTCCACATAGTTGTAATGTTCAAAGATCTCATCCAATTTGTGCTCCCACTCGAAGTTATCCTCTTTACTAGATTTAAGACACAAGGTTGGCCACTCTTCGTTGGAATCACCCTCTCTCATGGGTTGATTTATGCTCACCTCATTGTACCCATGATGTTCAACCCTAGGGTCGCCTTGATTCGAATCACTCAAATCACCATCACACCAAGGCAACTCATTGTTACCATACGCTTCATAATTGAGTACACCTTGTTCTAGATTACCCTTTACCATTTCGCTTCCATATTGAGAGCATACCGCATTTTCATGAGGATAACAAGCATGAAACGGTTCACTACTACAAGTAGGTAATCTAAAATCTTCTCCTCTCATAGGTCTACTTTCATTTCTCCCAACAATCATACACATACCATCTCGATTGGGATACGACATCAGGCAAGAAAATGAATATGAGTAATTGTTATAAGAATTTCCATAATCAACATACTTAAGTTAACAATAGTCATATTCATACCCACCACTAGGCATATAAGCACAAGGGCTTTCATGTTCACTACAATCTTCACCCATATAG
>NC_081343.1:13982888-13995283 GCF_029784015.1 Lycium ferocissimum | reverse complement strand
AGTGTGATATTCCTTATTCTTTCTTGGAACTCGTTGTTGACAATCATGATCAAATTGAAATGCATATTTTAAAGGTGTAACTTAACAAGAGGCTTTATAATCGCCTTTGATAATTCTTATTGCGATACACAAGTTGAATAACCGTTTTACATTGATTTCACATGGTTTCGTAACTGATTTCTTTAAGCATCATTGTACTTGATTTTCATATTACTTGTTGTCCCCGAGGCACTCACTGAGTACAAAGTACTCAGGCATACCATTGTTGTTTTTGATGGTATGTTAGGAAATGGAGAAGAGCAGTTTCTTGATACTTCTGGCACTTAAGAAGGACTTGTTGTTGCTACTGACTTGGTGAGCCCACATGTTCATTCGTGGGACACCCCTTAGCATATTCATTTATTATTCTAGTTTTGGCGTCGCGTCCGACGTGTCGACAATTACTCTTTATCTTAGAAGCTTCATAGTATACATTCTTTGCAAGGTAGATGTTCGGTTGTTTAACTCTTGGGCATATGACACGCTTGATTAAGGTTTATGTTATTAAAGACTTCCGCCGATTTAATTCATAGACCATGCTTTCGCTAATTTATTTTATAAACTCGGTTGAGGTGAATATTGAACACCGGCGGGTTCAAGTGTTATTATTGCACATTTTAGGTTCTTCCAACGTTGTTCATGACGTCGGATGCCGGTCACGTCTAGGGTGGGTTTCGCGGCATGACATTTTCCTTCCAACTTTCGGATCTAAGCTCTTCTTGGCTAGGTGAATAAAGCCCCATGTTTATTGAAGTCAATTTCAATCTCAATCACCAAGTCCCAATTGGCGTTCTTCAAAAGCTTTAGGTCTTCAATGGTGATTGACCCAATTCTTGTCCAAATACCTTCAAATTCGAACCCTAGCTAGATTTAATATCAAGGAACTCAAATCCAACCTCAAAAACACTCAAATCAAACCACAACAACAATTTTTTTTGGGATTTTTGAATTTTTCAGAATTTTGATTTTTTTGGGATTTCAAATTATGAACCTAGGATTAAGAATTGTAGGAACAATCCTTTAGCCTAAGCTCTGGTACCAAATGATACGATTTGGCTTGGGATAAACATCAAATCAAACAAAAAATGCGGAAATTAAAATAGATAGAAAGTTAGAGATGAGAATAAAAGAAAAGGAGATGAGATTTAGAAGAAAGAAAGGAATTAATCAACTACAATTGTGACTAATCAACATAGGAAAGGAAACCTCCACCTATTAATCAACAATATAAGATGAATTCATTCCAAGGAAGAAGAGACTCAAACTCATACATGGAAATATAATCCTAGATCATCCAAGAGAGATTCAAGGTAAGAGTTAAGGGAATCCACCCACTAATCCTAATACTAGCTAATCCTTGCTAAACTAGCTCCATACAAGGAGAAAACACATTCATAAGAGTTTCATCATAAAAATCAAGCTAAGTATTAGTGGAAGACTAATGGTCTATTTATACTAAGGTTATTAAATCAAAAGGCCCTAAAGTAGCTCTTTTGCAAAAATATCCACATGGGTCTTCAATTGCACCCAAAGACCCATATCTTGCAAATAAGACCTCCAATTGCAATCTTAGCCTCCTATCTTGCAAATATATCCTCCAATTGAAATCTTAGCCTCATAACTTACAAATATGACCTCCAATTGCAACCTTAGCCCTATGATTGCACTTTTAGCCACTTTGCGCATCTAGCCACTTTGAATAGTGGCCTTCTCCTCGACTTGCCAAGCTACCTTCCAAGCAATCATCCACACCCTCGTGGCTTGTTCTTCCATGGCCTCCAAAGGCCCCATCTTCCTCGTCCAAGGGTGTTTGCATGGAACTGCACCTTCAAAGCTCCAACAAGAGTTTTAGCTTTCATAATCGTCCATGAGTTCCTAGGATCATATCATATGGGTCATGCCAAAAAGAAAGAAAGGGATAGCCTTAACCTTGCTGCGTCCTTAATACTTCTCGAGAAATCCATCAAACCATTCAATTCAATCTACACAACATAAAGAGGCTTCGAATCAAGGCAAAGTAAGTTTAACTCACATATTAAACTAGTAGCTTGTCTACGAGAATTTGTACAAAGATCTCCCCTGTAACATTCACTTCCTCCCAACTCAACTCAATCCAATACAACAATACCACATCAATCATAATGCATATTCACGTTGCCATACTAACTTAAATCAAAGTCGTCTCGTAGATTATTCCAAAACAGCCATATCCATAACATGTTGTTCCATATATTCTATTTCAAGTTTACTTCCAATTCTTTCATCAAATCCTCATATGAACACATGGACACGCACCACAACATCAAGTACACCATATTCATATTATCTACCCTGATTTCCAGCCAAAATAACATGTACATAATGCTTTAAAACAGTCCAACAACACAAGAACAACATACCTATGATTTTTAGAAAATCGGCGACTTCCCCTATATCTTTTACCCCTTTCCAATTCAAACCAATACCAAAAACAACAAGAACAACATCAACTGTTGAATATCCAAATTATTCCATTAATTTGCAGCTATAAAATACCATAAGAATGACTTCAAAATAGCTCAGCAACCAACAACATCACAACTATGATTTTCGAGCTTTATTTCACAAGTTTTCAGCGTACAAGTTAGTCACGACTTCTATAAGTTCAAACACATGGAGGAGAGACATATTCTTACCTTAACTGAATACATAGAGGAGAGACATATTCTTACCTTTACTAAGATTTCTTTACCTGTAAGAATCCTCTGAACCCAAAGAACAACAATAAGAACTCGAGCTTCAATGTTACACCTCGTACTTTTGTACGCAAAGTCTCGTCGTGAGTTAGTTGACGAAGATTTAAAAGGCAATGTTATCGTCAAGGTCATAAGGAATTACACATGATCATTCTTCATACATGAGAGCTTGGTATCATGTTTAGTAAGTATCGAAAAGGTTGGATGTCAAGCGAATCGAAAAAATTAAGTTTGTTGAAACTTTTGGAAAATTTGGCAGAATTCCGAGCAGAAATTTTGGGTCAGCTTGTGAGGGCCATATCTCCTAGAATATGAGGAGTTACGGAAACCATAACTATACATTCATAAGTTTAGCGAGTTTAATTTTCAATGCAACTGGCAGATCTGCATTTGTATTTCGACGCTGGGAGATATGGGCCGTCGAAGTGTTGACGACCTATCGAAGTTGAGGTGGTGCAAAACTTCCAGAACTGTTCAAATGCATATATATCACGACTTGGACTTTATTTTCTTCATTTTCCACAGATGCAAAACATCTTAAACCCTCTTTAAATATTCCTAACTTGATTCCATCAAAAGTTAATCAAGAAATCATCGTAAAGGCGTGAATTAGAAAGGGGGAAGTGATGTGCTAGTGATGGTTGTTGTGCGGTTGCTCGTTTGAGTTGAAAATTGAGGATTTTTCCTAGACGTTTTGGGTGTTCAAGGTAAGAATATGATCTTAACTTTGTTATTAAATTATGTGTGAAAGAATTTGTTGGTTTTAAGGTGAAGATATATGTTTTGCAAGACATAAAGTGAGTTGTTGGTATGGCTATCTTATGGATTGATCATGGATGGAAATTTGAAGAGATTTTCACTTGTTTATATTATTGTATTCTGTACTTGTTTATGTAGATGATATTGTGTATATTGTGGGCTGTTTGGGAGTTGGACTGGAGTAAGAATTATAGGGGAAATGCTGCCCAAATTTCGTTAAGTTTCCTTCGTACTTGGAATGAATAGTAAGGGGTGTATATGGCCTAACTGTAGTTTATATTATTTGATTGTAGACTTACGAGCTCGAGAAGTATACGTTGGCTGTTTAGATAGACTTCCAGGTATGTGAGGCTAGCCCCATTCTTTCAAAAAGGCATGATTCTTATATTATTGTCTTTTCTATATTTTCATAACCATCTTTGTCACGACCCAACACCGTAGGCCTTGACTAGTACCCGAGCTGGGCACTCGTACCCTCTACTAATCATAATCAGCTCATAGAAAACATACTAAGAATTTATACATACAGAAAGGCACGGTGACGCATATACATATATATATATATATATATATATATATATATCATACAAATGACCTGGAATGTACAAAACGCAAACGCAACTGGCGATACTACCCACAACCACGTATATGTCTACGTACCTCTACGAGTAATAACGAATCATATGGCGGGACGGGCCCCGCCGTACCCTGAATAAACATACACATATGTAACAAAAGGAGTCGGTACCAAAATATGGGCTCCGGACAAAGGAGCACTCCAAACAGCTGAGTGGGTATCCTAAACTGGCGGATCTCCAACTAAATCGTCTGTACCTGCGGGCATGAAACGCAGCCCCCAAAGAAAGGGGGTCAGTACGGAATATGTACTGAGTATGTAAATCATGGAGTACAGAAGACAGGATCATAATCGAGGTAGGAATTACAAAAACCAGTATAATGACCAAAAAATCATAAGACTTGCCTTTGAAAACATATAATATGCATAAAGATATCATAAAACCATCATGTGTACATATAGCGTGTCCCGACCCTCTAGTGAGGGACTCGGTAAGTAAAATCATCATGTGTATGTCATCATGTCATCGTATCTATATAAATATAGCATGTCCCGGCCCTCTAGTGAGGGACTCGGTGAATATAATCATCATATGCCATCCTGGCCGCCATCCCCATATCATCACATCATCATATATATATACATAGCGTGTCCCGGCCCTCTAGTGAGGGACTCGGTGAATAATGCAAAGGAATGTGCACGAATGCGTGTCCCGGCCCGGACTCGCCAAGGACATATCGAGCTTTGCACGAGCGTAGTAGTGAGAAACCATATGCACATAAATCATCATAATAGACTCAATGGATAGATAAGTAGTCGACGCTCGAGAGTTAAAACGATAACCATGTCAAATTCTTTCAAAAAGAGTCATTAGGACTATATAACGGAAAATCTCGGGGACCACGGATATGCATCAACCAATCCGGGCCCGCCCATGAAAGTTAAAGTCATTATACATTACAAAACTTTCTACGAACGTTCAAAGCAATCCGGTTCTATCTATGAAAGTTACAGACATTTTTAGACATAGGATCCTTAAGGAACAAAACCGTGTACACAATGTTTTAAATTCAATCATATTAAGGACATAAAGACCATATTAAGGATGCCAACATCAAGAAACAAATATGAATCATAAACATGTTCGGAACTTAAGAGTGGAGTTACCTCGAGGCTCGTGTCATAGCCTAATTACAACTAGGACATGCCAAAAGAAAGAAAGAATGGGCTTTACATACCTCGTTCGCTTCCTACGCTAATCAAACTTAAGCCTCGGGCTTCCCAAGATCTACAATAGCGTCGTCAAACCAAACATTAGCTAAGGGTACTTAGGAATTCAATTCGAAACTTGCACTTAATTCTACAAAAATTTGGGCAGCATCTCCCCTATAAATGCAACACCCCGAGAATTCAACTCGGCCAAATTCATCAACAACAATACCAACAAACATTCTAACAACATCAATAATGAATTCAAAACGCATTCTAACATTAACAACCTTCTTTCACATAATGCGACGACATTCACTTATATTCAATTCAACCGCATATAACCAAACTAACACCACACTTACACGTTCAATTACTAATCCGAAACCATTCAAACAATATTCAAGGACACTCTAAACAATTCACACAATATTTCAAACAACCCAAACAAAACTCCATTTCACCCGAAATCATTTCCAAACCCGAGAACAACATCACCAACACATTCCTCACTTCCGAATTCATGAATTACACCATCAATTCACACATTAACAATATTACTCTCATAAGTACAAAAACTACGTAAGGATCACATTGGCCACTAAAACAGCCCACGACACTTTCAACTTCAATTTGAATCATTAACCTTTCATTATCATCATAGAATCCATAATAACAACAACTAAAATACCACATAAAATTTGTTCATTCATTGCCATACAAGACAACCCATTTTCGGCCACAACATCAACACACAACTTCCATAATTTCTATCCATTTCTACACACTACAACAACACCCAAACATGCTAAATACAATTAATCCACCACTCCTACACAACACACCTATACACGGCCACACACACACACACACACGGCTACACTCCAACCCCCATAATTTCATGAATTTCATTCATTTCCACATACTACGACATACACCAACCATTCAAAACATATAAAAGAGAAGACTGAACCTTACCTTCTTCACTTAATTCTTCCACTTGGCTAGAGTTTGTTCTTGCAAGATTGGGTGCCTTGTTTGTTCCAACAACTACCCCAAGTTATAGAGGACCTTCCAATTGGTAGAAAAACTAGAAGAAAATATTTTTTTTGAATAATTTTTGGACCTCAATTTCCCTTGGTCATGGCCGAATGGCCCCTTATTCTTTTTTCTCTCCAAGTTTCTTGATTTTTCTAAATGTGGAATTGATGAAGATGACTAATTAGTCATCTATATGGCCATGGCCCACACCTCATGTGGCCGGCCACATGTCCCATTAATTTTTTTTTTCCATTTTCATGAACTAATTACTTTCCAAAAATAACTTTTGACCCTAAATTTCCTTAATATTCCATGCCGCAAAATCATAAGCAACTCATGTCTTAAAACAAAATCGTGGTTAAAAGTCTCGACTTGTACCCCAGAATAGTCTTGTCCCTAACCTATCGTGGTTGACTCGGATTATCCCGACATACAAAATACGGGATATAACATCCTTCCCCCCTTTAGAACATTCGTCCCCGAATGTTCAACTAGTCTTATAAAGTCGTATAAGGATCTTGGGGGGGGGGGGGGAAGGGTTTCCTTTATTGCCATAGTATGTAATCTCATCTACCGATAGCATTTCTTCTTTACCTCCTCTTCAGCTCCTCAAGTCATCTCCTTTCCGTCATTATTCCGTCACAATACCTTAAGAAGGCCACGTCTTTAGTACGCACCCTTCTTGCCTTGCGAATATGTAATAAGGTCCCCTATGTCTCGGGTTAAACTTTCCCTTCTTGTAGGATCCCATTATACCTTTCATGGAGATTATCTTCAAGCATACCCACACGCCAATTTGGGATTCTAAGTGTCGACGCCGTTGGTCGTCATATGATTTCTGTCATTTCTGAGCTGCTAATAGCCGTTCCCTGTGTCACACCCCGACCTTACTAGGGTGTGATGGGCACCCGACCCCACATCCGGAGCTGAGCGAACCCACAGACTCTTGTTACGCACGTAATTTTTTTTTTCTAATAAAGATAAAATGCAAAATACAATTTTTAGAAGCATTTCTTTCGTTGCCTTTAATTTACATAAAATCTGTAGTCAGACAGAACTAACACATATGACGTATCGGCTGACGGGGCCGCCTGTGATCGACAACCACACCCACGACGTCGTCTCGCAAAGTCTCTAACACAAATCCGTAAATCGTAATAACAAACTCGGTTCGGCAAAGACCTCGGGAGAACGGAGCTTGCCATCTTCGCCGGAATATCTTCCATAATAACTTCACTATCATCTAGGAGTACCACGCGCGATGAAACGCATTTTCGAAGACAGGGGGTCAGTACGGAAAATGTACTGAGTATGTAAGGCATGCAATACAGAAAATAGAACCATAACTGAGACAGACAAGACCAAAAGATAAGTACATTACTCAAAATACCAGACACTTATTTTTCAGACACAAATCATTCATACCTGTCTCATATATCAGAAGGAGTACTGAAAGTAAACGAGTCGTCCAGAGTACCGAAATGCCTATTTTACAATCATAGATCGCATGTCCGAAGATGTTCGAAAAATACGAGTACACACTATGATGTCACACGTCGACGGAGTACAAAAACGTACGATAATGTTCGTACGAAGTCATTTATCGGACGGAATATCGAACGTACGTAATGCTCGGATGATGTCATGTATCGGACGGAATACGAACGTACGAATATTCGGGACCACGGATGGAATACAGAACGTACATAATATTCGCGACCATGCTTACTTTCCGGACACGTACTATGCATATCGAAATCATATAATATTCACACGGATACCGATCCCGGCCCTTTACGAAGGGACGCGGTGAATAGAATCATATACCATATATGCACGTAATGTAACCCGCCCTTAGTGAGGGACGCGGTAAGAAAATCATCATATTCCAAAAGCATGCATCATATGTGCATATAATGTAACCCGGCCCTCCAAGACGGGACGCAAGGATGTAATCATCATGTGCCATCCCGCCGCCACTCCCAACTCATGATGATATATAAACATACATATAACGAACTCGGCCCGCCTATGAGGGACGCGGTGAACAATCCAAAGGAAGAGCACGATAACGTAACCCGGCCCGGACGCAGTGAATCGTACCGTGGAGTACGCACAAGAACATAACAGAACCTGGCCCGGGACGCAGTGAAAGATGCATTGAGTCATGCACGAGTAGAGTCGTGAGAAACCATATGCACATAAATCCAGACTCGATGAATACGTACACTTACCGACATTCGAAGGCTTAGAAACGAATTTCGGGTTCTTCCAAATTAGTATCGGGAAGTTATAAGCGTTTGAAATACAGAAACCTCTTCGGACTTTTTTTAAGCTATCCGGGATCGTACGTGAAGAATATTAGGGCTTACAGAGCACACTCATATCAGAATACTCGGATCAGAAGACTCATATCCAGGTACTCATAGCCGAATACATATACCGGAATACTTATATCAGAATGCCCGTATCGTAATACTTACATCGACGCTTGTATCGTAATACTCATATCGAGTTATCATGTTGGAATGCTTATACCGCATTACCTAACTCGTAATACTTATATCGAATATTTATATCGGAATATTCATATCAAAATACCTATATCGGAGTATTTATCGAATGATCAAATCGAGTACTCGATCGTAACACTTATATCAAAATTCTTATGTCGTAGAATGCATACGAATCATAACAACTTTTAACCATAACCAAAAGTTTCCCTTTAATTACCGTACGAGTAAATAGGCCAAATAGAGCAATGTAATTAGGTCTCGGGACATGTGGGCCCACCTCGGATCAAGTTGAGGTGACGTACATAAATTACGAATTTTAGGCTCTATGGAGCCGCTTGTGAAGGTCTTAGGGTAGTTCGGTTCCATTTATGAAAGTTATAGATGTTTAAGTTATTTTTCCAATAAAATGTAGAATGTTTAATTCAATTGTGTTGAATGAAAAAGGGCCAAATTCAAACTCGGATTTCTAAGAGTAGAATCATCCCCGAGACTTGTAATCAAGCCTATTACAACTAGGACATGCCAAAGAAAGAAGGGGTAAGCCTTACATACCTTTTCCGTCTCTTACGCTTCTCCAAATCCAAGTTCAAAACTCTCCAAAATCTATAAATGGTCACATTTACCAAACATTGATTAGAGCCCTTAGAAATTCAATCTTGAATTAACATTTGTCTACAAAAATTTCGGCAGCATTTCCCCTGTAAATTCACCGTCCCGAGAATATGGCTCGGCCCAAAACAACATCAACAACAACAATACCAACATCAATTATAATGTTTCCATCTCCAAAATATCGCATAAAACCGCCCCCACGCTGTTTTCCAACTTTCATAACTATTTAACTCGATACAATCATTTAATCACACTTCCTTCGTAAATAAATCGGTATTAATACAAATAGAAAGAAATTCATACCTTTATCCCTTTAAAATTGCTTAATATCCACTTTTACATGCTAAATTTAGGCCACCACACGTCGTTATACGATTCTGCAGCCGAAAAACTATCTCGCTATCCGGACTGGAATTGGGAAATTATACCTGGTTTGGGCTAAAATTTGGTTTGGAAGGGTTGGGGAAAACTCTCCAGATTTTGGAGAGTATTTAGGGGTGTTTGGCCTAAAAATAAGGGGGTTTACCCCTTTTTATAACGTGTTTGAATCGCTGTAACCATCTGGAAAAGTGGTTAGCGCGTTCGCGCTGAACCTTTTTTTTCTGCCTGGACCTTCATTCAGTAAAATGGTCATAACGTTTGATCCCGATATCGTGTGAGGGCCCACGACCTATGGTTGGAAAGCTCTTGCAATTATCTGCAACTTTTATTTTAGGGGTGTTCCCAAATTCCAAACTTATAATGCCATTTTTGCCCCTCCAAGTCAGATCATCCGGAAACGTTCCCTTAAATCGTCCTTTTGGAGGGCTTACACTCATTTTTGGCTTATGGGTCCTTCTTAGGACTTTCTCAACCTTCCATGTACCACTCATACGTCTATTCATATGTCTTTTATAACGCTCCGACGTGTGGGCCCCACTTGGCGAGCAGTAACGAGAACTTCTTAGTAAGCGTCATATGAACCAATTCACCTCATATGGTCTCCAAATGTCACGTATAGGTTGCTATTACCTTCTTATAGCACAACCTTCATTCCGAACATGATTCTCAAATTTTTGCTCGCGCGTTCGCACTACGTGGGGGCACGTTCGCGCCGTATCGCGCCTTTGGCCTTCGCGCGTTTGCGCCACCACCGCGCGCGTTCGCGCGACCGTTTTCTTGGCTTGCCCCTCAAAATTGTAATGTTCATATCTCCTTACCCCGATGTCTGATTGAGGTGCTGCTTGTTGCGTTGGGAACTAGACTTCCCGAACTTCACTTTTAACTTTTGTTTTACTTCAAAACCCTCAATATACTAGAACATACCATTTCTTCCATTTAGGCAAAATTTTCGTATCAGACCTTGCCCTCAACATTCCACGACTACCTCGAAATACCCGAACGTACAAAGTACGGGCTATAACATCCTCCCCCCCTTTAGAACATTCGTCCTCGAATGTTCAACTGATCTTATGGGGTCTTGTAGCAGTTCGAGGGGGGGGGGGGTCCCGTTTTATGGCTGTTCCTTTCTTTATGCCTATTCCTTATCCTTTACCTTATTCTCCTTGGCCTTCACACAAATCCTCGCTTATGTCATAGGTTTCCTTCGGTACTTGACAATATGGTGATCCCTTTTGGTCTAATATAATATAGTCTCCAACCATCTCGTATATTCTAATTTCACTTAGGCCATTCTGGTTTTTTATTTTTTTTTACAGCCTAATCTTTGGAATTTCTTGCATACTTCCCAGGGGGTCACCCATCATGAAATTGCTCCCACCTGAGCACGCTTAACCTCAAAACTTTAGTGGAATTGTTGCCTTAATGTTGCTATAATCGCGCATGCTTTTTCATACGGCCTTTATTGCATAACTGGAGCCAACTAAAGTTTTGCATTCCGAGGCATGTTCGTAACACATCCTTTCTTTTACAATTACTAATTTACCCTTTCGGTCTTCCATCACACTTTACAAATTCTTATCGTTCAAAGTCCGTACACCGCAAATGCCAACAATACTTACAGGGCATATGACTACATATCACCTTCTAGCCATCCGGGGCACTACTCGTTTCGGATATAACAACAAATATTTTCGGACTTGCCCTTGTACCCTTTCCATATCGTTACTTGCTTCCTTCCGTCGTATGTAAGGCTTACATATGGAATTTCATTCTCCTATGACTTGGCTCTATCGCACGATCTATGACAAGAAGAAGGTCAACAATCCCTAGATGCCCGTAGCCTCCTCGTTTATAAAACGTGGCGCGGCTTCACACCATAAACAGACGGGACTGCGTACACGACTTTGCGTACACAACCCCTAGGTACCGTTTTCCGATACCACTTTGTCACACCCCGACCTTACTAGGGTGTGATGGGCACCCGACCCCACATCCGGAGCCGAGCGAACCCGCAGACTCTTGTTACGCACGTAAATTTTTTTTTTCTAATAAAGATAAAATGCAAAATACAATTTTTAGAAGCATTTCTCTCGTTGCCTTTAAATTACATAAAATCTGTAGTCAGACAGAACTAACACATATGACGTATCGGCTGACGGGGCCGCTTACGCTGCATCGACAACTACACCCACGACGCCGTCCGCAAAGTCTCTAACACAAATCCAGAAATCGTAATAACAAACTCTGGCTCGGCAGCACTCCGGGAGAATGGAGCTTGCCATCTTCGCTGGAACATCTTCCATAATAACTTCAGCTTATCTAGGAGTACCTGCGCGGCATGAAACGCAGCCCCTGAAGACAGGGGGTCAATACGGAAAATGTACTGAGTATGTAAGGCATGCACACAGAGAAAACGTAACCATAACCGAGACAGAGATAGGACCAAAAAAGTACATTACTCAAAATACCAAACGCTTATTTTTCGTACACAAATCATACATACCCTCTCATATAAAAATTAAAAAA
>NC_081343.1:13898628-13982788 GCF_029784015.1 Lycium ferocissimum | reverse complement strand
TAACTTCCGTCTTCTCGTTAAAACTTTTGCATTTGAGAAAAACCGCATTTGTATGCGTATAAGCTATACGCTTATGATTCGGATTTGATGAATGTGTTTGGGTGCCCAACTCGGGCACTATTCACGGCCTACGGGGTTGGGTCGTGACAGGTATATCTTATTAAGTAAGTTGTGTTAATTTCTTATCAGTAAATTTCAAAAGATACATGTTCCAAAAATGTTTATTCTCTATTTTTATAGAATGCATGAATAAAGATATTAAAATAAATAAATTAAGATGTTTGTATGTCACGACCCAAAATCACAAGTCGTGCGGGCACCTACAATTTCCCACCTTGGTAGGCGAACCGTTTCTCAATATTATTCATTCAACCACATTAAAGAAATTAAGATAATAGAATTATAAGTTTCAACCGTAGATATAAAATAAGGATAAGTATATAATGTTATATCCCGTACTTTTGCATATTCGGAAAATTGAAAATAATTGGGACTTGTAAGAATAAGGTAATATGTTGATTTTGGTCAATATGTATGTTGTTGTTCTTGAAAAATATGAATGTGAAAATATCGAGAAAGGTCAAGGGTAAAAAGGAAAATTCACAGAATGGCTCATGGAAATAATGTGAAAGGCTAAGGGCAAGATAGTAATATTGAGGAAAGTCGAGGGGCAAAATGGGAATTTTACATAAGGTTCATGAATGTTCCAAAAGGGCCATATTGGCCATGTGAAAAAAAAAAAAAAAAAAAAAAAAAAGATGACAAGTTGCCATAATATTCATCTTTTATACATGGAAATTTCTAGAATTTGGAGAGAAAGAATAAGGCTATGTCCAGTATTTCTTTACTTAAAGGACTAAAGAATAATATGGATAGATGAAAAAAAGGGGGGATAAATAAGATATATTTCTCTTCATCTTTTAGAAAAGATGAAGAAACTTGGAGAAGGAGAAAAATTAAAGGGCCATACGGCCATGACCATGGAGAATTGAGGTCTTTAATTTTGATCCCAAAAATTATTTTCTTGTTGTATTCCCACTAATTCAAGGGTCCTTTACAACTTGGTGCAATTGTTTTGGAAGAAAGAGCAATTGTTTCTTCAAGTTGACAACTTAGTTAAGTGAAGAAGATTGTGGAAAAAGGTAAGAATTAATCCCTTTTTATTATGTTATGAAGGTTGGTTTATGTTGTAGTATGTAGAAGTGAGTAGAAATTATGGAAATATAGAAGTTTGCAAAGTGGGTGTGTATGTATGTAGTTAGTTGTGTGTATGCATTTTTGTGAAAATAATATGATTTGGATTTTATGTTGTATTCTAGTTGTGGTTATGGTGGGATTAATAATGGAAATGAAATTTGAATGAATTTGGTTGAAGTTGGAAATATAGGTATTGGCCGTGGGGGGGGGGGGTATGGAAGTGGAATGGAAATGGATTAATTTTGTTTAGCATGTTAGTTGTGTTGCTGTGATCCTTATAATGTAAGTGAAGGTTGAATGGCTCAAGTTGACATTGAAATGGAATGTAGTGAGATTATGTCATTTTAGGATGATTTTATGATATTATGGAAATGAAGTGGTTAAGGTACAAATATGATTATTGTTATTGATGAAATGGAATATGGAAATATGTTATGAATATGTATGTTGAAGATTAGAAGTTTCGGATGAATTATGGTCTTGGTGGAAAATTTGTATATTTTGTAAAATGATATGAAGTGATTTCGGATTGTGTTGGAGTGATCTTGATTAGTAAATGAATATGAGAATAATGATATTAGCTTGATATTGTGAAATTGGAATGGAAAGTGTGTCGCTTTATGTAAGAAAGAGGACTATTTATGTTATAGTGCGTTTTATGATAATGGTTGATGTTGTTGTTCTTTGGGTTGTTGTTGTTGATATAATGGGCGAGCTAAGTCTCTCGGGATGCTATATGTATAGGGGAAACGCCGCCGAAATTTCGGTAGACAAACACGAATTTGAGTTGAACTCTTAGAAGCCATAACTCATAATTGGTAAATATGACCATTTGTAGATTTTGGGGACTAAACGGAATCGAACTTGGACGAGCGTAAGGCGCAACTAAGGTATGTAAAGTATTGCCCTTCATTCTTTGGCATGTTCGAACATACTAGGTTCGACGCGAGCCTTAGATACGACTCGTTCTAGAAACCCGAGATTGAAATTTGCTCTATTTCATTCGAAGATTAAATTGGTCTTTTAATATTTCGAAAGAAAACAACTTATATGTATTAACTCCCACAAATGAAGTCGGAATACTTTCGAACTCTCTCGGATGACTCCATAAGACCATGATCCATAGTTTACGTGCACCTCAGTTCGTGCCAAAGGGCCCTAAAATTTGATACTTCCCGTATGGCCTTAACTAACTCATTTCTGTCCGAAATTACAAGTAACTTTGATTATTATTCTCAAACTATATGACAAGTATTATGACTATGTTTGCGAGCCTTTATGATATATTTTGACATCCGGAATGGTTCGGACATGTCATTTTGATGTTGTCTGGCCGTGCCATCCCAAATGACCTATATGCGTGTATTATGAATATTGTCCGATTGCTTTGATTTGACCTACCGTTTGACCTACTTCGGCTTTCATTGAGTCCGTATAACGATTCCGTATGCATATGGTTTCTCGTTAACCGCTCGTCGGACGCTCAATGCTTTCTTTCATCGCGGCCGCCAGGTTCTCATATCGTGCACATTCCACCGCATTGTTCACCGCGTCCCCGGTGTGCGGGCCGGGATTCGCGACATCTCAGATATGGTCCGGGATGATGTGATGGTATGGGATGGCGGCCGTGATGGCATATGATATCGCCCACCGCGTCCGTGCTAAGGGCCGAGATGGTTGCGCGTCCCTCACCAGAGTTCGGATCTCGACATGTATGTTATCCGTATCCGTATGTGCTATGATTCGCATGCATGATTCGTCGGGGTATACATCGCACATAACGGTTTGGATTATGACTTTGTCTGTCACACTTCTGAAGATCTGATTTGGATACTGATTCTGTCTACTGCACTTCTGTACGTCTGATTCGGATTATGATTCAGTCCGTTATACTTTCGTACCTCTGACTTAGTTTATGATTTTGTCAGCCATACTCTGTACTCCTAATCCACGTTATGATTCGTCGCTATACCGTTCCTCTCGTTTCATATTATGACTCCGCTTGCTGCCATACCCCGTACTCACCATATATACATTCATATTCTCGTATCCCGAATTCGGGTTCGAGTCTGTCCGTTATATTTCTGTATTCCTGATTTAAATTATGATTATATTTGTTACATTTCCGCTTTACATACTCGGTATTTTCCGCATCGACCCCCCTTTTTTCGGGGTCGCGTTTCATGCCAACGCGGGGTGTACACCTGTGTATTTACGAGACATTATAGAAGATGCTTCTGTTATGTTGGGTGCTCCATTTATCCTCGGAGTGTCGCCGAGTCGCAGCCTCGTATGTTATGTTTTCTGATTATTTGTTAGAGACTTTGCCGACAGAGTCGTAGGTATAGAATGTCAGTTTTGTAAACGGCTCCATCAGCCGATTTTTCGTCCTGTATTGTATGATAAGTTCCATATGATTACAAATTCGGTTGACTTGAGACAAAGAAAAGAATAGTTTCGAAAGTATTTGTTGTATTTGTCATTTTCATTTGACTAAGAATTCGAGAGATTACGTTTGTAATAAGAGCGCCGGGTTTGCTCTACTCCGAACGTGGGGTCGGGTGCCCATCACGCCCTAGTAAATCGGCAGTGTGACAAAGTGGTATCGAGCAGGTCCGTCCTGGGGTTGTCTCGCAAAGTCGTGTCCGAGAGTCCGTTTTTATGGTGCGAAGCGTGCCACATTTATAAACGGGGAGGCCTACCGGGCATCTAGGGATTGTCGACCTTCTTCTCGTCCCTAGATCGTGCGATACAGCCAAGCTATACGGAAATAAAAATCCCTTATGTAAGCCTTACATACGACGGGAAAAGGTAAGGGGACGACATGGAAAGTCACGGGGGTAAATATTGACGAAATTGCTCACATCTCGAAGTTGGAAGTTCTGATGGCTCGGGATATGATATATATATATATATATATATATGTTTCCTTATTTTCAAAGCATTATTGATACTCGGCTGTGTATGGAAGGGAGATAGTATGAAAGGAACGAGGTCCGATAGAGGTTTACGAGGAAGTTGACAATTAATTTTGCTACAGATTATTACGTTGTAAAACGGTGAGTAGGAATTCGAACGACTAATATCCGGGCACTTATGAAGTAATGGCAACGAAGGTATATCTATTACCATCGTGAACTGGGAACCTAGTGAGAAAGGTAGTTACACATGTATCGAAGTAGGTGAACATCGAGGATCGAAAAGAGATAAAATGGTAATTGTAAAAGAAACGACGTGTTACGAGGGTGTCCCGGACTCGTAAGGCCTCGACTAACCCCAATTCATGTAGTAGAGGTCATACGAGGAAGTGAACGCGATTATAGAAGCATTAAGGCCCTAAATTCCACTAAAGTTACGGAGTTAAGCGTGCTAGGCCGAGTAATTTTTGGGATGGTGACCGGGAAGTATGCGCCGAAATTTTCATAAATGCAAATATAAAAGGCAGATAGAACATCAGGGGTAACCTAAAGGAAATCAGAATGTGCCAAACGGTTAGAAACCCCAAATGGGTCGAGTAGGCTAAGGCGGACTCGGTCGGTGGAAAAGAAGGAAGCGCAACACTTCCGAAATCCGAGTAAGTTTGAATGTTTGGAAAATGTTTTGTAAGAAAAAAATGGTAGTAAATGTATGCGTATGCGTATGACATCCCATGTATGATTGTGTCGATCGGCAGGTGGGCCCCAGCAGTCAGTGTTACGATATACGAAAGACATTAACTAAACGGGATTTATGAAACAGACGCAAGATATGGTACAAATGTTACAAAGTGGATTGATACTGATTCCATCACTAGTTGAAATTCCGGAAGGTCCTAGTATTTAAATATTTGGGAATAGAAAGAAAGTTTTAATACGTAAAGGGGCATAGTAATAGTAACTTTCGGGGAAATTTTGAAAGAAAGAAAGAAACCTCCCCTAAGTATTACGAGACCCCATAGTGTCAAATTTAACATTCGAGGACGAATGTTCTAAAGGGGTAGGATGTTATATCCCGTACTTTTGTAAATCTTAAAATTGAAAATAATTGTGACTTGTAAGAATAAGGTAATATGTTGATTTTGGTCAATATGTATGTTGTTGTTCTTGAAAAATATGAATGTGGAAATATCGAGAAAGGTCAAGGGTAAAAGGAAAATTCGTTTAATGGCTCATGGAAATAATGTGAAAGGCTAAGGGCAAGATAGTAATATTGAGGAAAGTCGAGGGGAAAAATGGGAATTTTACATAAGGTTCATGAATGTTCCAAAAGGGCCATATTGGCCATGTTAAAAAAAAAAAAAAAAAAAAAGATTTCAAGTTGCCATAATATTCATCTTTTATACATGGAAATTTCTAGAATTTTGGGGAGAAAGAATAAGGCTAAGTGTCCATATTTCTTTACTTAAAGGACTAAAGAATAAATATGGATAGATGGAAAAAAAAAGGGGGATAAATAAGATATATTTCTCTTCATCTTTTAGAAAAGATGAAGAAACTTGGAGAAGGAGAAAAAAATTAAAGTGGCCATACTACCATGACCATGGAGAATTGAGGTCTTCAATTTTGATCCCAAAAAAAATTATTTTCTTGTTGTATTCCCACTAATTCAAGGGTCCTTTACAACTTGGTGCAATTGTTTTGGAAGAAAGAGCACTTGTTTCTTCAAGTTGACAACTTGGTTAAGTGAAGAAGATGTGTGGAAAAAGGTAAAAATTAATCCCTTTTTATTATGTTATGAAGGTTGGTTTATGTTGTAGTATGTAGAAGTGAGTAGAAATTATGGAAATATAGAAGTTTGCAAAGTGGGTGTGTATGTATGTAGTTAATGTGTGTATGCATTTTTTGTGAAAATAATATGATTTGGATTTTATGTTGTATTCTAGTTGTGGTTATGGTGGGATTAATAATGGAAATGAAATTTGAATGAATTTGGTTGAAGTTGGAAATATAGGTATTGGCCGTGGGGGGGGGGGGGGTATGGAAGTGTAATGGAAATGGATTAATTTTGTTTAGCATGTTAGTTGTGTTGCTGTGATCCTTATAATGTAAGTGAAGGTTGAATGGCTCAAGTTGACATTGAAATGGAATGTAGGAGATTATGTCATTTTAGGATGATTTTATGATATTATGGAAATGAAGTGGTTAAGGTACAAATATGATTATTGTTATTGATGAAATGGAATATGGAAATATGTTATGAATATGTATGTTGAAGATTAGAAGTTTTGATGAATTATGGTCTTGGTGGAAAATTTGTATATTTTGTGAATATTTTGTAAAATGATATGAAGTGATTTCGGATTGTGTTGGAGTGATCTTGATTAGTAAATGAATATGAGAATAATGATATTAGCTTGATATTGTGAAATTGGAATGGAAAGTGTCGCCTTATGCTAAGAGGACTATTTATGTTATAGCAGTGTTTTATATGACAATGGTTGATGTTGTTGGGTTGTTGTTGTTGATATATGGGCCGAGCTAAGTCTCTGGGATGCTATATGTATAGGGGAAACGCAGCTCGAAATTTCGGTAGACAAACACGAATTTGAGTTGAACTCTTAGAAGCCATAACTCATAATTGGTAAATATGACCATTCAAGATTTTTGGGCGAAACGGGAATCGAACTTGGACGAGCGTAAGGCGCAACTAAGGTATGTAAAGTATTGCCCTTCATTCTTTTGGCATGTTCTAACATAATAGGCTCCTGACGCGAGCCTTAGATACGACCCCCGTTCCTAGAAACCCGAGATTGAAATTTGCTCTATTTCATTCAAAAGAAGATTAAATTGGTCTTTTAACATTTCGTCGGCAAAACAACTTATATGTATGCAACTCCCACAAATGAAGTCGGAATGCCCTGAAACTCTCTCGGATGACTCCATAAGACCTATGATCCATAGTTTACGTGCACCACTTCGGTTCGGCCCAAGGTGGGCCCACAAAATTCTGATACTTCCCGTATGGCCTTAACTAACTCATTTCTGTCCGAAATTCACAGGTAACTTTGATTATTATTCTGTTACTATATGACAAGTATTATGACTATGTTTATGAGCCTTATGATATATTTTGACATCTGGAATGGTTCTGGACATGTCATTTTGATGTAATCTGTCGTGCCATCCCAAATGACCTATATGCGTGTATTATGAATATTGTCCGATTGCTTTGATTTGACCTACCGTTTGACCTACTTCAGTTTCATTGAGTCTGTATAACGATCTGTATGCATATGGTTTCTCATTAATCTGTTCGTGGACGCCTCAATGCTTCTTTCACTGCGCCCGGGCCAGGTTCTGTTATTCGTGCACATTCCACTGCATTGTTCACCGCGTCCCTCGGTGTGCGGGCCGGGATCTGTTTACATCTGTATATGGTCTGATGATGTGATGGTATGGGGATGGCGGCCAGGATGGCATATGATCTGTCTGTCCACCGCGTCCCGTACTAAGAGGGCCGGGATCTGTTACCGCGTCCCTCACTAGAGGGCCGGGATCTGATATGTATGTTATCTGTATCTGTATGTGCTTATGATTCTGCATGCATGATTCTGTCTGGTATACATCGGTACATCTGGTTTGGATTATGACTTTGTCTGTCACACTTCTGAAGATCTGATTTGGATACTGATTCTGTCTACTGCACTTCTGTACGTCTGATTCGGATTATGATTCAGTCCGTTATACTTTTGTACCTCTGACTTAGTTTATGATTTTGTCAGCCACACTCTGTACTCCTAATCCACGTTATGATTCTGTCAGTCATACTCTGTTCCTCTGATTCATATTATGACTCCGTCGGCTATACCCCGTACTCACCATATATACATTCATATTCTGTATTTCTGATTCGGATTCGGGTTCGAGTCTGTCCGTTATATTTCTGTATTCCTGATTTAAATTATGATTATATTTGTTACATTTCCGCTTTACATACTCGGTACATTTTCCGTACTGACCCCCTGTTCTTCTCGGGGTCGCGTTTCATGCCGCGTGTGTACGCTCAGTGAGCAGAAGACATTATAGAAGATGCTTGCAAAGCCGTTAGCAAGCTCCATTTGCTCTCGGAGGCCGCCGAGTCGCAGCCTCGTATGTTATGTTTTCTCGATTATTTGTTAGAGACTTTGCGTACGTAGTCGTGGGTATAGAATGTCGTTTTGTAAACGGCTCCATCGCCCGATTTGTCGTCATCCGTATTGTATGATAAGTTCCATATGATTACAAATTCGTGCTGACTCGAGCACAAAGAAAAGAATAGTTCTGAAAGTATTTGTTGTATTTGTCATTTTCATTTGACTAAGAATTCGAGAGATTACGTTTGTAATAAGAGTCGCGCTGGGTTTGCTCGGCTCCGAATGTGGGGTCGGGTGCCTATCACACCCTAGTAAAACTGGGGTGTGACATATAACTGCGAAAATAATACAAAAAATCCCAAGGAATCTGGTCTAAGGTCATACAAAAGCCACTACTACATCACCACAAGTCTGAATATGAAATACATATGTCTGAGTAAGTGAAGTACTGCCTCAGAATAAAAAATAAGACAAGTAATAAATGAAGAGTCATCCGGGCTGCAGATCCATCCATGTGCTCACCCTTGATACTCGTCAGCAAAGGCCTCGGGAATCAGCCATGAGGAGAGGATGTAGAACTTGTCATGTACTCTGCATTCATAAAAGAATGCAACAAGGTAGTATATGTACAAACACTATGTACTAGTAGGTACCATAGGCCGACAATAATTAGCTTAATATATAAAGGAAGAGACTCAAAGATAGACATGCTAACAACTAAGTGTAACACAACACAGTCCATGAATAGCAACTCGGGTACAGAAAGATCACATAGATGAATCATAGTCCATGGTGAAGCGCCTAAACACAAGTTTGCCAAGTTTTCCACAATTCCTCATAATAACCACAACACAAGTACAACCAACAGATCCGATCAATCGATGTCAAATGAGATGATAATAATGAATACATATGTAATGTAATGGCCAATGTAATATCTGTACACACATGCTTCGGGCGGAATACCTCCACGCCTTGACAATCATGACCCATGGGGGACCCGCAAAGTCCATGAACCTACTGTGCCATGCAACCCGATCCAATATGTGTTGCGGAACGTACAACCCGATCTAATATAGATATTGCGGTGTGCAACTCGATCCAAAAATATATATATATATATATATATATATATATATATATAATCCCAATAAGAATATGTCAATACCAATCATGCCACAAATGGACACATACCAGAATATCAAGACAAGCCAATAGATCACAATAAGGAAACAAGCCACAATCAAATAACAATATCAACTTAGGTAATCCATCCCAACTTCATACCCGAAGGCGTAACATGATTTCTCCAACAATCGCAAACTCTACATATGCTTCGCTAATCGAAGTCTAACCATAAGGTAAATCGTAACCTACCTGGTAGCCGAGCAGGAGCCAAGAATAATCAAACCTTTGCTTTGCCTTTTCGAAGAGCCTCCAAGTACTCAAAGTCTATACATAATAGAATTCTAAGTTAGAAATAAGGAAAAACGATACCCATATTGCTACACTATCTTTGAATCAAGATCAACTATAGAAAAGGGCGAAAACAGGCCGATAAGGGAAAAACGGGTATTTCAAAAGTGAAATTGCTAACCCAACGTTCTAGAACTTCCAATCTACTATTCAATTGCTAGAATAACTCAAGAATAGGTCAATTTCTTGACTTAAGTGAAAACTCCCAATTTGAGTATAAACTTTAATTTACAATCTTTCAATTCATCAATAATAAAGGAAGATTCAAGCCTATTAGTTCCTAAATGATCAATTTCCATACTTAGATTAGACAAATCCAACAGCAAATCTCATTTAGAAAGATTTAAACTCAATTAATGAAGTAACCATCAAAACCCATCTTCCTTCTTAAATTCTATGGAATTTCTAGCATAGATTCAAGCTTAAGAAAGGTAAAGGAATGAAGTCTAGGTTATGGAACTTACCCACAAGTGAAATCAGCCAAGAACTCCTTCAGGTCAAAGATGCTTAGGAACAATAAATGAAAGGATAGGAAATGAAGGGTTTTAACTAGGATACTAAATAGGATTCTGGTCCCATTATTCGCTGCAGCGATCACAATCCGCCACAGCTGCCCCTCACATGCTACTGCGCATCTGCCACAGCAGATCCATGTCCGCTATGGTGACTCACCATAAAACTCTCACTCTCGCCATAGCGGACCAGGCCTAGTTGACGCGGGTCCTCTACAGTGCGTTTGGTGCGGCTACCGCGGACACCAGACACCAGAAATCTTTTGGTTTTTCACTATCTCCATTCAAAAATCTGATAATCACCTGAACCTTCCAGATACAATCTATACATGCAATCATACATAAAAATATGCTACTGACTCACTCGTGGTCTCGAAACTCCCAACGGCGAGGTCTAGTTGATCGGGTCAACACCCAATTGTCAAAGATGAATTTTCAAACCAATAACCCAAAATGCTTTGAGTGCCTCGGGAACCAAACTGAATATCCCACTAAGTCATAATCGACCATCCGGAACTCTCGAAATCTGCGAATTTTTAAAAAAGGTTCGTTTACCCAAAAGTTGACTATTGGTCAAACATTTTTCACTTTAAGGCTCTTTTTCACAAATACATCAATCTCGCCCAATCAGCTTGGGAACCGTACCACCCATCCCAGCGAGTTAAAATCATACTAATAGGGCTCGCGGAAGGGTCAATGGCGGTAAATGTGTTAAAAGTGCTATAACGACATGTTGGCTCGTTACATCAGATACCAATTAAATAATCGTCCTCGAGAGGCAAGTAAAGAAGCTGAGGAAAAGTACCTGAGTCAGCAAAGAACTGGGGATATTTAGAACTCATATAGGGCTTGTTTTCCCATGTGGCCTCCTCAACAGGACGGTGCTTCTATTGCACCTTAACAGAAGCTATCTCCTTAGACTTCAACTTTATAATCTGCCTATCTAAGATCGCAATAGGCTCCTCCTCGTAAAACAGATTCTCATCAAGCAACACAGAATCCCAACGAATGATATAAGACCCCTCTGAATGGTACCTTTTTAGAATAGAAACATAGAAAACAGGATGAACACCTGACAGACCTAGTGGCAAGGCTAACTCATAAGCAACATCACCAATGTGACGGAGAATCTCAAATAGACCAATGTACCTCAGGTTCACCTTTGCACTCTTCCCAAACCTCATAACACCATTCATGGTGAAATCTTCAGAAAAACCTGCTTACCCTCCATAAACTCTAGATCCCGGACCTTCCGATCCGTATCTATCTTTTGCCGACTATGAGCTACCATAAGCTTTACCTTGTCCAAAGACTCCCATAGCAAATCTGTACCCCAAGGTCGAACATTAAAAGCATCAAACCACCTAATAGGAGAACGACACTTCCTACCCTATAAAGCCTCGAATGGTGCTATATCAATACTCGAATGGTGCCATATCAATACTCGAATAGAAGCTATTATTGTACGCGAAATCTGTCAAGGGTAAGAACTGGTCCCAATGACCACCAAATCAATAACACATGCTCTCAACATATCCTCGAGCACCTGAATAGTCTTCTCGGACTGACCATCAGTCTGAGGATGAAATGCAGTGCAAACTTCTTACTGAGTACCCAACTCTGCCTGCAACATCCTCTAGAACTTGGAGGTAAACTGAGTACATTAGTCGAAAATAATGGAAATACAAACCCCGCGCAATCGTACTATCCCTCAAATGTAAATCCTGGCTAACTTCTCTACATTATAAGTAATCTGAACTAGGTGAAATGAGCAGACTTAGTCGACCAATCAACAATAACCCAAACTGAATCGAACTTGCCCAGGGTCTTCAGAAGACCCAACAAAATTCATGGCAATCCGCTCCCACTTCCACTCGGGAATAGGCATTCTCTGAAGCATGCTACCAAGTCTCTGATGCTCATACTTGACTTGCTGGCAATTCCCACACTGAGCAACGAAATCTGCAATATCTCTCTTCATCCGATCTCACCAGTAATGTTGTCTCAAATCACAATACATCTTAGTCGGCCCTGGATGAATAGAATACCTGGAGTCATGAGCCTCCTCTAATATCAATCAAATCAGACCACCCACACGAGGAACATACAGATGACCCTTGATCCTCTGAATCCCCTTATCATCAAGAATGTCTTTCTTGGCCTCACCTCTCAAAATGTTATCACAAATCTTGCATAACTTTGCATCATTAAACTGCTAAGCCCTGATCTGCTCAAAGAGAGACGACCTTGGCTTAACACATGCTAAAACTGTGCCTGGATCTGAAATATCAAGACGTACAAGACTATTAGCCGGAGTCTGAATCTCCATGGCTAAAGGACGTTCCAAAGCAACCAACTAAACCAAACTGCCTATGCTCCCTACCTTTTAGCTCAAAGCATAAGATACCACGTTAGCTTTACCGGGATGGTGAAGTATAGTGATATTATATTCCTTCAGTAGCTCCATCTATCTACACTATCTAGAATTGAGATCCCTCTGACAAAACAAGTGCTGAAGGCTACGATGATCGGTGTACACCTTACAATAGACCCCATATAGATAGCGCCTCCAAATCTTCAACGCGAAGACTACCACAGCCAACTCCAAATCATGAGCAGGGTAGTTCTTCTCATGAATCTTCAATTTCCTAGAAGCATAGGCAATGAATTTTCCTTCTTGCATCAAAACGACATCTAAACTAACATGGGACACATCACAATAAACTGAGAAATCCTTACCCTCAAAGGGTAATGCCAAAATAGGGGTTGTGGTCTTCACAAACATCAGACTACTGGAAAAGAATTTCCTTTTGAGTCAATCTGTTCCGGTGAGAAACAATAGAAGCAAATCCTTTCATGAATCGACGGTAGTAAGTTGCCAAACCCACGAAGCTACGAATCTCAGTCACTCTAGCGGGCCTCGTCCACTCCCTAACAACCTTAAATTTCTTAGGATCAATCATGATCCCATCCTTTGACACCACGTGGCCCAAAAATGCCACTGATCAAGCTAGAACTCACATTTTGAAAACTTGGCATAAAGCTGTTTGTTTCTCAATAACCCAAGGACAATCCTTAAATGACGCTCATGCTCCTCCCTTCTCTTCAAATACACCAAGATATCATCGATGAATACTATGATGAAGGAATCCAAGTATGGCTTAAAAATGTCATTCATCAAGTCTATGAAAGCTGCCGGAGCATTTGTAAGCCCAACTGACATAACAATGAACTTGTATTGACCATAACGAGTCTTAAAGGACTTCTTCGGAGCATCCTCGGCCTGAATCTTCTGCTGGTGATAGCCTGACCTCAAATCAATCTTCAAAAATACAGAAGCACCCTAAAGCTGGTCGAACAAGTCATCAATACGAGAAATAAGATACTTATTATGAATGGTGAGCTTGTTCAACTGACTGTAATCTATGCACATCCTCATCGTCCTATCTTTTTTCTTCACAAATAACATGAGAATGCTCCAAGAGGAGACGCTCGGCCTAATGAATCTTTTACTCAGAACATCCTGCAACTGCTATTTTGACTCTGTCAACTCGGTAGGTGCCATCCTATATGGCGGAATGGAAATAGGGCGAGTGCCTAGCTTTAAATCGATACAGAAATTAATGTCGCAATACTGTGGAATAAACGGCAACTCAGAAGGGAATACCTCTGCGAATATGGGCCAGGTAGGCCAAACACCCCTTGTCGACTAATTTCTTCATGCGGAGATAGGAAATGATCTTTTTCGGAGTGGGACTCGGTGTACCCCTCCATCAAGTCTAGGAATCCAAAGCATTGTTAAGGTGACTGTCTTGGCGTGAAATTCTAAGATCGCGTGATAAGGGGACAACCAACTCATACCCAATATAATATCGAAATCTACCATATCCAAGATCTTCAAGTCTACCAATGTGTCATACCCCATAAAAGTAACTAAACAAGACCAATAGATTCGATCAACCACAACAAAATCTTCAACGGAGAATACACATGAATAGGTACACCATGACGGTCACAAGTCGAATCCCAACCAATAAAATAATAAGTAGACACATATGAGAAAGTAGAACCGGGATCAAATAAGACTGAAGCTGCCGGATGATGAACATAAATGGTACATGAGATCATAGCATTGGAGGCCTCAGCCTCAGGCTTATCGGGAAAATCATAGCAACGTGCACCACCACGGCCACTCTGGCCAGACTGCGCTCCTCCCTCTGGAGACTTGAGAACTACCCCTACCGGCTGATGTCCACCCCTGGATGAATGCGAACCACCAAGGCCTGATGGAGCTAAAGAATCATCCCGACAATAAGAAAATACCAGAGTCCTCAGGCTCTAGAATCGAGAACCCTACTGAGTCCCACTCTATCTAGGTCGGGTGTAATCTCTCATGATATGATCGGGATCACCACATATATAACAAGAACTGGGTGTTGGAGGCTGATGCACAGAGGCTGAAGAACCACCTCGGTCGGCTGGTTAAGAGAAAGAATATCCATGAGACTGCCCGACCCCAAAACCACTTTGTCTAGAAGGGCCACCGTAAGATGCTCGCAAAGGTAACCCAGGTGACGGCTGCTGGGCCGACTGACAGTCCTGGAAGACTGACCGTTGCCCCTATAATTGGAACCACTCTACCCACCATGCTGACAAGGCCTCTTCTCACTAGACCCTCTAAAATATCGAGCCTTGGCAGAGTCCATGTTACACCCCGCACTTTTATACGTCGAGTTTTGTACTGAGTTAATCGACGTAGGTTAAGAAAGCAAAATTTTCATCGAGGTCATAAGAGATTATTATTACACCCCAAGTTTCGGTACATTGAGATTTATTAGGAGTTAGCTAGTTAACTATAGACACCGGAGTATTGTCGAAAGGATACAATAGTCCGAGTTCGTGTAATAGGTTATGGAAGGAAAGTTAAGGACAAGGCCATTTGCCGGTTTTGATTTAATGCGCAAGTCGCTTATGAATATTCTTGGCATGGAATATTAAGGGCAAACTTGGAATTCGGAAACTATTATATTTCAAGGATTAAGTGTATATGTGGACAAGGTGACTAGGCAAGCAAGAAAATAAAATTGGTCATCTTTATGACTTAAGGGAACTTTTAGAAACTTGGAGAAAGAAAATAAATAAGGGAGCCATGTGGGCCATGGCCACATGGTTGGCTACTAAATGAAATAAAAGATGACCAAGTCATCTCATTTTCATCATCTTCATCACTTGGAAACTTCAAGAAAATTTGAGAGAAAAACCTTAAGGCCATTCGGCCAAGAAGATGAAAAATTGAGGGTCAAGAATTGATCTCCAAAAATTATTTTCTCCCAGTTTCCCTACTAATTGGAACGTCCTCGTCAACGTGGAGTGGTTGTTAGAACAAGAAAACCGCTCGTTGTGGTGTTTTACAAAAGCTAGCCGTGGGAGAAGATTGGTGGAAGAGGTAAGATTTAATCCTCCCTTACATGTTTTATGGATGTTTTGAATGTGTTATAGTATATGGAAATGAATGGAATTCATGAGAATATAGATTATGGTGTTACGAATAGATGCATATGTGTGTAGAGGTGAAGAATCAATTTTGTTTAGCATGTTTTGGTTGTTGTTGTGAATTCTATGTGATGGAAATGAAGGTATTGAATGGTTTAAATTGAAGTTATGATTGTTGTAGGTTGGGCCGTGTACATGTAGTATGATATAGGGATGAGGGACTAATTTTATTTAGTATGTTTGAAATGTTGTGTTGCGGATTTTACGATGAAAATGAATGTTTGATGACTCATGTTGATGTTGCAATTGTTGTGGGCTGTTTTGGAGAGTAATATGATGTTAATATAGGTTCTGTGTTCATAAGAATGATGATTGTTAGCATGCGATTGATTGTTGGCATAGTTTATGAATTCGGTAGAACGATTAAATGGTTGAATAGTGAATTGACTAGTTATGGAAATTGGAAAACAGCGTGTGGGCTGTTTTATGGAATATTTTGATATGGACATGATATTATTGATGTTGGTATTTTTGTTGTCGTTGTTGGTTGATGAATTGAGAATTCGGGCTAGGCACCTAAACAGGGGAGATGCTGCCCGATTTTCGGTAGAATATAAAATAGTTTACGTTGGAACTTGAGATAAGTATGTAATACAGAGACTAACATTAGTGTGGATCCTCTCGAATGTAGATTTGCGAGCTCGGGCGGATAGACGTAGCCAATAGGAGGTCGAGCAGGTATGTTAAGGCTCACCCCTTCTTTCTTTGGCATGTCTTAGTTGAAAATAAGTTATGACACGAACTTCGAGGTAACTCTATTCCGGTGACCCGAGCATGTTTATGATTCGCATTGGCTTCTTGATAGTTGCATTCTTAATGTGGTCAAATCCTAGCCCTTATGTCACTTGTATAACCAAGTTTCAAGAATTGCATAAAGATTTTGCTTTCAAATGAGTTTGTTTCCAAGCGATTTCGAAACTACGAAAGTCCGTAACTTTCTACGTACGTAACCGGATCGCCTCGATATGATCAAAAATGATTCCATGATGTATGATGACTATGTTTTCCATAGGCGGGCCCGGCTCGGGTTGACGCCCGCTCGTGGGTCCCGCGACTCCCCTTTATGTACTTCTGACGACTTTTGAAAGGATACAATATGAATATGATATATGACTATGATATATGAATATGATATACGCATATGATATATGACTATGATATATGAATATGACATATGAATATGATATATATATGTATATGGGAATATGGAAAAGGGCGAGAGCGTTATATACGCGTAACCACCGACCGCCTGGTATGATACCGACATGATACCGTCCCGGATGCGGGATGCCCGAACGCGGGATATGTGGATATGGATCGGGCCGTACGTTCCTCGGCACTATTATATTATACATATGGATCGGGCTGCACGTTCCGCAGCAATGTACTATATGGATCGGGCTGCACGTTCCGCGGCGCTAACGTGCATGGTACCCGCCCAAAACCAGCCCGAGGCTGAGTTGCTCTTTATCCCATGATATGATATGTTCTATATTTACGTTTTGTTACATGCTTTGTATCCTTCCATATTCCGTTACTCATGCCTTACATACTCGCACATTCTTCCAAATGCCGACGCTCCTTCTGGGACGCCGGCGTTCATGCCCGGCAGTAGACAGCGGACGCATCCGATCCCTAGAGGCCCCACCAAGAAGATATTGAAGCGCTCTGGATTGTTTGGGAGCTCCGGCCATCGGGTACTACCTTTGTGTACATATTTGGGCACGGTGATTCCGCCCGACTCGTGGATATATGTATCTTATTTAGAGGCTCGTAGACGTACGTGTACGATCGGAAATGTTTTTGTAGTCATAACGTCGCCTTTATGGTTGTATAATCGTTTGGTAAACCTATCGACACTCGTTCACGAGTATGCTATTGATGATTATGTTGAGTAAGATACGATCGTGTCGTTCATATGGCCCACTCGGTAAGTAGCAAATAGAATACATGATAGAGTCGATAGGATACTATCGGGCACCCGTCACGGCCTCTGGTGGGGTCGTGACAATTATACATGATCATACTATGTATATGAGAGTATATAATCATGTTTTAAAAGTTTTGGGAAGGTTGGACGTCAAATGAATCGAAAAGAATAAGTTTCATCGAAAGTCGACAAGTTTGAGAATGATATAACCCGTACTTTTGGGGTAAGACTATGCCTGCTTAACATGCTAAGAAGGTCATTTCATGAGGTATTTTACTCATATGATAGTCGTGTATTAAGTTTTCAAGTCAATTGAGTTGTAAAATAAAAGTAGACAAAAGTCGTCACAAGTTACGTTCATAAGTTTACTTAAATTTGGGTCAGATGTCACTGAGCTTTTCTCCCAATCTTTTTTGAGTTACAGGGTGATCCACCTATCAAATCAAAAGTCTATGAGTCTAGTTTCTAACGTATTAAACCGTTTATCGATATAACATCGGAATAGAGAGATATTCACATTTTTACGAGACTACACAAGCAGCTTCCTTTGGGATCCACATAGGCAGTGGCCCAGCTTGTGTGGCTTTATATACATTTTAAGGATCATTTCAACTCATTTTCACTTGAAATTTGTCCACAACCTCCCGAGAACCTCCCAAGTCAAATCATAAAGACCCTAGCCAAAACAATAGGGTTTCACCGAAGCTCTATCTCAAAAGTTCCAAGAGAGCAAGAAGAAGCACTCTTAAGGTGTTGAATGCAAGTTGAATGTCACGACCCAGTAAGGGCCATGACGAGTACCCGGAGCTAGACTACCGAGCACCACATGTCATGCTCAACTTGAATAAATAGAAATTTCAATACAGACTTATGATGGAATAACCTGCATTTACTCCTCGAAATATAGGTATGTACATAAGCCCACGAGGTTACAAAATAGTACACAGGATTTACACTAAAGAGATCACATAACACCTACTACACACACATATGTATCTATGAGCCTTTACTAGAATGCTGAAATCATAAGGACGGGACAGGACCCCGTTGTGCCCCAAATATGTGCGCAAAAGAATATACCAAAAATTTGCAACTCTGGATTAGTGAGTGCTCCGTATGTATGTCGATAAAGCTCCTAGATATGTCACCGGGTCGTCTCACCGCACTGCAGGGCATGAACACAGCGTCCATAAAAAGAAATGACGTCAATACGAACAATGTACTGAGCATGTAAGGCATATATGATAACATAATAAAGAAATATAGAAAGCATAAGAAGAAAGGATAACTGTAACTGCTTGCCTCTCGAGGCGAAATCATGCATGCTCCTTTTTACCTTTAAAACATATCACACATACATATATAAACTGTCTAAATCAATAGCATTATTAGCCCGCGTCCGGGGTAATCATCTCACGCCACCCACTAGTGGTGTCATGTCCAGCCAAATAGGCACGGTGTTATCATTATCCATAAGCTACCCACCGAAGTGGTGTCATGTCTGGCCAAATAGGTGCGGTGTTATCATTATCCATAAGCCGCCCACCGAAGTGGTGTCATATCCTGCCAAATAGGCGCGGTGTAATCATACATATACATAACATAATGCATGCATGAGAGCTCAAGAAAAGCTATAACTCTATCGGAGTGATATAAGGTCGGTAACCTCCGATTATATTATAGAATAGTCATGATCGTCATGTCTCACCTTGAAGGAACTAGTGACATGAGGTGAGACTAACAATAATGAACAATCATCAAGGAGAAACATAGAGTAAGATCATAAACCTTATAAAAGCATCAACTTCATAAACTTTGGAATCTTTAGAGTTCAATCATCAACCTCATCATTATCATAAAACATATCCCATCACTATCTCATAAGGAACTCTTAACAATCTTGAACTTTCGACTCATGGAATGTAAGATTGTTATATCCCGTATTTTGTATGTCGGGATAATCCGAGTCAACCACGATAGGTTAGGGACAAGACTATTCCGGGGTACAAGTCGAGACTTTTAACCACAATTTTGTTTTAAGACATGAGTTGCTTATGATTTTGTGGCATGGAATATTTAGGAAATTTGGGGTCAAAAGTTATTTTTGGAAAGTAATTAGTTCATGAAAATGGGAAAAAAAAAAAGAAAAAGAAAGAAATTAATGGGACATGTGGCCGGACACATGAGGTGTGGGCCATGGCCACATGGATGGTTAATATATGGGAGAAAAAGATGACTAATTAGTCATCTTCATCAATTCCACACTTAGAAAAATCAAGAAACTTGGAGAGAAAAAGAATAAGGGGCCATTCGGCCATGACCAAGGGAAATTGATGTCCAAAAATTGTTCACCAAAAAAATATTTTCTTCTAGTTTTTCTACCAATGGAAGGTCCTCTATAACTGGGGTAGTTGTTGAACAAACAAGGCATCCAAATCTTGCAAGAACAAACTCTAGCCAAGTGGAAGAATCAAGTGAAGAAGGTAAGGTTCAATCTTCTCTTTTATATGTTATGAATGGTTGGTGTATGTCGTAGTATGTGGAAATGAATGAAATTCATGAAATTATGGGGGTTGGACAGTAGCCGTGTGTGTGTGTGTGTGTGTGGCCGTGTATAGGTGTGTTGTGTAAGAGTGGTGGATTAATTGTATTTAGCATGTTTGGGTGTTGTTGTAGTATGTAGAAATGGATAGAAATTATGGAAGTTGTGTGTTGATGTTGTGGCCGAAAATGGGTTGTCTTGTATGGCAATGAATGAACAAATTTTATGTGGTATTTTAGTTGTTGTTATTATGGATTCTATGATGATAATGAAAGGTTAATGATTCAAATTGAAGTTGAAAGTGTCGTCGCTTTTAGTGGCCAATGTGATCCTTAGAAGTTTTGTACTTATGAGAGTAATATTGTTAATGTGTGAATTGATGGTGTAATTCATGAATTCGGAAGTGGCGAATGTGTTGGTGATGTTGTTCTCGGGTTTGGGAATGATTTCGTGAAATGGAGTTTTGTTTCCGTTGTTTGAAATATTGTGGAATTGTTTTAGTGTCCTTGAATATTGTTTGAATGGTTTCGGATTAGTAATCGAACGTAAGTGTGGTGTTAGTTTGGTTATATGCGGTTGAATTGAATATAAGTGAATGTCGTCGCATTATGTGAAAGAAGGTTGTTAATGTTAGAATGCATTTTGAATTCATGATTGATGTTGTTAGAATGTTTGTTGGTATTGTTGTTGATGAATTTGGCCGAGTTGAATTCTCGGGGTGTTGCATTTATAGGGGAGATGCTGCCCAAATTTTTATAGAATTAAGTGCAAGTTTGGAATTGAATTCGTAAGTACCCTTAGCTAATGTTTGGTTTGACAACGCTATTGTAGATCTTGGGAAGCCCGAGGCTTAAGTTTGATTAGCGTAGGAAGCGAACGAGGTATGTAAAGCCCATTCTCTCTTTCTTTTGGCATGTCCTAGTTGTAATTAGGCTATGACACGAGCCTCGAGGTAACTCCACTCTTAAGTTCCGGACATGTTTATGATTCATATTTGTTTCTTGATGTTGACATCCTTAATATGGTCTTTATGTCCTTAATATGATTGGATTTAAAACATTGTGTACACGGTTTTGTTCATAAGGATCCTATGTCTAAAAATGTCTGTAACTTTCATAGATAGAACCGGATTGCTTTGAAACGTTCGTAGAAAGTTTTGTAACGTATAATGACTTTAACTTTCATGGGCAGGCCCGGATTGGTTGATGCATATCCGTGGTCCCAGAGATTTTTCGTTATATAGTCCTAATGACTCTTTTTGAAAGAATTTGACATGGTTATCGTTTTAACTCTCGAGCGTCGACTACTTATCTATCCATTGAGTCTATTATGATGATTTATGTGCATATGGTTTCTCACTACTCTGCTCGTGCAAAGCTCAATATGTCCTTCACTGAGTCCCGGGCCAGGACACGCATTCGTGCACATTCCACTGCATTATTCACCGAGTTCCTCACTAGAGGGCCGGGACACGCTATGTATATATATATGATAATGTGATGATATGGGGATGGTGGCCAGGATGGCATATGATGATTATATTCACCGAGTCCCTCACTAGAGAGCCGGGACACGATATATATATATATATATATATATATATATACGATGACATGATGACATACATATGATGATTTTACTTACCGAGTCCCTCACTAGAGGGCCGGGACACGCTATATGTACACATGATGGTTTTATGATATTGTTATGCATATTATATGTTTTCAAAGGCAAGTCTTATGATTTTAAATGTCATTATACTGGTTTTGTAATTCCTACTCGATTATGATCTGTCTTACCATCTATGTTTTACATACTCGGTACATATTCCGTACTGACCCTCTTTCTTCGGGAGCTGCGTTTCATGCCCGCAGGTACAAACGATTTGGTTGGAGATCCGCCAGTTTAGGACACCCACTCAGCTGTTTGGAGTGCTCCTTTGTCCGGAGCCCATATTTTGGTACCGACTCCTTTCTTTACATATGTGTATGTTTATTCAGGGTACGGCGGGGCCCTGTCCCGCCATATGATTCTGTTATTACTTGTAGAGGTCTGTAGACATATCTGTGGGTTGTGGGTAATATCGTCAGTTGCGTTTGCGTTTTGTACATTCCAGGTCATTTGTAAGATATATATATATATATATATATATAAGCGTCACCGTGCCTTTCTGTATGTATAAGTTCTTAGTATGTTTGCTATGAGCTGATTATGATTAGTAGAGGGTATGAGTGCCCAGCTCGGGCACTAGTCACGGCCTACGGGGTTGGGTCGTGACAAAAGTGGTATCAGAGCGGTTTCGTCCTCGGAATGTCTGACGGGCCGTGTCTAGTAGAGACTTTGTTTATCGGTGTGTTGTGCACCACATCTATAAACAGGAGGCTACAGGACATTTAGGATGTTATCTTTCCTTCTGATCTTAGATCGTGCGCTAGAGCTGTACTATCAGGATGATTCCTTTCTAACGAACCGTTATGTTTTCAGCGATGCCAAGAAAGGCGACAGCTGCCCAAAAGGGCAAGTCTACAGCAGCGGGAGAGACCAGTCGGGCCCAGAGAGTTACTAGGGCCCGTGCTCGGCCTCGAGCTCGAGATTGTGCCCCCGTCGGCAGTTGCTACCCCATCACCATCGAGAGGAGCATAGGCGGTCGCCGGCTACGGACAGGAGGGGCTCCCGCACCGCCATCTCCCGCGATTTCGATCCCCGAGCCTCCAGCTCCTCAGCCAGGGGCAGAGGATAGGGCTATGAGAGACGCGGTTCAGCTGCTCACTAGATTGGTGGCGGGGTAGGTTCACAGACATGGATTAGGAGATGATCATGTGGATAGACGTGACAGTCAGAGGGCCCACTATTTCTTGACCTGCAATCCGCCAGAGTTTTTCGGGTCAAAGCCCGAGAAGGACCCCCAGGAGTTCATCAGATAGATGCAGCGTACATTGCGGTTGATTAAGGCTTCGAGGATCGAGTCGTCGAGTTTGCGTCGTATCGGTTGTATGATGGCGCTGGTGGTACGAGTCTGGGAGCGTCGCAGGCGAGGGTGCTCCTCCAGCCGTATGGGACGAGTTCACAGAGGCCTTTCTTGGCCATTTTCTACCCCCAGAGACAAGGCGAGCAAGAGTTCACAGATTCTTACATCTGAGGCAGGGTGGCAGGAGTGTTCGGGAGTATAGCCTTGAGTTTAATTCTTTGGCTAGATACGCGCCTACTATTGTGGCTGATATGGCGGACAGGGTGCACCAGTATGTGATGGGGCTGGATGGTTACCTGATCGATAGCTGTATGGCGATGGCTTCTCAGCCCGGTATGGATATTGCACGGGTACAGGCGTATGCCCAGGGTATGGAGGAGCGACATAGGGGGCGTCAGCCCGACAGAGATTATGATAGGGGCCAGCCCAAGAGGGCTAGATCGGCTGGGTATTCTGGGGAGTCTCGAGGCAGGCAGCCTTAGCCGTACACCGGGTATTCTTCTCAGCCGGCACGGAGTGCACCCTCACGGTTCCCGGGTAGGAGATTTGATCGCACGGGGTATTCAGGAGCCGGTCAGAGCTCCAGGGCTTCAGGTTTGCGGTCGAGCAGGGGTTTGAGCCAAACGAGGCCATCTATGCCTCAGTGCCCTCAGTGCGGCAGGTGCCATCTGGGGGAGTGCCGTTACGCTGCGGGTGCTTGTTTTTCTTGTGGCCGTCAAGGCCATATCATGAGGGAGTGTCCGTATGGAGGTAGATCAGGTGGTGTAGCTCAGCCTACCGGGTCGGGTGCTGGTTCGTCTTCTTCAGTAGCTATGCGCCCTACGGGGCAGGGTATGCCGGCACCGGCAGGCCGTGGTAGAGGCCGCAGCAGAGTTCCCAGTTCTAGCGGTCCTTCGAACCGCATATATGCTCTGGCTAGCAGACAGGATCTGGAGGCTGCACCGAATGCGGATACAGGTATATGAGCTTTTATTGTAACAGTCTTATGTACGTGTATTTATTGTACGAATGTTATTTAATAGTGACAAGTAGAAATCCAAAGGCCTATAACCAAGTGTTTACCAGTAATGGCAATCAAGGTATGACCGTCGCCATTGGGAACCTGGTAGTCTAAGACGGAAAATAGTTGTACCCGTGGGTGAAAAGTGAATATCAAGGATCGAAAAAGGGTTAGAACAGTAATTATAGAGTCAAAAGAGTAAGAGACCCTTTTTAATTCGGAGGGAATGTTACGAGAGCGTTTCGAAATCTATTAAGACTTCAATTTACCCCAAATTATGTGATGAAAGTCATGCGGTGAGGTGGACGCGATTATACCAGCATTAGAGTATCATATTTCATCGGAGTTCCGAAGTTAAGCGTGCTGCAGTGGGAGAAATTTTAGGATGGGTGACCCCCTGGGAAGTGTTCTGAAAGTCTTACGAGGTCAGGCATAGGAGATCCAAATAGGAAGCTAGAGTAGTCTGAAGGAAATTAGAGTATACAGAGGGAGCGGAAATCTTAAGAGGTCGCGTAGGCCGGAGCGGACTAAATCGGGGAAAGAAAGAAGAGGCATCATAGCTCTAGAATTAGGGTGAGTTTGAATGGCGTTTGGGGATATTTTGTAAGCAAGATAGTAGTAATTATGTCTATATGGGTATGTGCGAGATATCTCATACATGGTTATATCAGCGGATACGTGTATTCCGGCAATCGACGTGGCGGTTTATGGAAGGTATTAACCGGACCGGATAGCTAAGTTCAAGTGAACAGAAGAATAAATGGCCCAAATGTTACAGGGCAAGCTGATGCTATTCTCACTAATGGGATAAGCTTGGGAAGTGTTAACATAATAATACGTGGAAAAGGAAGAAAGTGAGTAGATAAATGACAAGGGGATCTGAATGTCAGAATAAAAGTCTTTGCCTAACGGGAATTGGAAAATGCGGACATAGAGCAAAGTATAACCAGGTAATGATATAAGTACGCCCCTAAAGAGGGGAAGCGGGTGCGAGGAATGCAAGTACCAGATAGAGACAATCAATACCACAACGTATTTGATACGGATACCCGGCTGAAGGTAAGATTTCTCGCCGAGACAAGTTAGTAAGACCCAAGCCAGTAAAAGGGGTAGAAGCTAGGGGGGTAAGTGAGATAGTACTGTGGATCAATTGTAGAGATATTGGATGATATGACACTGGGAGTGGAAGCCTAGAGGAAGATACGACAAGAGAATGATAACGAGTAACTGACAGAAACACGGTGAAGGGAACGCTACTGTGCTGGACTAGAGACTAAAACGTGAGCAATAGGGTTGTCCGCTAAGAACATTGCGACCTATAGATAGTGAGAGAGAAAAATTGTCACACCCTTAATCCGATAGGGTGTGATGGGCACCCGGCCCTTACCTAGGGCCGAGCGAACCCGCTGACTCTGGTGACATTCATAATTATATTGGGCCCTTAGCCATAACATAAACACATAGCGGAAGTATTTCGGAAAGTCAAATATGCCCTCGCCTTTTTCTAATCAAATAAAAATCTGTAACATACAACACTTTTACTACAATTCGTAATAATACATTGGCTTACATAGCCGCTTACATAACCGACATCTTATACCACGACATCATCCGCAAAGTCTCTAACACATAACATGAAACCATAACACAATACTCGACTCACCGCACTCCGCAGAAAATGGAGCCGCCAATCCGCCGGAACATCTTACGCTAATATCTTGACTCGCAAGGTGTCCCCACGCGACATGAAACGCACTTCGAAGAAAGGGGGTCGGATACGGAATATGTCCGAGTATGTAAAGTACGAAGCATAATAAGCGAGATCATACCGAAGTAAAGAGTACCGAAAATCATAAGACTTGTTTTTGAAAACATATATCATGCATATCAATGTTATAAAATCATCGTGAAAACATATAGCGTGTCTCGGCCCTCTAATGAGGGACTCGGTAGGTAAAATCATCATATAACATATAGCGTGTCTGCCTCTCTAGCCGAGGGACTCGGTAAGTAAAATCATATCATCATCATGTATGCGTGCATATACATATATATATATATATACCGTACCCGGCCCCCAGGCGAGGACTCGGTGAATAAGTGTCCCGACCCCGCGGGGACTCGGTATGCCATCACGCCTCCATCCCCATCACATCATCATATATATATATATATAATACGTGTCCGCCCCTACAGTGAGGGACTCGGTGAATAATGCGGCGGAGTTGCACGAATGCGTGTCTGGCCGGGTCTCGGTGAAAGACATATTGAGCTTCACGCACGAGCGTAATAGTGAGAAACCATATGCACATAAATCATTTCCCGGAGACTCAATGAAGTAATCATAAACGAATCGTCACTTGAAAAAATCGGACAATAGTTGTATCAAAAATCTTTCGGACGGTACTCGGAAACATATCAAATATCATAAGTATATCAAAGTATCGTAGGGACCATAGTCATATATCAAATCATTTCGAGCCCGCCTATGAAAATCAAAGTCATTATACGTTACAAAACTTTCCACGAACGTTTCAAAGCAATCCGGTTCTTTTTACGAAAGTTACGGACATTTCTAGACATAGGATTCTTTAGGAACAAAACCGGTTATACAACATTCTAATCCAATCATATCGGAGACATAAGGACCGTAACATGACCATATTATGGATACTAACATCAATAAGCAATTATCAATCATGAACATGCTCGGAATTTAAGAGCGAAATTACCTCGAAACTCGTGTCATAGCCTAATTACAACTAGGACATGCCAAAAGTTGAAGGGCACCACTTTCGGCCAGCCCTTGGCCGAGAGCCTCCTCTCTCTCTTTTTCCATCTTTCTTGAATTTTCTTGAACTTAAAAAGAATGAGTTATGCCTTATATTATTACCACTCTTCTATATATATATAAATGGGTGGCACATGGCCGGTCATGTGCACCCTTTATTTTTTCTAAATTTTCTCCAATTTTCTAGAAAATTCTTAAAGCCACAAAAGATGACTTATAATCTTGCATGGTCATGAATTATGCACACATTCATATACCTAGCTCCCACAAATGTGTAATGTACACTTGTGCCATTTTATGGCATAACAATATTGGCCAACATATAGGTGGGGCCCACGGCCACCTAGGCCTTTTGGCCATTTCATGAAAATTCTTTTCCAACTTTTAACTCCAAGTCTTTCCTTATTCTAAATTTACCCTTAACTCTCCATACCAATGAAAGATGAATACGCAACTTGTACATTCTAAAAAAAATTGTAACCTTATCCTTAACTCCCCGCCATTAACTCAGAATATTCAAATGTACGAAATGCGAGGTATAACAAAAATAGGAAGCCTCCGATAGTAGGAAGTGAGGACATTAGAGGAATGAGTAAAATAAGAAAAGAGAGTACAACAGGTTAGGCCATAAGCGAATGTTAGGACGGAAGGAATAGGTGGAGCAGGGCGAACCAGAAGAAAGAAAGACCGTAACTAAGATGGAATATACTTTGTAACAAATCGTACCAGAGTGGTTATATTACCTATGGATATTTACATGTTAGGGACGAGACCAAGAGAATATCCAATGAGAAGAGTTTGGATTCAGTAGTAATCACACGATGACAATATTCTGGGTACGTGCGGGAATGATGCAGAGATGATTTAGGTTAAATTACCGAGACAGAACTAGTACGAAGGACAAACGGGACATGACTATGGTGGAACCAAAGATCTATTCCGACACCAGTTATAAGGTAAGAGAGGCGGAGACCAAGTAAAGCGTAAGGATTAGTGAAGCCATGCTAAGGTACTTTTGGGTTAAATTGAGCACTTTTGCATATTCTTGTAAAGACTGCCACATAATGCGTGATTGGAAAGTTGAGAGCAAGATCTGAGTAAAGGGACGATAGCGGAGTCGTCGAATTAAAGATAAAAGGGTGACCCGAGATAATATACCTAGAATGTTACAAGCTGAGTAACAGAGGGTGAATTTATACGTCAACTTCTTTCAGAATTATATCAGCTGATAATAGTTAAAGCAGGGTGTTATAGCCCGTACTTTGTACGTTCGGGTATTTCGAGGTAGTCGTGGAATGTTGAGGGCAAGGTCTGATACGAAAATTTTGCCTAAATGGAAGAAATGGTATGTTCTAGTATATTGAGGGTTTTGAAGTAAAACAAAAGTTGAAAGTGAAGTTCGGGAAGTCTAGTTCCCAACGCAACAAAGCAAGCACCTCAATCGGACATCGGGGTAAGGAGATATGAACATTACAATTTTGAGGGGCAAGCCAAGAAAACGGTACGCGCGAACGCGCCGAGTGGCGCAAACGCGCGAAGGCCAAAGAAGGCGGATACGCGAACGTGCCCCCACGTAGTGCGAACGCGCTGAACAAAAATTTGAGAATCATGTTCGGAATGAAGGTTGTGCTATAAGAAGGTAATAGCAACCTATACGTGACATTTGGAGACCGTATGAGGTGAATTGGTTCATATGACGCTTACTAAGAAGTTCTCGTTACTTGCTCGCAAGTGGGGCCCACACGTCGGAGCGTTATAAAAGACATATGAATAGACGTATGAGTGGTACATGGAAGGTTGAGAAAGTCCTAAGAAGGACCCATAAGCCAAAAATGAGTGTAAGCCCTCCAAAAGGACGATTTAAGGGAACGTTTCGGATGATCTGACTTGGAGGGGTAAAAACGGCATTATAAGTTTGGAATTTGGGAACACCCCTAGAAATAAAAGTTGTAGATAATTGCAAGAGCTTTCCAACCATAGGTCGTGGGCCCTCACAAGATATCGGGATCAAAAGTTATGACCATTTTACTGAACGAAGGTCCAGGCAAAAAAAAAAAAAGGTTCAGCGCGAACGCGCCAGAAGGAAGCGCGAACGCGGCGACCACTTTTCCGGACGGTTACGGCAGATTCAAACACGTTATAAAAAGGGGTAAACCCCCTTATTTTCAGGCCAAACACCCCTAAATACTCTCCAAAATCTGGAGAGTTTTCCCCAACCCTTCCAAACCAAATTTTAGCCCAACCCGGTATAATTTCCCGATTCCGGTCGGATAGCGGATAGTTTTATTTTGCGAATCGTATAACGACGTGTGGTGGCCTAAATTTAGCATGGAAAAGTGGATATTGAGCAATATTAAAGGGATAAAGGTATGAATTTCTTTTTATTTGTATTAATACCGATTTATTTACGAAGGAAGTGTGATTAAATGATTGTATACTGAGTTAAATAGTTATGAAAGTTGGAAAACGAGCGTGGGGGCGGTTTTATGAGATATTTTGGAGATGGAAACATTATAATTGATGTTGGTATTGTTGTTGTTGATGTTGGTTTGGGCGAGCCATATTCTCGGGACGGTGTATTTACGGGGGAGATCTTTTGTCGAAATTTCGAGAATATAAGTGAATTTATTTGAAAAATTGAGACAAGTGAATAACAATGGATTAAATGATTGTGTGAATTCTTTTGTATGTAGATTAACAAGTTTGGACAAATAAGCATAGCTAGTCGGTCGCGGCACAGGTATGTAAGGCTTACCCTTTCTTTCTCTTGGCATGTCCTAGATGTGATAGGCTATGATTTGAGCCTCGGGGATGACTCTACTCTTAGAAATCCGAGCTTATATTTATCCCTTTTTCATTCAGTAGAATTGAACTAAATAACTTACGCTTTATTGTAAAGAAATGTTCAAACGTCGTAACTTTTGAAAATGAAAGCGGAATGCCTTGAAATCTTCGAGGATGATCCAATGGCACATAATGACCACGTTTTTATGTTCGTTACCCGACTTGACCGAGGTGGGCCCATGTCCCGAGATTTAATTGTATTGTTCTATTTGCCTTATTTCCGTAAGATAATTAAGGAAACCTTTGACTATTGTTCCGAATTTGATATAAGTGTACGGTAACTCGATATGAGCATTCTTCGACTATTCGATATAAATGCTTTGATACGGATGATCGATTTAAATATTTTGATATAAGCATTCCGATGTAAATATTCCGATATAAGTATTCGATATAAGTATTCAAAAATAAATATTCGATATATATGTGTTACGACATAGGTATTCGATCTAAGTATTTTGGTATAAGCATTACGATATGATAACTCCGATATGAGTACTCGTAAGTATGAGCGTCCGATATAAGTATTCTGCTATGTGTATTCGGATATAAGTCGTCTGATCCGAGTATTCTAATATGAGTATGCTCTATAAGCCTTAATGTTCTTCATGTACGATCTCAGATCGCTTAAAAAGTCCGAAGAGGTTTTACGTATTCCAAACGCTCATAACTTTTCGATACTAACTCGGAAGAACCGAAACTCATTTTTGAGCCTTCGAATGTCGGTAATTGTACGTATCCATCGAGTCCGGATTTGTGTGCATATGGTTTCTCACGACTACGGTCGTGCACGACTCAATGTATCTTTCATTGAGTCCCGGGCAGGGCATGTTATGTTCTCGTGCGTACTCCACGGTATGATTCACTGAGTCCCGGGCCAGGACATGATCTCGTGCGCACTTCTCTGCATTATTCACCGAGTCCCTCGTACTTGCGGGCCGGGACACGTTATCTGTATATATTTATGATATGATGGTATGGGGATGGCGGCCAGGATGGCACATGATGATTATTCGCCGAGACCGCGTGAGAGGGCGGGACACGTTATGCATACTTGGTACATGATTCGACATGCATGGTTCCATATTACGAGTCCCTTAACAAAGGGCGGGACACGTTATTTGCATATATGACATATGATTTATACATGATCATATTACCGAGTCCCTTATTAGAGGGCGGGACACGTTATACGCATATGTGATCTATATTTTGATATGCATTGATGAGTCTATCCACGCGTCCCTCACGGGAGGGTCGGGACACGTTAGACGCATATGTGATATATGACATCATTCCGAGATTTCGTGCATTAATACGTCATCGGAAAGATATATGTCGATTACGAACGTTATGTACGTTCGTATTTCGTCCGTACATGATATCATTTGGGCACGTACGTTCGTATTCTCGTCGATACGACGACATCTGAGTATTCTGTACGTTCGGTATTTCGTTCGATACATGACCTCGTCTGAACATTCTGTACGCTCCGTACTCCGTCTGACGTGTGATATCACCGGTGCACTCTGTATTTTCTACGCCTCTTCGGACATGCGATCTGTGATTGCCAAATAAGCATTTTGGTACTCTGGTTGACTCACTTACTTTCTGTACCCCTTCGGCATATAGACGATGTATGTATGAATTGTGTACGAAAGGTGAGGTCTAGTATTACGAGTAATGTATTTATCTTTTATTTGTCCGTTTCGATTATGGTTCGTTTCTCTGTATTGCATGCCTTACATACTCGGTACATATTCCGTGCGACCCCACTTTCTTCGGGGGCTGCGTTTCATGCGCGGTACTCCCGGATGATTAGCGACCATCATAGAAGATGCTCCGGTTGGGTTGGCAAGTTCAATTGCTCGGAGTCTTTGCCGAGTCGAGTACATATGTGATGTTTGATTCGTGTTAGAGACTTTGCGAACGGCGTCATGGGTGTTGGTCGTCGATTGTAAGCGGCTCCATCAGCCGATACGTCATATGTGTTGGTTCGGTTTGGCTACAAATTTTATGTAATTTGCAAGCAACGAAAAGGAAAAATATTTCTGAAAGTTGTATTTTGCATTTTAGCTTTATTCGAAAAAAAAATTTATGTGCGTAATAAGAGTCTGTGGGTTCGCTCGGCTCCGGATGTGGGGTCGGGTGCCCATCACACCCTAATAAGGTTAGGGTGTGACAAAGTGGTATCAGAGCAGGTTTGTCCTAGGGGTTGTCTGCAAAGTCGTGTCCGGTAGAGTCCTGTTTATGGTGTGAAGCGCGCCACATTTATAAACAGGAGGCTACGGGGCATCTAGGGATTGTTGACCTTCTTTCTGTCATAGATCGTGCGATAGAACCAAGTCACAGGAAAATGAAATTCCACATGTAAGCCTTGCACACGACGGAAGGAGGCAAGTAGCGATATGGAAAGGTCACAAGGGCAAGTTTGGAAATATTTGTTCTGTTACCTGAAACAGAAAGTTCTGGATGGCCAGGATGTGATATATAGCTGTATGCATTGTAAGGTATTGTTGGTATTTGCGGCGTACAGATTTCGAATGATAAGAATTTGTAAAGGTGATATGGAAGACCGAAAAGGGCAAAACGGTAATTGCAAAAGAAAGGACGTGTTACGAACATGCCTCGAAATCGGTAAAAACTTTGACTGGCTCCAGATTATGTAATAAAGGCCATATGAAAAAGCGTACGCGATTATAGCAGCATTAAGGCACTGAATTCCACTAAAGTCTCGAGGTTAAGCGTGCTCAGGTGGGAGCAATTTCATGATGGGTGACCCCCTGGGAAGTATGCAAGAAATTCCAAAGATTAGGCTGTAAAAGACAAATGAAAAACCAAAATGGCCTAAGTGAAATTAGAATATACGAGATGGTTGGAGACTATATTATATTAGACCAAAAAGGGATCACCATATTCTCAAGTACCAGAAGGGAAACCTATGACATAAACTGAGGATTTGTGTGAAGGCCAAGGAGAATAAGGTAAAGGATAAGGAATAGGCATAAAGAAAGGAACGGCCATAAAACGGGACCCCCCCCCCCCCGAAGTGCTACAAGACCCCATAAGATCAGTTGAACATTCGAGGACGAATGTTCTAAAGGGGGGGAGGATGTTATAGCCCGTATTTTGTACGTTCGGATATTTCGAGGTAGTCGTGGAATGTTGAGGGCAAGGTCTGATACGAAAATTTTGCCTAAATGGAAGAAATGGTATGTTCTAGTATATTGAGGGTTTTGAAGTAAAACAAAAGTTGAAAGTGAAGTTCGGGAAGTCTAGTTCCCAACGCAACAAGCAACACCTTAATCAGACATCGGGGTAAGGAGATATGAACATTACAATTTTGAGGGGCAAGCCGAAAACGGTGCCGCGCGAACGCGCCGCCGAGTGGCGCAAACGCGCGAGAAGGCCAAAGTGCGGTACGCGCGAACGTGCCCCCACGTAGTGCGAACGCGCCGAGAACAAAAATTTGAGAATCATGTTCGGAATGAAGGTTGTGCTATAAGAAGGTAATAGCAACCTATACGTGACATTTGGAGACCATATGAGGTGAATTGGTTCATATGACGCTTACTAAGAAGTTCTCGTTACTTGCTCGCCAAGTGGGGCCCACACGTCGGAGCGTTATAAAAGACATATGAATAGACGTATGAGTGGTACATGTAAGGTTGAGAAAGTCCTAAGAAGGACCCATAAGCCAAAAATGAGTGTAAGCCCTCCAAAAGGACGATTTAAGGGAATGTTTCCGGATGATCTGACTTGGAGGGGCAAAAACGGCATTATAAGTTTGGAATTTGGGAACACCCCTAGAAATAAAAGTTGTATATAATTGCAAGAGCTTTCTAACCATAGGTCGTGGGCCCTCACAAGATGTCGGGATCAAAAGTTATGACCATTTTTTACGAACGAAGGTCCGGGCAAAAAAAAAAAAAAGGTTCGGCGCGAACGCGCGAAGGAACGCGAACGCGCGACCACTTTTCCAAACAGTTGCGGCAGATTCAAACACGTTATAAAAAGGGGTAAACCCCCTTATTTTCAGGCCAAACACCCCTAAATACTCTCCAAAATCTGGAGAGTTTTCCCCAACCCTTCCAAACCAAATTTTAGCCCAAACCAGGTATAATTTCCCAATTCCAGTCGGATAGCGGATAGTTTTTTCGGCTTGAGAATCGTATAACGACGTGTGGTGGCCTAAATTTAGCATGGAAAAGTGGATATTGAGCAATATTAAAGGGATAAAGGTATGAATTTCTTTTTATTTGTATTAATACCGATTTATTTACGAAGGAAGTGTGATTAAATGATTGTATACTGAGTTAAATAGTTATGAAAGTTGGAAAACAGCGTGGGGGCGGTTTTATGAGATATTTTGGAGATGGAAACATTATAATTGATGTTGGTATTGTTGTTGTTGATGTTGGTTTGGGCCGAGCCATATTCTCGGGACGGTGTATTTACAGGGGAGATCTTTGTCGAAATTTTTGAGAATATAAGTGAATTTATTTGAAAAATTGAGACAAGTGAATAACAATGGATTAAATGATTGTGTGAATTCTTTTGTATGTAGATTAACAAGTTTGGACAAATAAGCATAGCTAGTCGGTCGCGGCACAGGTATGTAAGGCTTACCCTTTCTTTCTCTTGGCATGTCCTAGATGTGATAGGCTATGATTTGAGCCTCGGGGATGACTCTACTCTTAGAAATCCGAGCTTATATTTATCCCTTTTTCATTCAGTAGAATTGAACTAAATAACTTACGCTTTATTGTAAAGAAATGTTCAAACGTCCGTAACTTTTGAAAATGAAAGCGGAATGCCTTGAAATCTTCGAGGATGATCCAATGGCACATAATGACCACGTTTTTATGTTCGTTACCCGACTTGACCCGAGGTGGGCCCACGGTCCCGAGATTTAATTGTATTGTTCTATTTGCCTTATTTCCGTAAGATAATTAAGGAAACCTTTGACTATTGTTCCGAATTTGATATAAGTGTACGGTAACTCGGATATGAGCATTACGGTTCGACTATTCGATATAAATGCTTCGGTACGGATGATCGATTTAAATATTTTGATATAAGCATTCCGATGTAAATATTCGATATAAGTATTCGATATAAGTATTCAAAAATAAATATTCGATATATATGTGTTCGACATAGGTATTCGATCTAAGTATTTTGGTATAAGCATTCTGATATGATAACTCCGATATGAGTACTCCGGTATGAGCGTCCGATATAAGTATTCTACTATGTGTATTCGGATATGAGTCGTCTGATCCGAGTATTCTAATATGAGTATGCTCTATAAGCCTTAATGTTCTTCATGTACGATCTCAGATCGCTTAAAAAGTCCGAAGAGGTTTCTGTATTCCAAACGCTCATAACTTTCCGATACTAACTCGGAAGAACCCGAAACTCATTTTTGAGCCTTCGAATGTCGGTAATTGTACGTATCCATCGAGTCTGGATTTGTGTGCATATGGTTTCTCACGATTACGGTCGTGCACGACTCAATGTATCTTTCATTGAGTCCCGGGCCAGGGCATGTTATGTTCTCGTGCGTACTCCACGGTATGATTCACTGAGTCCCGGGCCAGGACATGATCTCGTGCGCACTTCTCTGCATTATTCACCGAGTCCCTCGTACTTGCGGGCCGGACACGTTATCCGTATATATTTATGATATGATGGTATGGGGATGGCGGCCGGGATGGCACATGATGATTATTCACCGAGACCCATGAGAGGCCGGGACATGTTATGCATACTTGGTACATGATTCTGACATGCATGGTTCCATATTACCGAGTCCCTTAACAAAGGGCCGGGACACGTTATTTGCATATATGACATATGATTCTGTTATACATGATCATATTCACCGAGTCCCTTATCAGAGGGCCGGGACACGTTATACGCATATGTGATCTATAATTTTGATATGCATTGATGAGTCTATCCACCGAGTCCCTCACGGGAGGGCCGGGACACGTTAGACGCATATGTGATATATGACATCATCTGAGCATTCTGTGCATTACGTATTACGTCCGATATATGTCGACCGAGCATTACGTACGTTTTGTATTTCGTCCGGTACATGATATCATTTGGGCATTACGTACGTTACGTATCTCGTCGATATCCGACGACATCGCGAGTATTACCGTACGTTCGGTATTTCGTTCGATACATGACCTCGTACGAACATTACGTACGCTCCGTACTCCGTCGACGTGTGATATCACCGGTGCACTCGTATTTTCTACGCCTCTTCGGACATGCGATCTGTGATTGCCAAATAAGCATTTTGGTACTCTGGTTGACTCACTTACTTTCTGTACCCCTTCTGGCATATGAGATAGGTATGTATGAATTGTGTCTGAAAGGTGAGGGTCTAGTATTCTGAGTAATGTATTTACCGGTTATTTCTGTCTGTTTCAGTTATGGTTCTGTTTCTCTGTATTGCATGCCTTACATACTCAGTACATATTCCGTACTGACCCCCTTTCTTCGGGGGCTGCGTTTCATGCCGCGCAGGTACTCCCAGATGATTAGCAGCCATCATAGAAGATGCTCCGGATTGGGTTGGCGATTCCAATTGCTCGGAGTCTTTGTCGAGTCGAGTACATATGTGATGTTTGATTCGTGTTAGAGACTTTGCGAACGGCGTCATGGGTGTTGGTCGTCAGTTGTAAGCGGCTCCATCAGCCAATACGTCATATGTGTTGGTTCGGTTTGGCTACAAATTTTATGTAATTTGCAAGCAACGAAAAGGAAAAATATTTCTGAAAGTTGTATTTTGCATTTTAGCTTTATTCGAAAAAAAAAATTTATGTGCGTAATAAGAGTCTGTGGGTTCGCTCGGCTCCGGATGTGGGGTCGGGTGCCCATCACACCCTAATAAGGTTAGGGTGTGACAGGGAAGTACTAACTCAATGAGATCTAGGGAGGAGGATGGACGTAAGAAGATGAACGGCACGGGAATCAGAATGCCGGAACAAAAATGCCGCCTAATTAAGGTTGGGAAAACGCGGACATGGGGCAAAACATAGCTAGGTGATGGTATAAGTGCACCCCCAAGGGGGAGAAGTGGGTGCGAGGAATGCAAGTGTCGGATAGAGACAATTAACACTACAAAATATTGGATACGGATATTCGGATCACAGGTAAGGTTCCTTGCCAAGACGAAAAGGTTCCTTGCCAAGACGAACTATCAAGATCTAAACTCAGAGAAAAGGGTAGGAGTTAGGATAGTAATCCGGATAGTGCTGAAAGATTAATTGTAGAGGTCCTAATTGGTATGACATTAGGAAGTGGAGACTAAAAAGGGGATACGACAAGAGAACGATAATGCGTAACTTACGGAGACGCTGTAAAAGGTAGTACTACGTTGTTAGATTAGAAACCAAGATGTGAGCAATAGGGTTGTTCGCTAATGACGCTGCGACCTATGAGTAGTAGGAGAGAAAAATAGAAAAAAAAAAACCTCCCGGTAGTAGGAAGTGAGAACATTAGAGGAGTAAGTAAAGGAAGGGATAATGGAAGAGTTTGAGCTAAAGACAAAGAGATAACCCGAGGTCATGTGTTTAGAGTGTTGCAAGTTGAGTATAAGGTGGTTTAAGCGAGATGATTAGAACTAGTTGGCTACCAAAAGAGGGCAAACTTATGTGTTCCACAAAAGGCGTAATAAGATTCGACAGGGAGGAGGAGTCTAACTTAAGATATATCTTGGATCTTTTTACCTTGTTCGTAAAGTAAGAGGGTTGCGTACTAAGGACGTGGCTTCGGTTAAGGTATTGGGGCGAAGTGATAACAGGAAGGAGATGACTTGAAAAAAAGAAAAAGAAATACAATCAGTAAATGAGACTGTATATTATGGCAATAAAGGAAACCCCCGAGATCCTTATAAGGCCCTATGAGATTAGTTGAACATTCGAGGACGAATGTTCTAAAGGGGGGAAGGATGTTATATCTCATATTTCGTACGTCGGGATAATCCGAGTCAACCTCGATAAGTTAAGGATAAGACCATTTCGAGATACGAAGTAGAGACTTTTGTATATTTTAAAAGTATAAGTGTGTATGATTTTATTGGCATGGAAATATTAAGGAAACATTTGGGGTCAAAAGCTATTTTTAGAAAGTATTTAGTTCATGAAAAAAAAGAAAAAAAAAAGAAACAAGGGCCATGTGGCCGGCCACCTTATGTGGGCCATGGCCACATGGTTGGCTACTATATGAAATTAAAAGATGACAAAGTGGTCATCATATTCATCTTCTCCTTCAACTTAGAAAATTCAAGAACCTTGGAGAAAAAATAAAGCTCCATTCGGCCATAGTAGAAAAAAAAAATTGAAGATCAAAATCCTCTCCAAAAAAATTATTTCTTCAAGCATTTTAACTCATTAGAAGGTGAAGAACAACATGGAGTGGTTGTTGGAGTAGCAAGTACAAGAATTTATTCAAGAACAAACTCTAGTTAAGTTGAAGAACCAAGTGAAGAAGGTAAGGCCCAATCTTCTTTTTCATGTGTTATGAATGGTTTGTGCATGCTATAGTATGTAGAAATGAATGAAATTCATGAAAATATGGATGTTAAAGTTGAGCCGTGAATGTTGAGGTTTGGCCGTGTGTTGTGTGTGTTGTGTAGAAATGGTGAGTTAATTGTATTTAGCATGTTTGAGTGTTGTTGTAGTGGGTGGAAATGGATGGAAATCATGGAATGTGTGTGTGAAGGTGTTGGCCGAAAATGGGGCTGTTTTGTGTGTTAAGGAAATGATGTAATGCTACTTAGTGTTTTGGTTGTTGTTGTTGTGAATTCTATGTTGATAATGAGATTTTAATGATTCAAGTTGAAGTTGTAATTGTTGTGGGTTGGTGTAGAAGTTCATGTGATTCTTATGTAGATTCTATATTTATGGTAATGACGTTGTTAACATATAGATTGTTGATGTAGTTTATGAGTTTGGAAGAAGGAAATATGTTAGTGTTGTTCTCGGGTTTGGGGAGGATTTCGGGTGAATTGGAGTGTTGGTTGGATTGTTGGAAATATTGTGTGAATTGTTTAAAGTGTCCTTGAATATCGTTTGAATGGCTTTGGATTAGTAATCGAATGTATAAACGTTGATATTGGTTTGAATGTAAGTAGTTGAAGTGAGTATAATGGAATATTGTGAATGTTGTTGAATGATGTAAAAAGAGCTACTAATGTTAGAATGCGTTTTAAATTGATTATTGATGTTGTTAGTTTGGTTGTTGGTATTGTTGTTGATGAATTTGGCCGAGTTGAATTCTCGGGGTGTTGCATTTATAGGGGAAATGCTGTTATATCCCGTATTTTCGCATATTCGGAAATTTTGGTATAATTGTGACTTGTAAAGAATAAGGCCATGTTTTGATTTTATTTGATACATACGTTGTTGCTTATGAGAAGTGTGGACGCGGAAGCGTCGGGGGAAGGCTAAGGGCGAAATGGGAATTTTGGAAATTAGTTTCGGGAATTACAAAATAAGATTCACAATTAATTGGGCTAAAAAAAAATATAAGAGAAATTGAGGCCCAAATCAAATGGTGGCCGGCCATGGGAGTTAAAAGACCCAAGCCCATATTATGAATTGGTCATGTGATTGATCATGTGACCAATTATTATAAGAGAAGCTAAGGTTCAAGAAAATTCAAGAAACAAAAGAAAAGCTTGAGACTTCCATGACCATGGCCATTCGGCCGGAAAAAAAAAAAGAGGAAAAAAAAAATTGCTAGCCTTCCAACTTTGATCTTAGAATCTTGTTCTTCTTGAACTCTTAGCAAGCTCAAGACGCTCTCCGACATGGCGTAATTAGTTTGGTGGAAGGACGACGTTTGCGGCAAGTGGGAAATTGAAGAAAAGGTAAGAACTCCTAAGAATCTAGTCTTTTATGTTATGGAATAAGTGTATATGTTATAATGGTCGGGATTAGATGAGAATTATGGAATTTTGGTGAGTGAATGCATGGCGTGTGTGTGTATGGAAAGTGTGCTTGGCCGTGAGCCATGCTAGTGGAGAAGAGAGGTGAATTTAATTTTATTTAGTTTGTTAGTTGTGTCGTTATGATAGCTATGACGTAGATAAGTCTTAAACGATTCGAATTGGCATTGAAATGGCATGAATGCATGTGGCCGTATGGTATGTATGACGTAGGAAGAAAAGGAAATGAAATTCATTAGGTTGCTAATTGTGTTGTTATGACGTTTATCACGTAAATAAAGATTTAACGATTAAAGTCGGCATAGAAATTGGTTGTATGTCGTTATGGAAAATTATGTGTTTTAATGCAGCTTTTATGTAATCATGGTGGTGGAGGTTTAAAGCGTGAGTTAATGTTGTTGTTGATGAATTTGGAAGACGAAAATATGCTATGAACATTTACGTCGAAAAATAGAGGCTTTGAATGAATTATGATTTTGGTGAGATTTTTATATGCTTTGCAAATAGTTTGAACGATGATACGGAATACCTGCGGATGGTGTTAGAATGATTTTGATTAGTGAATGAATGTGGAAATGATGATATTAGTTTGGAATGGAAATTGTCGCTTTAGATAGAAATGAAGATTTCTTATGTTAGAATGCATTCTAAATGCTTATTGATGTTGTTGGATTTTTGGGTTGTTGTTGATTGATATATTGGGCCGAGCAGGATCTCGTGGATGTTGAATTTACAGGGGAAATGTGCCGAAATTTCGGTAGACAAATATGGATTTAAGTTTGAATGCATAAAAGCTTGGAACTTATATTTGGCAACTATGACCAAATTGTAGATTTTGGCGAACTTGAGACTTGATTTTGGAGACGCATAGAAGGCGGAAAAGGTATGTAAAGCCATCCATTTTCTTCTTCCGGCATGTCCTAGATATACTAGGTTTGAATTTGAGCCTCGGGGTTATCCTGCTCATCGAAACCCGAGTTTAATTTTAGTTACTATTCATTCAGTACAATTGAATCATGATTTCTATGTTTTGTTGGAACGCCATTCGGATATCCATAATTTGCGCAAATGTGATGGGAATGCTTTGAAGCTTACATAGATGACCCTATAGAGTCTAAATTTCGTAATTTATGTCCGCCACCTCGACTTGACCCGAGGTGGGCCCACTAACCCCGAGATTTCTTTCGTTGGTCTTGCTTAACCTACTTTCGTATGATATAAAGGAAGGACCTTTGCCTATGAATTCGAGACTCCTTTTGGTGTGTTCCATAAGTTACATGAAAGCTTCTAAATGTAAACGACATTAAATTTTTCGAGAAAATAGTTTATGAAGTATTTTTCGAAGTTGTGTAAATCTAAAGGCTCACATCTTTTGTATATTAATTACGACGGACTCGATACTTATTTTGAGCCTTCCGATCTTAATACGAATATGTATATGTATACGTTTGTCGATTCTTGGAATATAATTATGTATTTGCATATAACCGCACTACTACGCTCGTGCCTATACTATGATTTCGTTCGCCGGTTCCGAGCCGGTTTGTGATCGTGCGCACTATGATAAATTTGGAAGTATCTTTGTGTTGCGGTTTCGAGACCTCGCCATAGGCGGTTACCGTATATGGAGTTATCTTTGTGATATGGTGATGACATGATTTGTTCCGATGACACGATATGTCACGATATGATATGTGTGATATGATATGTTCGGGGTTTGTACGGAGATTTGAAACCTTCGGGTATCTTTGTGTTGTGGCACCGGCGTCGGAGTGGTGACCACGTTCTGACTTATGCATGATTTTCTATTTGCATTATGTACATGTGTCTTCGGTCTGACTTCGATGCTTTGATCGGTATTTTTCTCTGTAACCCTTCATTTCGATTTATGGTTTGGATTTTTGTACTTTATGCTTTACATACTCGGTACATCTTTAAATCTTGACTCCCTTTCCTCGGAAATTGCGTTTCATGCCCGCGGTACTGAGGTTCGTGATCGCAGTGTAGGCCACACATTCTTTGCTATTACGAGTGCTCCTTTGATGGAGCCCAGATGTTGGTACATATCTTTTGTGATGTATACGCTTTTGCACATATGATTATTTGGGGTACGGCGGGGCCCTGTCCCGTCATATGTTCTGTTTCGATTTGTAGAGGCCTGTAGTCATATATGTGGGTAATGGGTCATGTGTGTGTTTGTTTGGTTACGATCTGTGTCTTATTTGCGGTCCGTTCGCTACTACGGCCTAAGCGGCCCATACGTACGTGTATGTGCTTATATCGTGATGAGCATTCCGCCGCCTCTTTTGACTTTGATATAATATGTATGATACATGCGACCGCAAGTCAATGTTGTTTGCATTTCGATTAAAATGATGAATATGAAATCGAGTTATGCCGAACATGACGGATTGTTATGTATACATTTGTGGTGTCCAAATAGGGCACCAGTCACGGCCTACGGGGCTGGGTCGTGACAAATGCTGCCCAATTTTCTGCAGAATTTGGTATTCGTTTGGAATCGGGTTCCTAAATGCTTTTAGCTAATGTTTGGTACTTAATGGCCTATTGTAGATCTTGGGAAGTTCGCGACGTAAGATTGGATTAGCTTCGAGAATAGACGAGATATGTAAAGCTTGTCTTTCCTTTCTTTTGGCATGTCTTAGATCCAAGTAGGCTATGAAACGATCCCGAGGTGACTCTATTCCCACGATCCGAGCTTGGTTACGATTCTTAACCACTCCTTGATATTCATGTGCTTGATATAGATGAACTATGGTTCTTATGTCCTTTGTACGATTGGATTCTAAATACTGCATAAGGAGATTTTGTGCGTAAAGGATTTCTGCTCTTAAAAATGTTCCGTAACTACGAACGACCATAACTTTCGCAGACGAACTCGGATCGCCTCGAAACGTTCGTAGGAGGTTCCATAACGAATAAAAATCCTAACTTTCATAAGCGGGCTCGGATTGGTTTGGTACTCGTCCATGGGCCTCGAGATCTTTCTATGTTCAATTGTAATGGTTTCTTTCGAGAGAACTTAATATAATTATCATCTTAACCCTCGAGCGTGTATTACTTAATTACCTGCCGAGACTATAATGACGCTTATGATCTTGATTCCTACAATCTACTTCATATGATTTGGATATGCGCCTATGACATCTAAGTCCTAATTGATATGACCTCGAGCGACATTCAGAGGAAACGTAATTTGACTATTGTTTGGCCTTTAAATGAAAGTTCGTTGATCATTACGTCGAGTCGATAATGATGATACGTATGTATATGGTTTCTCACTACTCCGCTCGTGCATGTCATGGTTACATCATTCACCGAGTCCCGGGCCGGGTATGTATTCGTGCACAGACTTTTGGGCATTATTCACCGAGTCCCTCACTAGAGGGCCGGGTACGGCATGTATATGATATTATACCGAGTCCCGAAAGGGCCGGGTACGACCAAGTCCCTCATATAGGGCCGGGTATGGTATGTATATGACATTTCACCGAGTCCCTCAATAGAGGGCCGGGTACGGTATATATATATATATATATATATATGATTACATGATGGCTACGTATGATGATTATATGATTTCACTCACCGAGTCCCTCATTAGAGGGCCGGGTACGGTATATATATGATGATATTATGATATGACACGGACATACATGATATATGATTCAAAGGCAAGATCTATGATTTTTAGTCTTGATTTTTTACGATTACTATACTTGTTCGGTAAACAGTTCGGTTATGATCCTGTTTATTGTATTCCATGCTTTACATACTCGGTATATATTCCGTGTGACCCCCTTTCTTCGGGGTTGCGTTTCATACCGCGGTACGGATGATCACTTCGGAGCGCGCCAATTTAAGACATCTATTCTTGCATTTGGAGTGCTCCCTTGTTCGGGAGAGCCCATATTTGGTACGGACTTTTTTCGTTATATATGTATATATCCATTCAGGGGTATGACGTAATTTCTGTCCCGTCATATGATTCTGTTATTACTCTTAGAGGTCTGTAGACATGTCTGTGGGTTGTGGGTAGTATACTCAGTTACGTTTTTGTTCTGTACATTTCAGGTTATTTGTATGATATGTATATATGTATATGCTTCACCGTGCCTTTCGGTATGTATAAATTCTTAGTATGTTTGCTATGAGTTGATTATGGTTGGTAGAAGGTACGAGTGCCCAGCTCGGGCACTAGTCACGGCCTACGGGGTTGGGTCGTGACAAAAGTGGTATCAGAGCGGTTCGTCCTCGGAATGTCTATAGACCGTGTCTAGTAGAGTCCTATTTATCGGTGTGTTGTGCACCACATCTATAAACAGGAGGCTACAGGACATTTAGGATACTACCCTTCTTTCTGATCTTAGATCGTGCGATAGAGTTGTGTTATCAGGATGATCCCTTCTAACGAATTGTTATGTTTTCGCGATGCCCCGAGAAAAGCGCAGGGCTGCCCGAGAAGGGCAAGTCGACGACGGGGAGAGACTAGCCGGCCGAGAGAGTTACTAGGGCCGTGCTCGGCCGAGGTTGTGCCTCCGACGGCAAGTTCCGTCACCGCCAGCTTCGGAGGGTTTGGAGCGACGGCCGGTGCCGGATCGGGAGGCGGCTCCGCCTCCCAGCTCCCGAGCCTCCAGCTCCCCAGCTTGGGGCGGAGGATAGGGCCATGCGAGATGCGGTCCAGTTGTTGACTAGGATTGTGGCGGGGCAGGCTCGCAGGTACGGTTTAGGGGGCGATTATGTAGACAGACGTGACGGTCGGAGGGCCGCTATTTCTTGACCCGTAACCCGCCGAGTTTTCGGGTCAAAGCACTTGGTGGACCCCGAGAGTTCATCGAACGGATGCGACGTACGTTGCGGTTGATTAAGGCTTCCGAGATTGAGTCTGTCGAGTTTGCGTCGTATCGGTTGTATGATGTGGCGCTAGCGACCCGGGTACGAGTCACGGGAGTTGTCGAGGGGCGAGGATGCTTCTCCGGCGGTGTGGGGACGAGTTCGAGGCCTTTCTTGGCCATTTTACGCCCCCGAGACGAGGCGAGCCGGGGTTCGGATTCTTACATTTGAGGCGGGGCGGGGAGTGTCCGGGAGTATAGTCTCGGTTTGATTCTGCGGCAGATATGCGCCTACCATTGTGGCGAATATGGGCGATAGGGTACATCGTATGTGATGGGGCCCGGACGAGTATTTGATTGATAGTTGTTTGGCGATGGCTTTGACCGGCACGGATATTGCCGGGTACGTGCGTATGCCCGTGGTATGGAGGATCGACACACGGGCGCCCGATAGAGATTATGATAGGGGCCGGCCCAGTGGGCTGGATCGGCGGGATATTCGGGGAGTTTCGGATCCGGGTATTCATCTCGGCCGGCGCGAGTGCACCCTCACGGTTCCGGGTAGGGGTTTTGACAAAGACCGGGTATTCGGGAGCGGGCGAGCTCCCGGGCTTCGAGTTCACGGATGCGCGGGAGTTCGGGTCGATCGAGGCCACCTTTGCCTCGGTGTTCTCGTTGTGTGCTTCATTTTGGGGGATGCCGTTTTGCCACCGATGCTTGTTATTCTTGCGGCCGTCCGAGCCATATTATGCGGGAGTGTCCGTACGAGGGGTTCGGTGGTGCGGCCCGGCTACCGGGTCGGTCGGCGGTTCGTCTCCTTCAGTAGCCATGCGCCCTATGGGGCGGGATATGCCGGCACCAGCGGGCCGTGGTAGAGGCCGCGGCAGAGCCCCCAGTTCTAGCGGTCCCTCGAACCGCATGTATGCTTTGGCGAGTAGGCAAGACCCAGAGGCGACACCGGATGCGGGCACAGGTACATGAGCCTTTATTGTAATATTTTTATATATGTGTATTTATTGTATGAATATTATTTAATAGTGACAAGTAGAACTCAAAGGCCGATAACCAAGTATTTACCAGTGACGGCAATTAGGGTGTGTCCGTCGCCATTGGGAACTTGGTAGTCTAAGACGGGAAATAGTTGCACCCGTGGGTGAAAGGTGAATATTAAGGATGGGAACGGGCTAGGATAAAAATTGCGAAGTCAGGAAAGTAAGAAACCCTTTCTAGTTCGGAGGGGAGCGTGTTACGAGAACGTTTCAAAACCTGTTAAGACCTTAATTTGCTCCAAATTATGTGACGAAAGTCATGTGGTGAGGTGGACGCGATTATACTAGCATTAGAGCATCGTATTCCACCGGAGTTCCAAGGTTAAGCGTGCTAGGGTGAGAGCAATTTCAGGATGGGTGACCCCCTGGGAAGTTTATTAAAAATCCTACAAAGTCAGACACAGGTGAACCCGATGAGAAGTTAAGGCAGTCTAAGGAAACTAGAATGTATAGAGAGGGCGAAAACCTTAGGAAGTCGCGTAAGCCGGAGCGGGTTAGACCGGTGAAAAGAAAAGGAGGGGGCGTCACAGTGTTAGAATTAGGGTGAATTTGAATGGCGGTTGGGGACATTTTGTAAGCAAAATAGTAGTAATCATATCTACATGGGTATACACGAGAGGTTCCGTACATGGCTATATTAGTGGATATTTTTGTTCTGGCAACCAACGTGGCGGTATTCGGAAGGCATTAATTGGACAAGACAACGAAGTTCAAGCGAAAAGAAAAATAAATGGCCTGAATGTCTCAGGAAAGTTGATGTTGTTTGCACTACAAGTTAAGCTTGGGAAGTACTAACTCAATGAGATCTAGGGAGGAGGATGGACGTAAGAAGATGAACGGCACGGGAATCAGAATGCCGGAACAAAAATGCCGCCTAATTAAGGTTGGGAAAACGCGGACATGGGGCAAAACACAGCTAGGTGATGGTATAAGTGCACCCCCAAGGGGGGGAAGTGGGTGCGAGGAATGCAAGTGTCGGATAGAGACAATTAACACTACAAAATATTGGATACGGATATTCGGATCACAGGTAAGGTTCCTTGCCAAGACGAACTATCAAGATCTAAACTCAGAGAAAAGGGTAGGAGTTAGGATAGTAATCGGGATAGTGCTGAAAGATTAATTGTAGAGGTCCTGATTGGTATGACATTAGGAAGTGGAGACTAAAAAGGGGATACGACAAGAGAACGATAATGCGTAACTTATGGAGACGCTGTAAAAGGTAGTACTACGGTGTTAGATTAGAAACCAAGATGTGAGCAATAGGGTTGTTCGCTAATGACGCTGCGACCTATGAGTAGTAGGAGAGAAAAATAGAAAAAAAAACCTCCGGTAGTAGGAAGTGAGAACATTAGAGGAGTAAGTAAAGGAAGGGATAATGGAAGAGTTTGAGCTAAAGACAAAGAGATAACCCGAGGTCATGTGTTTAGAGTGTTGCAAGTTGAGTATAAGGTGGTTTAAGCGAGATGATTAGAACTAGTTGGCCACCAAAAGATGGCAAACTTATGTGTTCCACAAAAGGCGTAATAAGATTCGACAAGGAGGAGGATTCCAACTTAAGATATATCTTGGATCTTTTTACCTTGTTCGTAAAGTAAGAAGGTTGCGTACTAAGGACGTGGTTTCGGTTAAGGTATTGGGGCGAAGTGATAACAGGAAGGAGATGACTTGAAAAAAAGAAAAAGAAATACAATTAGTAAATGAGACTGTATATTATGGCAATAAAGGAAACCCCCGAGATCCTTATAAGGCCCTATGAGATTAGTTGAACATTCGAGGACTAATGTTCTAAAGGGGGGAAGGATGTTATATCTAGTATTTCGTACGTCGGGATAATCGAGAGTCAACCTCGATAAGTTAAGGACAAGACCATTTCGAGATACGAAGTAGAGACTTTTGTATATTTTAAAAGTATAAGTGTGTATGATTTTATTGGCATGGAAATATTAAGGAAACATTTGGGGTCAAAAGCTATTTTTAGAAAGTATTTAGTTCATGAAAAAAGGAAAAAAAAAAAAGAAACAAAGGCCATGTGGCCGGCCACCTTATGTGGGCCATGGCCACATGGTTGGCTACTATATGAAATTAAAAGATGACAAAGTGGTCATCATATTCATCTTCTCCTTCACCTTAGAAAATTCAAGAACCTTGGAGAAAAAAATAAAGCTCCATTCGGCCATAGTAGAAAAAAAAATTGAAGATCAAAATCCTCTCCAAAAAAATTATTTCTTCAAGCATTTTAACTCATTAGAAGGTGAAGAACAACATGGAGTGGTTGTTGGAGTAGCAAGTACAAGAATTTATTCAAGAACAAACTCTAGTTAAGTTGAAGAACCAAGTGAAGAAGGTAAGGCCCAATCTTCTTTTTCATGTGTTATGAATGGTTTGTGCATGCTATAGTATGTAGAAATGAATGAAATTCATGAAAATATGGATGTTAAAGTTGAGCCGTGAATGTTGAGGTTTGGCCGTGGGCTGTGTGTGTTGTGTAGAAATGGTGAGTTAATTGTATTTAGCATGTTTGAGTGTTGTTGTAGTGGGTGGAAATGGATGGAAATCATGGAATGTGTGTGTGAAGGTGTTGGCCGAAAAATGGGGGCTGTTTGTGTGTTAAGGTGATATAATGCTACTTAGTGTTTTGGTTGTTGTTGTTGTGAATTCTATGTTGATAATGAGATTTTAATGATTCAAGTTGAAGTTGTAATTGTTGTGGGTTGGTGTAGAAGTTCATGTGATTCTTATGTAGATTCTATATTTATGGTAATGACATTGTTAACATATAGATTGTTGATGTAGTTTATGAGTTTGGAAGAAGGAAATATGTTAGTGTTGTTCTCGGGTTTGGGGAGGATTTCAGGTGAATTGGAGTGTTGGTTGGATTGTTGGAAATATTGTGTGAATTGTTTAAAGTGTCCTTGAATATATCGTTTGAATGGCTTTGGATTAGTAATCGAATGTATAAACGTTGATATTGGTTTGAATGTAAGTAGTTGAAGTGAGTATAATGGAATATTGTGAATGTTGTTGAATGATGTAAAAAGAGCTACTAATGTTAGAATGTGTTTTAAATTGATTATTGATGTTGTTAGTTTGGTTGTTTGTATTGTTGTTGATGAATTTGGCCGAGTTGAATTCTCGGGGTGTTGCATTTATAGGGGAAATGCTGCCCAATTTTCTGCAGAATTTGGTATTCGTTTGGAACCGGGTTCCTAAATGCTTTTAGCTAATGTTTGGTACTTAATGCCTATTGTAGATCTTGGGAAGTTCGCTGACGTAATTGGATTAGCTTCGAGAATAGACGAGGTGTGTAGAGCTTGTCTTTCCTTTCTTTTGGCATGTCTTAGATCCAAGTAGGCTATGAAACGATCCGAGGTGACTCTATTCCCACGATCCCCGAGCTTGGTTACGATTCTTAACCACTCCTTGATATTCATGTGCTTGATATAGATGAACTATGGTTCTTATGTCCTTTGTACGATTGGATTTTAAATACTGCATAAGGAGATTTTGTGCGTAAAGGATTTCTGCTCTTAAAAATGTTCCGTAACTACGAACGACCATAACTTTCGCAGACGAACTTGGATCGCCTCGAAACGTTCGTAGGAGGTTCCATAACGAATAAAAATCCTAACTTTCATAAGCGGGCTCGGATTGGTTTGGTACTCGTCCGTGGGCCCCGAGATCTTTCTATGTTCAATTGTAACGGTTTCTTTCGAGAGAACTTAATATAATTATCATCTTAACCCTCGAGCGTGTATTACTTAATTACACCGTCGGACTATAACGACGCTTATGATCTTGATTCCTACAATCTACTTCATATGATTTGGATATGCGCCTATGACATCTAAGTCCTAATTGATATGACCGACGACATTCGGAGGAAACGTAATTTGACTATTGTTTGGCCTTTAAATGAAAGTTCGTTGATCATTACGTTGAGTTGATAATGATGATCTGTATGTATATGGTTTCTCACTACTCCCGCTCGTGCATGTCATGGTTACATCATTCCCGAGTCCCGGTCGGGTATGTATCGTGCACGGACTTTTTGGGCATTATTCACCGAGTCCCTCACTAGGCGGGTACGGCATGTATATGATATTTTACCGAGTCCCAAAGGGGTGCGACCAAGTCCTCATATAGGGCCGGGTATGGTATGTATATGACATTTCGCGAGTCCCTCACTAGAGGGCCGGGTACGGTATATATATGTATATATATGATTACATGATGGCTACGTATGATGATTATATGATTTCACTCACCGAGTCCCTCGTTAGAGGGCGGGTACAGTATGCATATATGATGATATTATGATATGACACGGACATACATGATATATGATTCAAAGGCAAGTCTTACGATTTTCTATCTTTTTTTTTACTACTTGTTCTCAGAACCCCGGTTTAGTTATGATCACATTTATTGTATTCCATGCTTTGCATACTCGGTACATATTCCGTACTGACCCCCTTTCTTCGGGGCTGCGTTTCATGCCCTTGGTACGGACGATCACATCGGAGCGTTGATTTAGGACATCTATTCTATTTTTTGGAGTGCTCCTTATTCGAGAGCCCATATTTGGTACGTACTTTCTCGTTATATATATATATCCATTCGGGGGTACGACGGGGCCGTCCCATCATATGATTCTGTTATTACTCTTAGAGGTCTGTAGACATGTCTGTGGGTTGTGGGTAGTATACTCAGTTACGTTTGCGTTTTGTACATTTCAGGTTATTTGTATGATATGTATATATGTATATGCTTCACCGTGCCTTTCGGTATGTATAAATTCTTAGTATGTTTGCTATGAGCTGATTATGGTTAGTAGAAGGTACGTGTGCCCAGCTCCGGCACTAGTCACGGCCTACGGGGTTGGGTCGTGACACAACCACACAGCCACAACATGCTCAAAACAGCCCATAAACACAACAACTACAACACAACACTTTATGACCTTTCGTCCATAACTATTTTCACTTTTAAGACTTGATAAACCTTCAAATCAACTCAACATATGAGATAGGATGTAGAACATACCTTATTCTTGAAGAACTTTAGCCACACCAACTTTCTTCAAGACCAAACTCACCATAACATCAAGTGGAAGCAAGAACAATCATTTTTCATGGACTAGTTTGGTGTAATCTTGTTAAATTCGTGATTTAATGGGCTATAAATGTTTAGGGGATGTGTTAGGAGGTTTCTAGGACTCATGAGAATGTAAAATGATGAAAAAATGGCTTTGATGGGGGTGGGGGGAGGGGTTTATACCCCTTGAAAGTCGGTGGAACTGACTTTCCCAATTGGGACCCGCGGAAGCCATTTGGCAGTTTGAGGGGTTATATTAAAATGGCCATAACTCCTTACTCCGATGTCATTTTGACGAGCGGTTGTTGCGTTGGAAACTAGACTCGATGAATACATTTTAGGATTTCGAAACACCTTAAAACTCCTAATATACCTGGAGATATATGTCACACCCTAACTTTCCATAGGGCATGATGGGCACCCGACCCTTACGTAGGGCCGAGCGAACCCGCTGATCCTCGTGATACTCATAACCTTACTGGACTTTTAAATCATGAAAAGAATGCATAATGAAAGCTTTTCAAAAAGCAACATGCTTTTCGTCTTTCCCAAATCAAATGAAATCTGTAATCATATGAAATCTGTAATATAATGCATAATAATACATCGGCTTACAGAGCCGCTTACAAGACTGACATGTTATATACATGACTCTGTCTGCAAAGTCTCTAACATAACTCAAGATGCCATAACATAGATACTCTGACTCGGCAGCACTCCGAAGGAAATGGAGCTCGCCAATCCAGCTGGAACATCTTCTACTCATTTGTATACACCTGCGTGGCATGAAACACAGCCCCCGAAGAAAGAGGGTCAGTACGGAATATGTACTGAGCATGTAAAGCATGAAATACAGTAAACAGAATCATACTGAAATAAGAAGTATAGAAACGGGTATAATAACCAGAAAATCAACAGACTTGCCTTTGAAACACACATCATGCATGTCAATATCATGTCATCATATCATCGTATCATCATATTTATATATACCGTACCCGGCCCTCTAGTGAGGGACTCGGTAGATGAGATCATCAAATCATCATGTCATCATGTCATCATGTCATCATATAAATATATACCGTACCCGGCCCTCTAGTGAGGGACTCGGTGAAGTAATCACATATATACCGTACCCGGCCCTCTAGTGAGGGACTCGGTGAAGTAATCATATATATACCGTACCCGGCCCTCTAGTGAGGGACTCGGTGAATGAGATCATATCTCCAACATGTATATCATACTCGGCCCATCCTGTGGGCTGGCGCCCTCATCATATCATCAAATATACCGTACTCGACCCTCTAATGAGGGACTCGGTGAACAATGCAGTGAAGCTGTGCACGAATACGTACCCGACCCGGAACTCGGTGAAAGAAGTAATAGCAGCTAGCACGAGCAGAGTAGTGAGAAATCATATGCACATAAATCATCATTTCAGACTCGATAAATAAGTAGACAAATCAACGCTCGAGTATCCGAATAATGGTCACACGTAGGACTCTTGAAATATCATTACGGAATATGTCACATAACGTCTCAGAGATCATAAACATATATCAAGCCAATCCGAGCCCACCTATGAAAGTTACGGGCCTTAGTCATTATAGAATCCTCTACGAACATATCATAGCAATCCGAGACCATATATGAAAGTTGGGGGCATTATACGCTATAGAACCTTCTACGAACGTATCGAAACGATCCGGTTCCGTCTATGAAAGTTACGGCCATTATTAGACATAGAATCCTTTAAGAACAAAAATTCTTTTTGCAACATTGAAATCCAATCATACAACAGACATAAAGACTGTAGCTCGACTGTATTAAGAATGCGAAAGTCAAGAAGTGAATAAGAATCGTAGACATGCTCGGATCTTAAGAGTAGAGTTACCCTAAGGCTCGTATCGTATCATACTTACATCTAGGACATGCCAAAAGAAAGAAAGGATAAGCTTTACATACCTCGTCCGCTTCCTAAGCTAATCCAAACCAAAGTCTCGGGCTTCCCAAGATCCACAACAACATCATTAAGTACTAACATTAGCCATAAGCACTTAAGAATCCAATTCTAAGCTAGCACTTTATTTACAGAAATTTGGGCAGCGTTTCCCCTATAAATTCAACAACACCGAGAATTCAACTCGGCCAAATCATCAAAAACAACACCAACAATCATATTAGCAACATCAACAATCAATTAACAACGCATTCTAACGTTAGCAACTCTTTTCTACATTCTTTGGCAACATTCCATTTATATTCAATTCCACTACTTACATTCAAACCAACATCAACGCTCACATGTTCAAGTAATAATCCGAAACCATTCAACAAGATTCAAGAACATTTCAAACAATCCGAACAATATTCAAATCAACCCAACCATTACACCACCCCACCCGAAACTTCCAAATGCAATAAGAACAATAACACATTTCTTTCTTCCAAATTCATGAACTACACCAACAATCCACACGTTAACAACATTATTCACGTAAATACAAGAAATTATATTAAGATCACATTAGCTCCTACAACAACCCACAAACTACTACAACTTCAATTTAAACCATTAAACCTTCATTTTCATCATAGAACCCATAACAACAACAACCAAGAATACCAAATAAACTTAGTTCATTACTCCTACACCACACACACCTACACGGCTACCACCCAACCACACGGCTCAACATCAATGTTAGAACCCGTATTTTTGTACATTGGAACAATCCGGATTAATTATGATAAGCTAAGGACAAAACTATTCCGGGATTCAAGTCGGGGATTTTTGACCTTTGATTTTTTTTTTAAGACATAAGTTGTTCATGAATTTGTTGGTATGGAATAATTAGGAGAATTTGGGACCAAAAGTGATAAAATTGGAAGTTGGAAAAGTCATCCAATTCCATGTTGTGGCCGTGTGATGTGGGGTTGGCCCACACAATTTTTGTGTCATCTTTTAATTGGAACAACACATTAATGTGGGCCAAGGGAATTGTACACTTCATTAGTGGTAAAAGATGACCACTAGTTCACTTCATTCATTTTACACTTAGAAAAAAAAAACAAGTGAAGTTGAAGACCACACACAAGCTTGCTCTCGGCCAGGAACAAGGGAAAATCAACCCCATTTTAAGCTCTTCCAAAATTGTTTTTCCTTGATGTAAACCCACTATATTGAGGTCCCTAAGTAGCGTGGAGGTGTCGTTGGAGCGATCAACCCATTATTTTTCATCTTTGGAAACCCTAGCTATTGGGAATTGAAGAGAAAAGGTAAGATTTGATTATGTTTTGTATGTTATAAAGGTTGTATGCTTGTTGTAGTATGTTATAATGGAGGAAAATCATGAAATATGGAATGTTGGAAGTGAGTTGTGTGTGTGGTGTTTGAGCCGTGCAAACGGGTGTGTGTTGGGTTGTGTTGAAACTATGAATTAATGCCTAGTTAGTTTATTATGATCATTGTAGGGTGAAGAACGATTGAGAATCATCCATATATGTATATGTGTAGTGTTGGTCGAAATGGGTCACATTATATGACAATGAACGAATTGATATCGCTTAATGTTTTAGTCGTCGTCGTTATGAATTCTATGTTGGAAATGAATGTTTAATGGCTCAAATTGAGGTTGTGATTGTTGCGGACTGATTTGGAGATTTTTGTACATTTAATGTAATTTGTATATTGATGATAATAGCATTGTTAGAATGTGAATTGTGGATACAAATCATGATTTGAAAATGAGGAATGGTTTAAGTGAGGCTCTCGGGTTTGGGGCTGAATTCGGCCAAATTGGAGAAAATTTGGATTGTTGGAAATGTTGTATGAATTGCTTAGAATGTCTTTAAATGTTGTTGGTATGGGTTCGGGTTAGTATGTGAATGTATAAGCGTCGATCTTGACTTGAAGGTAAGTCGTTGAATCGAATTCATGAATGTTGTCGAATGAGGGAAAAGAGAGTTATTATTGTTGTATTGTCTTTCGGATTGGTTGTTGATGTTGCTAGGTTGGTTATTGATGTTGTTGTTGATTGGTTTGGCCGAGTTAAATTCTCGGGTGGCCTATTTATGTGGGGAAATGCTGCCCAAATTTTCGTAGAATTAAGGGCAAATTTGGAATTTAATGCCCAAAAAGTCTTTAGCTAATGTTTGGCATTTTATGGCTTGTTTATAGATCTTGGGCAGCCCGAATCGTAGGTTGGATTTATCTTGAGTTTGGATTATATTGGAGAGCGTTGAGGTATGTAAAGCAACCTTTTTTTTGGCATGCCTTAGTTAAAATAGGCTATGATACGAGCCTCGAGGAAACTCTATTCCGCAATCCGAGCATGTTTATGAATCGCATTTGTTCCTTGGCATTCTTGTGTTGACATGACAAAACATTGATCCTTATATTCTTGGAATTCATAAGTTGTAAAGGTTACATGAAAGCTGATTTTTTTTTAGAATTTATTCTTTAACGATTCTAAAATTTCAAACGCTCATAACTTTCACAGAAAAGCTCGGATTGCTTTGAGATCTTCGTAGGAGATTGTATGATATAGAATGAGTATGTTTTTCATAGGCGGGCCCAGTTCGGGTCTACACCCGTCTGTGGGTCCCGCGACGTTCCTTTATGTAATTTTGACAACTTTTGAAAGAGAATGTTGTAATTATTATTCCGATTTCAAATGTGACTATTTTACTTATCTTTTGGATTATAACAATGATTTTATGCATATGATTCCTCACGACTCCGCTCGTGCGTTCTGTTATATCTTTCGCCGGGTCCCAGGCCGGTCTCGTTGTCGTGCGCATTTGATTATACTCCGGTGTTATGCCGTGCTTATGGTTCACCGAGCTCCTCTCGAGGGCCGGGTTCCACTATATTTGGTGATATGCCGTGTATGGTGATATGCTGTGTATGATATGTGACGGGGATACGGAGATTTGAAACTTTCTCGGTGTTATGCTGTGTTATGGCGCCATCGACAGCGGGCGACCATATTTCCTGTGCCCTATGCATGATTTATATTTTGAAGTAACATTTTGATATTTTGGAAATGCATTTACTTTCGTATCCCTATTTCGATTTCGACTCGTATTTGTACACTACATTTTCTCGCTTTGCATACTCAAGACATATTTCGTACCGACCCCCTTTTTCTTCGGGGGGCCGCGTTTCATGCCCGCAGTACGTACGCACGCTTTGGTGATCCACCCGTTTAGGACACCCTCTTCTCGCTATTTGGAGTGCTCCTCTTATTCCGAGCTTATATTTTGGTATATATTTGTTCGTGCATTGTATATATTTGTTCAGGGGTACGGCGGGGCCCTGTCCCGTCATATGATTCTGTCTGTCTGTTTAGAGGTCTGTGGACATGTTTGTGGGTTGTGCCTACTTCTGTACAGTTGTGTTTGTATATGTTGTGTTTGGGCGATTCCATTCGCCGCGGCCCCTTGTCGGCCCGCATATGTATATATGTTGTTTTGTTGGCCCTGTGTGGCCTTTGTTGGTATTTTCCGTGCAGGGTTATTTTGGATAGTCCGTAAAACAAAGGAAACTCTGCCAAAATTTTTCTGGAAATTATATAAATTTGAAACACAGCCTAGTCGGCTTCTGTTATATACCTGGATGTGTTTGATATTATCTGAGGAAGTGTTTGGGTGCCCAGATCGGGCACTAGTCACGGCCTACGGGGTTGGGTCGTGACAGAAGTGGTATCAGAGCGGTTTGTCCTCGGAGTGTCCACAGATCGTGTCTAGTAGAGTCTTGTTTATCGATGTGTTGTGCACCACATCTATAAGCAGGAAGCTACAGGACATTTAGGATGTTGTCTTTTCTTCTGATCTTAGATCGTGCGATATAGCTGTGTTATCAGGATGACTCTTTTCCCCGACGAAATGCTCGTTTTCGCCGATGCCTCCGAGGAAGGCCGGCGCCCCCGAAGGGCAAGTCTGGGGCCGGCAGGTGAGACCAGCCGAGCCCGGTGACTACTAGGCTCGTGCTCGATTGAGCCGAGATTGTGCCTCCGACGGCTAGGTCTCGCTACGCCGCCGCATCGGAGGGATTTGGAGCGCCCACGCCCGCAAAGACCGGGGCGGCTCCACCGCCAGCCCCGCGGCACCGCACCGTACCTCCCCCCCGCCCGGGGCGGATGACGGGACCCTACGAGAGGCGACGTTGTTGACTCGGTTAGTAGCGGGGCAGTCCCCGTACGGGGAGCAGGGAGGATCGTATAGACAGCGCGATAGTCGCAGGTGGCCCGTGATTTTCTACTTTGCGGGCCACCGCAGTTCTTCGGGTCAAAGCCCGCAGAGGACCCTCATGAGTTCATCCGACGTATGCAGCGTACCTCGCGGTTGATTAGTGCTTCCGAGGACGCAGTCGGTTGAGATGGCGCCATACCGGCCGCACGATGTAGCAAACGAACCGGGTATGAGTCGCGGATGCCGTCCCGTAGGCGAGGGTGCCCTCCGGCCCGTACGGGGCGAGTTTACCGCAGGCCTTTCCGGCCCATTTTCTGCCTCCGGAGGTGAGGCGAGCCGTAGTGGTAGACCGATTTCTCGTCGTCGGCGCAGGGGGTGCCGCTCCGGGAGTACACGTAGTTTGATTCGCTGGCCAGATATGCGCCTACATATGTAGCTAGCATGACCGACCGGATGCACAGATATATAGTGGGGCTAGACCAGTATTTCGTTGACAGCTGTTTGGTATTGGCGGCCCAGACCGGTATGGATATTGCCCGTATACAGGCCCATGCCCGTGGTACGGAGGACAGACGCAGGGCGCCACCGATAGAGCCGATGACAGGGGGTCCCCCCAAGAGGGCCGATCATCCGGGTATTCCGGGGATTTTCGAGGCGGCGTGCCCTCATCGGCACAGAAAGGCAGATATCCTCCCCGGTCCAAGACGGGCACACCCCCGCAGTTTCCGGCAGAGATCCGATGGCGCAAAGTTATTCGGGGGGTGCCGCAGCTCCGGTGTTTTCGGTGCTCGCCGTTGGACAGAGGTTCCGCAATGGGCCGGATGAGACCACCCGTACCTCCGTGTTCCCACGCGTGGGAGACAAGCACTCGGGAGAGTGCTTTCGCGCCACGGGTGCGTGTTTTACTTGCGGCCGTCGTGGCCATCGATGAGAGACGTCCGGTTAGGGGTGGGTGCAGTGGCGTCAGCCCGCCCACCGGTCGGCCCGGTGGTTCTCTTCATCCTCGGTAGCTATGCGCCCGGTGGGGCGAGGTATGCCAGCATCAGCGGGCCGAAGCAGGGGTCGTGGTGGAGTTCCTCGTTCTAGTGGTCCTTCGAACCACATATATGCATTAGCCACCCGACAGACCGTGAGGCGTCGCCTAATGTCGTCTGTGTATATTATAGTTTTCTCCCGAGATGTGTATGCACCGATTGATCCCGGTTCTACATTATCATATATTTCTCCCCTTGTTGCTAGTAAAATTGGGATAGAATCCGAGTCGATAGAGCCTTTTGAGGTAGCTACACCAGCAGGGGATTCTGTTATAGCCAGTCAGATTTATAGAGATTGTTCAGTGATTATCTGTGGCCGCTGTACTAAGGCCGATCTGGTAGAGTTAGATATGACTGAGTTCGATGTGATTATGGGTATGGATTGGCTAGCTTCTTGTTATGCTACTGTTGATTGTCAAAAGAAGATAGTCCGTTTCGCTCTGTGGGAACCAGTTATAGAATGGGCAGGTAATACAGCATCGCCGAGGGGTAAGTTTATTTCATACCTCAAGGCAAGAAAAATGATCAGAAAGGGTTATATTTATCATCTGGTCCGTGTTCATGATTTAGAGGCAGAGGCACCGATTCTTCAGTCAGTCCCAGTGGTTAATGAGTTCTTAGATGTTTTCCCAGATGAGCTTCCAGGTCTTCCTCCCGAGCGGGAGATAGAGTTTGCTATTGATTTATTGCCGTATACTCACCCTATCTCTATTCCTCCGTACGTAATGGCACCGCGAATTGAAAGAATTGAAGGAGCAAATGAGAGAGATTTGTTAGAGAAGTGGCTTCATTAGGCCCAAGACATCACCCCGGGGAGCGCCCGTATTATTTGTGAGAAAGAAGGATGGATCTGCGGATGTGCATTGATTACCGGTACTCGAATAAGGTAACCATCAAGAATAAATATCCCCTCCCCAGGATTGATGATTTGTTTGATCAATTGCAGTGGTGGTGCCAGGTGTTTTTCGAAGATAGACTCGCGGTCGCTATCATCGTGTACGGTACGAGAGGCCGATATTCCCAAGACAAGATTCAGACCCGATACGGGCACTATGAATTCGAGTGATGTCTTTTGGGCCGACAAATGCCCCAAAGAAGTATTTATGGACCCGATGAATCGGGTATTCGACCGTTCTTGGATATGTTTGTGATCGTATTTATCGATGATATTCCGGTTTATTCTCGGTCGGAAAGCAGTAGCATGCACCATTTGAGGACGGTACTTGGCACACTTCGGCACCGTAAATTATATGCTAAATTTTCTAAGTGTGAATTTCGGTTATCTTCAAGTGGCATTTCGGGACATATTATCGGGGCCGATGGCGTCCCGGTGGATACCCGAAGATTGAGGCCGTAAAGAATTGGCCTCGACCTACGACGCCGACCGAGGTGCGTAGCTTTTCGGGATCGGATTGGCCGGCTATTACAAGAGATTCGTAGAGAAATTTGCTTCGATTTCGCCGCCTTTGACAAGGCCGACTCGAAGGGAGCGAAGTTCCGGTGGTCCGATGCTTGCGAGCGTAGTTTGGGCTTGTCGAAAGAGAAGTTGACTACGGCTCTAGTCCCGACTCTTCCCGAGGGTCCATATGGGTATGTGATTTATTGTGATGCCTCGTGTATTGGTTTGGGGTGTGTGTTGACGCAAGACAAGCAGGTGATAGCTTATGCTTCTCACAGCTCGTAAAAAAACATGAAAAGAATTATCCTACTCACGATTTGGAGTCGGCCGTCGCGGTTATTCATGCTTTGAAGATGTGGAGACATTATTTATATGGGGTTCACGTTGATATTTATACACATCATAAGAGCCTCCCGCACATCTTTAAACGTATGAGCCGAACTTGCGACATGAGGTGGTTAGAGTTCCGAAAGATTATGATGTTGATATTCTCTACCATCCGGGGAAAGCTAATGTTGTGGCGTATGCACTTAGCCGCAAGTCTATGGGTAGCCTAGCGTACGTGCCATCGAGAGGAAAGAAATGGTTCGCGATATTCATCCGCCTGGCTAGTCTTGGAGTTCGCTTGGCCGATTCTCGAGATGTGGGGTTTCGTTCGAGGTATTGCCGAGTCCTCTATTACGAAGATATTAAATTTCCCCTTAAGCGTACAAAGGATAGACTAATGAGGGGTACGATGTATAAGAGGTTTGGACAAGTAAGAACTAGTATGTGATGATGCTAATTAAGAATTTCAAAGGCATTAGACTTGAGGAAAGAAAGTTGTTAAGAGAAGCGAGACTTAAGTTAGTGTATCGGACGAGAATTATGAGCATTGAGTTAATGATGTATAAATGCCCCAAGAAAGAGTTATAACGTCCCTTAGAATGATATTGAAGTGTTGAACAAGTGTTAAGAAGGTTCCATAAGGATCGGAGATCAAACGAGTCGACGAAACAAAACTTTCGGAAATCCAGGCAAACATACGGCCGGACATGCGGCCGTATAAAATCATCGGCCGTATGTCCAGCCGTAGAATTGACCCGAATGACTTAAGCCATTGGACCAATTATACGGTCCAACATACGGTCGGTATGTTTTATACGGACCGTATGTTGGTCCGTATATTTCCAATCGGGCTGAACTCAATTTTATATAAGGGACCCTTTTTCATTTCATTTCACTTCATCTCTTCACCTCTCTCATTCAAGAAAACTCTAGAGAGTTCCATACACCTCAAACACAAGAAAATAAGAGAAATCAAAGATCAATAACAAGAAATCAAGAGAATCAAGTGAAGGAAACCCATTAAAAGTCATAAAAACCAAGAAATCCCAAGAGAGAGAAAGTAGGGTTTTGGTGGAAAAGGTGAATTGTCATCCAAGGCTTGTTCCTCCATCATCCAAGGTAAGTTTCATGTTTATTACATGCTAATTGAAGTATTATTATGTTGAAACATATGAATTGAAAGAGTGTATAGCAAATGGGTTAGATATGGAAGAATAATGTCATCTTGAAATAGTAGTTGGATTGAATCATGGAAATGAATATGTTGATGATATAAATACGTTATAAATGACCTTTAGGACATGAAATAAGTATTGGATACGAAAGAATACGACGATGGATTTTTAGTCATAACTATGGGAAATTGAGGTGAAATTATGGAATGCGAATCATGTGAATGAACTACGATTATTGTTAATGATATCATGATGATTATTATGAATGTTGGGAGTTGATATGGAATATGGCGGAAAGTAGTATAAACAAAGGAGATGCTGCCCAAATTTCTATAGCCTTAGTAAGTATGATTCCACGATTATATAGCTAATGTTGATACGAATTCCATTGAAGGTAAACGAGAGCATTAAAGGAGAACGAGCAAGCGATAGAATAAGCTAAACGACAAAGGTATGTAAAGCTTAGCCCTTTCTTTCCAAGGCATGACTTCTATGGCATGAAACCTCTCTTTACTACGAATGTCCCATCTCCAAGAAAGTCAAGAGTCCTCACTCACGAATAGCTATACGAAATAAGAGATATGAGTTGAATGCGAAAATGATGATAGTAAGCTAAGAGTCTTTATGATGAATTATGATAAGCATGTTATAAAGGGCATATTATGATATGAATGTTATGGTAAGCATACTATGATGAGCATATTATTGATTACTATACCGCACCTATATGGTCGGGCAGTTATTACAGTTATGCATATATGATAGTGATGTTAAGTTACGATAGAACTATGATATGCTTATAAGACAATTCATAATCATAAATCTACATGATGTACGATGTTGAGTATATGGTATGTACGCACAAATATATGTATTATGACGATATGGTGATGCATGTACGATATGAGATATATGTGATGTGATCGAGCCCTCGTGGCCGAATACGATATGCTGTCGAGCCTATGAGGCCGAATACGGAGAATGATCAAATGTGTATAAATAAATGCGACATTATGATAGGTGTATGTATGTGTATGATGAACGCAAGATGATGACTAGATATGTTAAGGTCATGATACCCCTATGTGATATATATGCATATATGTATGTATCGAGCCGAGGAGCCGAGTACGGATACAGTTAAGCCTATCGAGCCCGAGAGGGCCGAGTACGAATGCCATCAAGCCTATCGAGCCCAAGAGGGCCGAGTACGTATACCAGTAATGCCATCGAGCCAAGAGGGCTGAGTACGTATGCTAGAGAACCCATCGAGCCGGGGGGGGGGGGCCGAGTACGAATGATACTAACCTATATGAATACGAGTATGCTACATGTATGGTACCGTTATGAATGCGATTATGTTATATGTATGATGCTTATATGAGCACGACGATGCTTCACGTATGATATCTATATAAGTATGATTATGTTACCTGTATGATTATACCATATGCATCACATTCATGTGAGTACGAATGAGATAAGTATATGACATCTTTACGAGCACGAGTATGCTATGTATATGACAGCGATTAGAGTACGGATATGCTGATACCATGTAAGTGCCGAGTAAGGGCTATGTACATGCCAAGTACGTGATACAAGAATGAGTATGACAAGAGAATAGATATGAAAGGTAAGTAAGTAAAAGATATGAAGGTATGTATACGAGTACAAAATAGCACATGAAATGTCCCTACGGAAAGCAGGTAAGTACTATGAAGAGAATGTTAATGTCTCCCATCTTATGCTATTTCCTATGTTCTTGCTATGTTTCTCCATCATTACGCTCATGCTTTACATACTCGGTACAATATTCGTACCGACGTCCTTCTCTTTGGACGCCGTGTTCATGCCCACAGTAGACGGGGGGAGACGGTGCCGATTCACAGTAGCCATCAGCGGAGTTGCAGAAGCCCTCCTTTATTCCGGAGGTGCTATTTTGAGACATCATTTTGTGTGCATGTATTTTGGGCACGGCGGGGTCCTGTCCCGTCCATATGTCTAGTATTCTAGTAGAGGCTCGTAGATACGTATGTGTGGGTAGTATGGTCCCATAGTCATTATGCAAATGGAAGCCCATGTATATTATTATTATTTTGATAGCCCAAAGGGCCTACGTTATATAAGTAAATATGTTCTATATGAAAGTCGTTTTCTATTATTATTATAAACGACAAGAGAAATGAATAAAAGACAGGTTAAGCAGTAGAATGAGGGGTGCTCGGTGGTCAGCCTCGGGTACCCGTCGCGGCTCGTAGGTCGGGTCGTGACAAAAGTGGTATCAGAGCAGTTCAGTCCTAGGAAGTGTCTACGAGCCGTGTCTAGTAGAGTCTTGTTTATGGTGTGTTGCGCGCCACGCTAATAAACAAGAGGCTACAGGGCATTTAGGAAAAATGACCATCTTTCTTCATATGAGATCGTGCGATAGAGCCAAGTATAAGATGAAATTCCTCCCTAATGAGTATGTTGTGATTTCGAAATGCCGCCAAAAGGGAAAAGCTAAAGCCGCCCGCAGGAGGGCGAGACTACGATGAAGAGGCGGGCGAGAAATAGAGCCGCCTATGAATATAGATGAGGGCGAATCACATGATGAGGTTCCATCTAGTGCCTCCACTACTCCGCCCGTTACGGAAGAGCAAGAAGGGGCTTCAGTTCCAGCTCCTATGCCTACAGTCCTTCCACCATCTACTTCAGGCCAACAAGTGGCCGAGGCCATTAACTTATTGACACGGATAGTTGCCACCCGAGCACAGCGGCAAGATTCGGGCTTAAGTGACAGGGCCGCTAGTACTAGAGCCCGTGATTTTATGAGTTTGAATCCCCCGGAGTTTTTCGGGTCAAAGCCGGATGAAGACCCTCAAAGTTTTATTGATGAAATGTTGAGGACATTGAGGATTATCCATGCCTCTGAAACCGAATCAGTGGAGTTAGCGTCTTATAGACTCCGAGATGTGGCGGTTTTATGGTATAACAACTGGAGATCGTCAAGAAAAGAGAATGCGCCCCCCCGTGTGGCAAGAGTTCGTTGATGCCTTCATTCGTCATTATTTGCCACCCGAGATCCGCCGAGCTAGAGCGGATAGATTTTTGAATTTAAAGCAAGGAAATATGAGCGCCCGAGAATATAGCCTTCAATTTAATTCGTTGGCTAGATATGCTCCGATGATGGTGGCCGACATGGGTGACAGAGTGTACAGGTTTGTGAGCGGCTTAGGGCCACATTTATATCAAGAATGTTTAACGGCTTCATTGCAAGACGGGATGGATATTTCCCGCATTCAAGCCCATGCCCAAAATTTAGAAGGGCAACAACAGCCGCAAAGGAGTGAACGTGAAGGTGATAAGGGGCAAAGTAAGAGGGCCAGACCTATGGGTGCCGATAGCAGCTATAGAGGGAGATCGAGGAAGTCATACTCTAGGCACTCAGGCCAGGGGTCCGATTACTCCATTCATTCCGGACCGAGTCAGAGTTTCAGAGAGTCTGGTTCTCGGTATAGAAGTGATTCGGGCCGACGAGATCGTCCATACCACAATGTACCCGGTGCGGTAAGCAACATTGGGGACCATGTCGAGTGGGGTCGGATGTTTGCTATAGTTGTGGCCAGTCAGGTCATATTATGAGAGAGTGCCCATTTCGAGGCGGCAGGCGTGCGGTCCAGCCCACGGGATCCGCAGCCGGATCTTCGTCATCTATGCGCCCCGCGGGACAAGACTCCCAGACACCAGTAGTGCGGGGTAGAGGCAGGGAGAGAGCGTCTAATTCGAGTGATCCTCGGCATCGTATGTATGCATTGGTTGGGCGACAAGATCCAGAGTCACCCCCGATCTGCCGTCACGGGTATATCTACATTTTTAATTATGTGCTAAAGGAAGAATAAATAATTGTAATAATCAAATATAAATTGAAAAGTTATATTATGTAGCGATGGTAGTGGGGAAAAGAATGATATGTGGTATTATGGTTCTCAAGTTTAAGGAAGTAGGATGTGAAGAGGAAAACCCCAAGATAGCGATGATGATGAGTTACGACTATAAGAAGCTACTTATGTATAGAGTAAAGAGAAGAGGGAAGACACGAGTATGTTAAGCCCCACATATAGATTATCGTAGCTATGGATCATCAGAAACAGCATGAATAAGACGCAGTATATTAAGAGGTATACGAATTAAAGATTTGAAGGCAAGACTGTGAATTTAAAAATGGTATAGGCAAGACCCCAAAGGGGGGAAGCGAGAGAAAGGAACGCAAGTGTAGAAAGTTAACGATAGACCCTAAGACGTGTCAAATAGATGTGATAAGCGATGATAGTAACGATGTTAAGAAATGCTTATGATCTTATATGTATATGTGCCTATATATGACTATTATGGAAACCCCGAGCTTGTATGACCGGGTAGAGTACGATATATGCGAATGAATATGTATACATGATGATGAGCACGCACCACTATAGTTAGGTACGGATGACCCTGGGCCTTGGCCGGGCCGAATATGTGAAGTACCGATTCTTTATAGTCGGGTATGTTATGTAAAGGTTATATGAATGCTATGTAAATGTATACGAAATCAATACGAGTACGAATATGTTAAGCATGTGTGATATATACGATATGTGAACGACACGAATATGAGTACAAGTATGTTACGAATATAGAAATGTGATGAATATGAGTATGTAAATGAATGTGATCATGAATAGAGATATGGCTATGAACACAAATATGTGTATGGATATGGATATCTGTATATGTATAGATGTATACGCACATGAACCAGCCAAGAGCGGTGATGTGACTAGCAAGCAATTATACTTCGCTAATGAAACAGAGTTGCAAACCATGTAAGATTTGATGCCATTATGGGGTAAGAAAGGGGAATGCATTAAATGAAGTGTAATAATTAGAGTATCTGAACACCCCTATTTCCATCATTACTCAGATGTTATGTCCCCTATTTGTGAAACAAAATATTGGACCCCACGAGATAATCTGCACTTATTTTAGCCCGGAAGAGCTATATGATGAGATGACGAGATGATAAGGTATGTACGCTTTACTTTTATGTATATGGGTCGTGTGTGGCCAATCTATATTGCTATGGTGTTGTAGCCCTGTGAGGCAATGATATTATGGGTTGTTGTGACAGGATGGTATCGCCATATTTTAGGGGAAACTCTGGCGAAATTTTTCTAGAATTCCCGATGATTTAACATTCGGGGACGAATGTTCCAAAAGGGGGAAGAATGTTACACCTTGAAAATTTCCCCTTAAGCGTACAAAGGATAGACTAATGAGGGGTACGATGTATACGAGGTTTGGACAAGTAAGAACTAGTATGTGATGATGCTAATTAAGAATTTCAAAGGCATTAGACTTGAGGAAAGAAAGTTGTCAAGAGAAGCGAGACTTAAGTTAGTGTATCGGACGAGAATTATGAGCATTGAGTTAATGACGTATAAATGACGCCCCAAGAAAGAGTTATAACGTCCCTTAGAATGATATTGAAGTGTTGAACAAGTGTTAAGAAGGTTCCATAAGGATCGGAGATCAAACGAGTCGACGAAACAACTTTCGGAAACCTGGGCAAACATACGGCCAGACATACTGGCCGTATAAAATCTACTGGCCGTATGTCCAGCCGTAGAATTAGCCCAGAATGACTTAAGCCACTGGACCAATTATACGGTCCAACATACGGTCAGTATGTTTTATACGGACCGTATGTTGGTCCGTATATTTCCAATCGGGCTGAACTCAATTTTATATAAGGGACCCTTTTTCATTTCATTTCACTTCATCTCTTCACCTCTCTCATTCAAGAAAACTCTAGAGAGTTCCATACACCTCAAACACAAGAGAAAATAAGAGAAATCAAAGATCAATAACAAGAAATCAAGAGAATCAAGTGAAGGAAACCCATTAAAAGTCATCCAAGTCAAGAAATCCAAGGAGAGAGAAAGTAGGGTTTTGGTGGAAAAGGTGAATTGTCATCCAAGGCTTGTTCCTCCATCATCCAAGGTAAGTTTCATGTTTATTACATGCTAATTGAAGTATTATTATGTTGAAGCATATGAATTGAAAGAGTGTATAGCAAATGGGTTAGATATGGAAGAATAATGTCATCTTGAAATAGTAGTTGGATTGAATCATGGAAATGAATATGTTGATGATATAAATACGTTATAAATGACCTTTAGGACATGAAATAAGTATTGGATACGAAAGAATACGACGATGGATTTTTAGTCATAATTATGGGAAATTGAGGTGAAATTATGGAATGCGAATCATGTGAATGAACTACGATTATTGTTAATGATATCATGATGATTATTATGAATGTTGGGAGTTGATATGGAATATGGCGGAAAGTAGTATAAACAAAGGAGATGCTGCCCAAATTTCTATAGCCTTAGTAAGTATGATTCCACGATTATATAGCTAATGTTGATGTGAATTCCATTGAAGGTAAACGAGAGCATTAAAGGAGAACGAGCAAGCGATACAATAAGCTAAACGACAAAGGTATGTAAAGCCTAGCCTTTCTTTCCAAGGCATGACTTCTATGGCATGAAACCTCTCTTTACTACGAATGTCCCATCTCCAAGAAAGTCAAGAGTCCTCACTCACGAATAGCTATACGAAATAAGAGATATGAGTTGAATGCGAAAATGATGATAGTAAGCTAAGAGTCTTTATGATGAATTATGATAAGCATGTTATAAAGGGCATATTATGATATGCATGTTATGGTAAGAATACTATGATGAGCATGTTATTGATTACTATACCGCACCTATATGGTCGGGCAGTTATTACAGTTATGCATATATGATAGTGATGTTAAGTTACGATAGAACTATGATATGCTTATAAGACCATTCATAATCATAAATCTACATGATGTACGATGTTGAGTATATGGTATGTACGCACAAATATATGTATTATGACGATATGGTGATGCATGTACGATATGAGATATATGTGATGTGATCGAGCCCTCGTGGCCGAATACGATATCTTTGTCGAGCCTATGAGGCCGAATACGGAGAATGATCAAATGTGTATAAATAAATGCGACATTATGATAGGTGTATGTATGTGTATGATGAACGCAAGATGATGACTAGATATGTTAAGGTCATGATACCCCTATGTGATATATATGCATATATGTATGTATCGAGCCGAGGAGCCGAGTACGGATACTGTTAAGCCCATCGAGCCCGAGAGGGCCGAGTACGAATGCCATCAAGCCTATCGAGCCCAAGAGGGCCGAGTACGTATACCAGTAATGCCATCGAGCCAAGAGGGCTGAGTACGTATGCTAGAGAACCCATCGAGCCGGGGGGCCCGAGTACGACTGATACTAACCTATATGAATACGAGTATGCTACATGTATGGTACCGTTATGAATGCGATTATGTTATATGTATGATGCTTATATGAGCACGACGATGCTTCACGTATGATATCTATATAAGTATGATTATGTTACCTGTATGATTATACCATATGCATCACATTCATGTGAGTACGAATGAGATAAGTATATGACATCTTTACGAGCACGAGTATGCTATGTATATGACAGCAATTAGAGTACGAATATGCTAATACCATGTAGTGCCGAGTAAGGGCTATGTATATGCCAAGTACGTGATACAAGAATGAGTATGACAAGAGAATAGATATGAAAGGTAAGTAAGTAAAAGATATGAATGAATGTATACGAGCACGAAATAGCACATGAAATGTTCCTACGAAAAGCAGGTAAGTACTATGAAGAGAATGTTGATGTCTCCCATCTTATGTTATTTCCTATGTTACTGCTATGTTTCTCCATCATTACTGCTCATGCTTTACATACTCAGTACAATATTCGTACTGACGTCCTTCTCTTTGGACGCTGTGTTCATGCCCACAGGTAGACAGGGAGACGGTGCCGATTCACAGTAGCCATCAGTGGAGTTGCAGAAGCCCTCCTTTATTCCGGAGGTGCTATTTTGAGACATCATTTTGTGTACATGTATTTTGGGCACGGCGGGGTCCTGTCCCGTCCATATGTCTAGTATTCCAGTAGAGGCTCGTAGATACGTATGTGTGGGTAGTATGGTCCCATAGTCATTATGCAAATGGAAGCCCATGTATATTATTATTATTTTGATAGCCCAAAGGGCCTACGTTATATAAGTAAATATGTTCTATATGAAAGTCGTTTTCTATTATTATAAACGACAAGAGAAATGAATAAAGACAGGTTAAGCAGTAGAATGAGGGGTGCTCGGTGGTCAGCCTCGGGTACCCGTCGCGGCCCGTAGGTCGGGTCGTGACAACAGGAGATGGAGATACCGACGTGGAAGTGGAAGATTATTAATATGGATTTTATTACAGGTTTACCTAGCACTTGTCACACCCCGATCTCACTAGGGTGTGATGGGCACCCGACCCCGTAACCGGAGCCGAGCGAACCCACTGACTCTTACTACGTACTGATTTTTTTTTCAAATCTCTACTTCAAGTATACATAGTGAGATTGCTGAAATAACCTTTTGTTACTTATAAAACGAATAAAATATGTAACTGTACAAGACTTGTATCATAATACAAACTGACTCCCGAAACTCACGACTGTGTCTGCAAAGTCTCTAACTTCAAACAAGACATCATGGCATAGCACGCTGACTCGGCGACACTTCAGAACAAATGGAGTTTGCCAACTTCGCTGGAACATCTTCTATAATGGCGTCTGATCATCTGTGTTATATCCCACATTTTGTGCGTTGGAATATTTCGAGATCGAGTAAATTGAAGAAAATAAGTTCGACGAAAATTTGGGAAATGCTGGGCGAATTTTTAAGTCAACTATGGAGGCGCATATCTCATAGTATATGTGGAGTTTTAAGGTGTTTTAAAGCCTAAAATGAAGTTCGTCGAGTCTAGTTTGTAATGCAACCAACCGTTCATTGATAGGACATCGGAGTAGAGAATTATAGACGTTACAAACTGAACTATCGACGCAGGAACAAGTAATCCCGCGGTACCGCTATAAAGACCGACTAAGATCGCTACTGATCGTAGCTACGATAACCCGACGTTGGCGTTTTTAAAAGGGACAGAACCTTATTTTTTTCAGCAAAAACAGTTCCAAAACTTTCCAGAAAAATTCAGCAAAAAAAAAAGAAGAGAGGAAAACAAACCAAGAGAAAGAGAAGAGAAAAGGAAAGAAAAAAAAACTTCCTAGCCTTCAATCTTGGTCCAAAAATTGTAATTCTCTTGTATTCTTATTAAGTTCAAGACGCTCTTCGACGTGGTATAATTATCTCGGAAGATAAACCGTTGGTTTCATCGTTTTCGCATTTGGGACAAGTAAAGAAGTTGGAGGAAAAAGGTAAGGATTCCATCTCCTCTTTCATATACTATGCATGGTTTGTGTGTTGTAGAGTGTGGAGATGAATGGAATTCATGAGATTTTGGTGTATTATGTTGTAGCCGAATATATGTAGTGTAGTATAAACGTGTAGAACTAAATTCATTTAGTGTTGGTTGATGTTGTTATGGATGGTTGCATATGTTTGGCATGTAAAAATGAACGGAATTCATGGAATTATGTAGCTTGGAACTTGGGCCGTGTAGGGGCTGATTTTAGAAAAATATAATGAACTCATTTTATATAGTATTTTGGTTGTTGATTGTTGTAGATTATGTGGTGAAAATGAAGGTTTGACGACTCAAATGGAAGTCGGAAATGTTGCGGGCTGTTTTGGAGAGCAATATGATTTTAAAATAAATTCTTGTGTGCATGAGAATGATGATCGTTAGCATGCGGATTGTTGACATAATTTATGAGTTTGAAAGAAATAAATGTATTGTTGGAGTTCTTATGGCAATTGGAAGATTTGGGTTAGAATGTCTTGAACATGTTGTGAGTTGAGTATTGATATTGTTGTTATGATTGTTGGTTTGGCCGGGTTGTATTCCGGGATTGTTGTTGATTACAATTTGCCGAGTTAGATTCTCGGGGATGCTATATGTATAGGGGAAATGCCGAAATTTCGGTAGACAAACATGAATTTAAGTTGAACTCTTGGAAGCTATAACTCACAATTGGTAAACATGACCATTTGTAGATTTTGGAGAAAACGGGATTCGAATTTGGAGAAGCTTAAGAAGCGGAAAAGGTATGTAAAGCTGTCCCTTTCCTTCTTTTGGCATGTCCTAGGGGTACTAAGTTTGGATTTGAGCCTCGGGGGTTATTCTGTTCATGGAAATCCGAGTTTGAAATTGAGTGCTATTCATTCAATGTAATTGAATTAGATTCCTTACCTCTTGTTGAGAAAAATGTTCAAACATCTATAACTTGCATAAGTGTAACCGAATCACCTTGAAACTTGTTTTACACTAAAGAGCTAAAGAAAGTATAAAGTCCGATTTTCTAAAACCACTCCGAAGGGGGTGTGATATATTATTTTCTAAAGCTTTCCTAAAACCACTCCGAAGGGGGTGTGATATATTATTTTCTAAGGCTTTTCTAAAACCACTCCGAAGGGGGTGCGTACAAAACCACTCCGATGGGGGTGTGAGATTTTATTATTTAAACTTTTCAAAACCACTCCGAAGGGGGTGCGATATCTCATTATTATTATCATTATGCCCGAAGGGGCTAGGATTAGTAGTATGTCACGAGTGGCATGTCCGATGGGGCCAGGATAGCCGTATGTCACGAGTGGCATGCCCGAAGGGGCTAGGATGCCGGGGCCGGCATGTCCGATGGGGCCAGGATAGACGTATGTCGGACCGGCATGCCCGAAGGGGCCATCATTTTACTTCGGGGCCAGCATGACCGATGGGGCCAGGATAGACGTATCTTTGGACCGGCACACCCGAAGGGGATTATTATTATTATTATTACTACTACTATTATTATTATTATTATTATCATCATTATCATTATGCCGGAAGCGGCAATGCCCGAAGGGGCCATCATTATTATTGCGCCGGAAGCGGCCGTCCGAAGGGACTATTTCATTGGTATGTCGGAGGCGACACACGGGTTAGGTTGCATCCTTTGCTTAAGGAATGTGTGTTCATTTGTATTATTTACTTAAGGATTGTTCTAGGACCCCATGTATACATTTATACTTCCTCCCGAGGGCCGTGCAGTAATGAGCTTGATTGTGATTTCTTTTCTTCTAAATTGAGCGATGGTTGTTATTTGTAATCGCTTTACATACTCGGTACATATCCGTCGACCCTCCTTCTTCGGGGGCCGCGTTTTCATGCCACGCGGTACACCCGGATGAAGAGAAGACTTTGCTAGGAGTTGTTTCCGCGGGATTGGCGAGCTCCATTTCGGTTCGGAGTGTTGCCGAGTCGGGCATTTATGTCATGGTATTTGTATATCCTAGAGACTTTGCGAGACGGTGTCTGCGGCTGCTAGAGTGTCGAGGAGCGCGAATCAGTTATAGATGTTAAAGGGTGTGTATTTTCGAGAGGTTGTTGGTTGATAAAAATTACGTGATTGACTAAAGGTTCAAAGTGATTTCTATTTTGAAAGGTTTCATGTTGTTTTAAAATTTTTGAAATGGCGAGGGTTTTAGTAGCGCGAACGTTAAGGGTTCGCTCGACTCTGGGGAGGGTCGGGTGCCCATCACACCCTAGTAAGGTCGGGGTGTGACAAAGGGTGTACCGCGCGGCATGAAACGAGCCCCCGAAGCAAAAGGGGTCATATATCAGCATTGTGCGAGTATGTAAGGCATGAATAGTAACATAATAGGAGATATAGCGATGAGTAGCAACATAGTAAAAGCGTGACCTTTCAAGTGTAATAACAGAATGAAGCGTAAACCTATCATGTGTAGGGTGTAAGACCGTACATACGAGTGCCTCTTAAGGCGGAATCATGCATGCTATACCGTTACCTTTACATACGTACGTAAGTCGTTTGTGAAGACCGAGTCACATGATCTCATAATCCGATGAATCGCGCGTATCATTAGCCCGCGTCCGGCCTCCGCGTCCGGTGGTATAATCTCTTGCGGCGCCACTAAGTGGGGGTCGTGCCCGGCCAACTAGGCCAGTGTAATTATATGCAGACCACTACGCCTATCGTAGTGGCGGTCGTGCCCGGCCCTCTAGGCCAGTGTAATATCCAATAGCTGCCGCCGTAGCGGTGACATGCCCGGCCATCTAGGCCAGTGTAGCATCCATCATAAGCATGCATTGGAGCCCAATCAAAAGCTATATCTTTATCGGAGTGACGTAAAGTCGGAAACCTCCGATTATATTATGGAATAACCATGGGCGCTTTGCCTCACCTTGAAGGAACTAGTACTATAAGGCGAGACTATCAACGGAAAGTAACATTATGAGAAGACATAGAATGAAGATCGTCGGGTATCGTTTCATATGCTTTGAAACCTTTGCAATAGTCATTATCCATAAATAGGATTAAGCAAATCAAGAAATGGCTTCATATTTTCATGTCATCACATTCATAGTAGGAACACGTTCTCGCCATATTCATCATAGACATTTCCTCATATCGGGTATCATCGTCGTCGTCATAAAATCATAGTCGTCATTTTAGTCATAAAATCTATCAAAAACGTAAAACTTGGATTTTTGAAGAGCAAATGAATATTTTTGAAAACATTCATAAACTTTTAAGGGAAAAATCAAGTTTTGAAATCATAAATTCTAACTTTGAAAATAAGGTCGTTATGGGAGCATTTATAAGATTTCATTATGAGATTCATGCCATAGAAAGAAAAAGGTTTAGCCTTAACATACCTGCGTCGCGCCTTACTAGCTACGCTTGTTCGTCCAAACTTGATAGTCTACATGCAAGAGAATTCATCCATTCATTAGTTTCATTATCATATGCTTGCCTTAACCTTTCAAACGCATTCACTTATATTCTGCCGGAATTTCGCAAAGCACCTCCCTTATAAACATACCACCCCCGAGAATCTAACTCGGCCAAATTTTAATCAACGACATCCCGGGAATTCAACCCGGCCAAACCAACAATAATACCACAATTATTCTAGCAACACTTCAACATTCAATTCAATTCAATTCGCATAATATTCCGTCGAATTAATCGACGTACTACTTCACCCGAAACCTTCAAATTTAACAGCAGCCATACATTTCATTATCATCTATATTCATTGACTTCAACCACATTCTTCATTCAACATCACATAATCCATAACGACAACAACTAGAATGTCAAATTACATCAATTTACACTAACTTACCAAAACATCTATTTCAACCATAATCACTCCTTACACATTTTCATGCATTTTCATCCATCTCTATACATTACAACAACATAAGATTTCATAAAATTTATTCATTTCTTTCCATGCAATGCAACACACACCCACGGCTATAACTACCATCCACACCACACAACAATTACATTACCAAATCATATTAATTTATCACTTCCCTCCAACATAACACACATAAACAACTTTCCGACAACTACAACTTGAGCTAGAATTATCAATCTTCATTTCTCATCATAGATTTCATTGTAACAACAACCAAAATGCTTAAGAAAATTGATTCATTCTCTTCCATACTATATCACAACCACACGGCCTCAACATATAGTCCATATTTTTCCATGAATTTCACTCATTCCTACACACCACAACATACACAACCATACATAACACATATATAAAACATGTAAAGAAGATCAAAACTCACCTTCTTTCATTCCCTTTTCCCCACGGCTAGGACTCCACTTGCAACAATGAATGACTTTCTTGTCCCAACAATTACTCCACGTGATAAAGGACCTTCAATTGACATGAAAGCTAGAAGAAACAATTTTTTCCCATGACCCTTTTAGATTGGGTTGGCCATGGCCCTCCTAGCCGTCTTTCTCCTTTTTTTTTTTTTCTTTTCCTTCATCTCTTAAGCCTTCTAAGAAATGAAAGAATGAGGTGCCTCTCCTTCATGACTTGTATATATATATATATATATATATATATAGTTATAGGCTTATGGTGGTCACATGCCACTTAGTCTTCCACCAATTTTCTCTATTTCTCTAGATTATTCCCTTCTTTTCTTGAATTTGAATTAGTCAAAGAAGACTAATCTTCTTCTTAGGCAACCTTTAGTCCCTATGTTTTCTTTTAATTTACACTTAACCCCCATTCTTTCCTTTCTAGAATTTTTCTTTCTTTTTCTAGAATTTTTCATCCTTTGTAAAGATGACTATTTTAGTCACCCCTTTTCATTCTTTTCCATCACATGGCCAATGTGGCCCCTTTTTAGAACTCTCTTGAATTCTCATGAAATGACCATTTTACCCCTAGTCTTCCGCATTATTTCCACGGCCCATTTTGCGAATTTCTCATTTCGTCCTTAGCCTCTCACAATAATTCCATACTAATAATAGTCATAAATAATATCCATAGCAACTCGTACATTAAAATAATTTTTGGGGATGGTCTTGCCCTTAACTTTCCACGTCGACTTTGAGATTTCCAAACGTACAAAATACGGGCTATAACATCCTCCCTCCCTTTAGAACATTCGTCCTCGAATGTTCAACTGACCTTATGGGCGTCATAATACTCTGGGAGGGTTCTTTTCATCGCTACTCTTTCCTTTATGCCCGTTCCTTATCCTTTACCTTATTTTCCTTATAATAGAACTCCTTGACCTTTTCATAAGTCTTTGCTCCATGTCATAGGTTCCCTTTTCTAATACGATCTCCCCCCCTTCAAGGGGCTTCTTATACCAACAGTCCTTTTATAAAGTCTTCATTTATACCTTGCCTCTCATATTCCTTCTAACTCCGTGCCTGACATCTCGGAAACTTTTTACCCTAAGTTTTCTTTTACCTTCCATCTATGTCATCCCTTTGTCCATATTTCCATCCACTATTCGTCCTTTCACCTCCTTAGTTTGCTTGTTCGTAATCCTTCCTTAACTGCATATTTGTGTTGTAGCTGTGTATCCATATCTCTTCCTATCCTGGTTACTATTCCTTTAGTCTTGCTTATCAAAATCGGTCCTCAAGCCTTGTACATTCCTTTCCTGTCTCTTCTTATCATACTCTATCCCTCTTCACATGCCTACTTTGAGTCCTTACCCAAACAATCTTGCGCTTTGCCGGTAATTTCTCTCGGGAGCCTCCTTTACTGAGGTTTCTTACCTTTCGCCTCCTTTCGACACTTTGTTTTCTTTGTTTTCCACTAACACACTCTCTTTCCTTCCCAACTATCACCATATTAGACCCTCAAGCCTTAAGCTTGTGGTAGAACAATAGCAACTTACCTTGTAGCTTTTTTGTACCCTTTATTATTTATCGTCACTCGAACTTCGGTATCCTTTTACCGTTTAGCGCCTCTCTTACCGTAGCGCCGGTTCTCTGGGACTCCCTTGTCCACTGATACAATCATGTGGAATATCTACACACTCATATATGTATATATGTATGCATAATTCACTAACCCACAAAATACTTTCAAACATTGTTCAAGCCTATCCAACTCTCCCGGGTTGTGATACACTTTTTGTCTCCTTACCGAGCTAGTCTGCCTCGTCTCACGCGACCTCTTAAGGTTTCTAGCCATTCCATACACTCTGGTTTTCCTTAGGTTACTCTAATCTCTCATTCGTCTCTTATACTTAAATTTATGGAATTCCTTCATACTTCCCAGGGGGGTCACCCATCCTCCCACCTTAGCACGCTTAACCTCGAAACTCTGGTGGGATTTGGTGCCTTAATGCCGATATAATCGCGTCTACTTCCTCACATGGCCTTTATTACATGTTCTGGATCAAGTCGAAGTCTTACAGGTTCCGAGGCATTTTCGTAGCACGTCCTTTCTTTTACAATGACTGTTTTACCCTTTTCGATTCCCAGTGCTCACCTTTCACTTATGTGTGTAATTACCCTTCATCCCAGATTCTCAGATTCTCGACGGTAGTAATCACACGTTCATCGTCATGCCAAATCCATAACCTTTCTTGAAACGTCGCATCTCGCTTATTACCTGTTTATCATATTTCCTTTCCGCGCTTCTTCCTCTTAGACGTACCCATTTTGACAGAACCTCCTTTATCATTCCTACTTGTTCAAACCTGTACACGGCAATTATCGACAATACTGCACAGAACATACGGCTACATGGCATATTCCAGCCGTCCAGGACTTCCAGTTCCAGGTGCAGAACAATTACGTTAGGACTTACCTCTATGGCCTTCCATAGCGTCACTCGCTTTCTTCCATCGTACGTCTGGCTTATATAAGGAACTTCATTCTCTTATGACTTGGCTCTATCGCACGATCTTAGAACAGAAGGAAGGTCAACAATTCCTAGATGCCCCGACCTCCCGTTTATAAATGTGGCCGGCTTCATATCCATAAACGAGGACTGCCGGACACGACTTTGCGACAACCCTTGGACCGACCTCGCTTCGATACCACTTTGTCACACCGATCTCACTAGGGTGTGATGGGCACCCGACCCCGTAACCGGGAGCCGAGCGAACCCACCGACTCTTACTACGTACCGATTTTTTTTTTCAAATCTCTACTTCAAGTATACATAGTGTGAGATTGTTGAAATAACCTTTTGTTACTTATAAAACGAATAAAATATGTAACTGTACAAGACTTGTATCATAATACAAACTGACTCCCGAAACCCACGACTGTGTCTGCAAAGTCTCTAACTTCAAACAAGACATCATGGCATAGCACGCTGACTCGGCGACACTCCAGAACAAATGGAGTTTGCCAACTTCGCCGTGGAACATCTTCTATAATGGCGTCGATCATCCGGGTGTGTACCGCGCGGCATGAAACGCAGCCCCGAAGAAAGGGGTCCTACGAGCATCGTACTGAGTATGTAAGGCATGAATAGTAACATAATAGGAGATATAGCGATGAGTAGCAACATAGTAAAAACTGTACTCAAGTGTAATAACAGAATGAAACTGTAAACCTATCATGTGTCACGTAAACGTAGTCTGTACATCTGAGTGCCTCTTAAGGCGGAATCATGCATGCTTACCGTTACCTTTACATACGTACGTAATCTGTCTGAGTCACATGATCTCATAATACGACCGAATCGCGTTTTTTTATCATTAGCCCGCGTCCGGCCTCCCGCGTCCGGGGTAATAATCTCTTGCGCGCCACTAGTGGGGGTCGGTGCCCGCCAAGGTAGGCCAATGTAATTATATATACCACTACGCCTATCGTAGTGGCGGTCGTGCCCGGCCCTCTAGGCCAGTGTAATATCCAATAGCTGCCGCCGTAGCGGTGACATGCCCGGCCATCTAGGCCAGTGTAGCATCCATCATAAGCATGCATTGGAGCCCAATCAAAAGCTATATCTTTATCGGAGTGACGTAAAGTCGGAAACCTCCGATTATATTATGGAATAACCATGGGCGCTTTGCCTCACCTTGAAGGAACTAGTACTATAAGGCGAGACTATCAACGGAAAGTAACATTATGAGAAGACATAGAACAGGATCGTCGGGTATCGTTTCATATGCTTTGAAACCTTTGCAATAGTCATTATCCATAAATAGGATTAAGCAAATCAAGAAATGGCTTCATATTTTCATGTCATCACATTCATAGTAGGAACACGTTCTCGCCATATTCATCATAGACATTTCCTCATATCGGGTATCATCGTCGTCGTCATAAAATCATAGTCGTCATTTTAGTCATAAAATCTATCAAAAACGTAAAACTTGGATTTTTGAAGAGCAAATGAATATTTTTGAAAACATTCATAAACTTTTAAGGGAAAAATCAAGTTTTGAAATCATAAATTCTTACTTTGAAAATAAGGTCGTTATGGGAGCATTTATAAGATTTCATTATGAGATTCATGCCATAGAAAGAAAAAGGTTTAGCCTTAACATACCTGCGCCGCGCCTTACTAGCTACGCTTGTTCGTCCAAACTTGATAGTCTACATGCAAGAGAATTCATCCATTCATTAGTTTCATTATCATATGCTTGCCTTAACCTTTCAAACGCATTCACTTATATTCTGCCGGAATTTCGGAAGACTCTCCCTTATAAACATACCACCCCCGAGAATCTAACTCGGCCAAATTTTAATCAACGACATCCCGGGAATTCAACCCGGCCAAACCAACAACAATACCACAATTATTCTAGCAACACTTCAACATTCAATTCAATTCAATTCGCATAATATTCCGTCGAATCAATCGACGTACTACTTCACCCGAAACCTTCAAATTTAACAGCAGCCATACATTTCATTATCATCTATATTCATTGACTTCAACCACATTCTTCATTCAACATCACATAATCCATAACGACAACAACTAGAATGTCATTACATCAATTTACACTAACTTACCAAAACATCTATTTCAACCATAATCACTCCTTACACATTTTCATGCATTTTCATCCATATCTATACATTACAACAACATAAGATTTCATAAAATTTATTCATTTCTTTCCATGCAATGCAACACACACCCACGGCTATAACTACCATCCACACCACACAACAATTACATTACCAAATCATATTAATTTATCACTTCCCTCCAACATAACACACATAAACAACTTTCCGACAACCACAACTTGAGCTAGAATTATCAATCTTCTATTTCTCATCATAGATTTCATTGTAACAACAACCAAAATGCTTAAGAAAATTGATTCATTCTCTTCCATACTATATCACAACCACACGGCCTCAACATATAGTCCATATTTTTCCATGAATTTCACTCATTCCTACACACCACAACATACACAACCATACATAACACATATATAAAACATGTAAAGAAGATCAAAACTCACCTTCTTTCATTCCCTTTTCCCCACGGCTAGGACTCCACTTGCAACAATGAATGACTTTCTTGTCCCAACAATTACTCCACGTGATAAAGGACCTTCCAATTGACATGAAAGCTAGAAGAAACAATTTTTCCCATGACCCTTTTATGGGGCTGGTTCGGCCAGCCCCTCCTAGCCGTCTTTCTCCTTCTTTTTTTTTTCTTTTCCTTCATCTCTTAAGCCTTCTAAGAAATGAAAGAATGAGGTGCCTCTCCCTTCATGACTTGCATATATATATATATATATATATATATAGCATAGGCACATGGTGGTCACATGCCACTTAGTCTTCCACCAATTTTCTCTATTTCTCTAGATTATTCCCTTCTTTTCTTGAATTTGAATTAGTCAAAGAAGACTAATCTTCTTCTTAGGAAACCTTTAGTCCCTATGTTTTCTTTTAATTTACACTTAACCCCCCATTCTTTCCTTTCTAGAATTTTTCTTTCTTTTTCTAGAATTTTTCATCCTTTGTAAAGATGACTATTTTAGTCACCCCTTTTCATTCTTTTCCATCACATGGCCAATGTGGCCCCTTTTTAGAACTCTCTTGAATTCTCATGAAATGACCATTTTACCCCTAGTCTTCCGCATTATTTCCACGGCCCATTTTGCGAATTTCTCATTTCGTCCTTAGCCTCTCACAATAATTCCATACTAATAATAGTCATAAATAATATCCATAGCAACTCGTACATTAAAATAATTTTTGGGGATGGTCTTGCCCTTAACTTTCCACGTCGACTTTGAGATTTCCAAACGTACAAAATACGGGCTATAACAGCACTCCCCGGAGGTATGATTCCATTTGGGTCATTGTTGATCGGCTGACGAAATCAGCCCATTTTCTTCCGGTCCGGACCACCTACTCAGCTGAGGATTATGCCAGGCTTTATATCAGGGAGATTGTGCGACTTCATGGAGTTCCTATATCTGTTATCTCCGACAGAGGTGCCCAGTCTACGCTAATTTTACGGAGATCCTTTCGGAGGGATTGGGGACCGGTGTGAGTCTCGGTACGGCGTTCCATCCCCAGTCCGACGGATGTGCCGAGCGCACTATTCGTACATTGAAAGATATGTTGCGAGCTCCGTGTTATTGATTTCGAGGTAGCCGGGATGATCATTTACCACTTGTTGAATTTGCTTATAATAACGCCTACCACTCCAAAGATTCGAGATGGCACCTTATGAGGCACTATATGGCAGAAAGTGTAGGTCACCGATCGGTTGGTTTGATGTTGGGGAGATCGAGTTGATTGGCCCAGATGTGGTCCAGCAGGCCGTGGATAAGGTGAAACTTATTCGAGAGAGACTATTGGCAACCCGAGTCGACAAATCATATCGCGCATAATCGCCGTCGACCTTTGGAGTTTCAGATTGGCGATTGGGTCTTCCTGAAAGTGTCACCTATGAAAGGTGTTATGAGATTCGGCAAGAAAGGGAAGCTCAGTCCGAGATATATTGGACCTTACCAGATTGTTCGCAAAATAGGCAAGGTTGCCTATGAGTTAAATCTGCCAGCTGATTTGGGAGCGGTACACCCGGTATTTCATGTTTCTATGCTTCGTAAATGTATTGGTGACCCTTCCAGTATTCCTGTAGATGATATCCAGGTCACAGAGGAGTTATCTTATGAGGAGCAGCCTATAGCCATATTGGATCGTCAGGTAAAAAGGTTGCGGAACAAAGATATGGCTTCTGTTAAAGTGCTGTGGCGGAATAATAATCGAGAGGAAGTGACCTGGGAAGCTGAGGAGCAGATGAAGAAGAAGTATCCTCATTTATTTTCAGAGCCTACAGGTAATCCAATCCTCTATTTGACTATGTGGTTTGATAAATAAATTGTTCATCAATGAATGTATTGTTGAGAAAGTTGAGAAAGAAACTCCCCCAAATTGTTTGTATGACCCGTAAGGTAAATCTAACATTCGAGGACGAATGTTCTTAAGGGGGGGAGGATGTTAGAACCCGTATTTTTGTACATTGGAACAATCCGGATTAATTATGATAAGCTAAGGACAAAACTATTCCGGGATTCAAGTCGGGGATTTTTGACCTTTGATTTTTTTTTTTTTAAGACATAAGTTGTTCATGAATTTGTTGGTATGGAATAATTAGGAGAATTTGGGACCAAAAGTGATAAAATTGGAAGTTGGAAAAGTCATCCAATTCTATGTTGTGGCCGTGTGATGTGGGGTTGGCCCACATAATTTTTGTGTCATCTTTTAATTGGAACAACACATTAATGTGGGCCAAGGGAATTGTACACTTCATAAATTGGTAAAAGATGACCACTTGTTCACTTCATTCACATAACACTTAGAAAAAAAAAGAGGTGAAGAACACCACACACAAGAGGAGCTCTCGGCCAGCCAAGGGGAAAATCAACCCCCATTTTAAGCTCTTCCAAAATTAATTCCTTGGTGTAAACCCACTATATTGAGGTCCCTAAGTAGCGTGGAGGTGTCGTTGGAGCGATCAATCCATTATTTTTCATCCTTGGGAACCCTAGCATATTTTGGAATTGAAGAGAAAAGGTAAGATTTGATTATGTTTTGTATGTTATAAAGGTTGTATGCTTGTTGTAGTATGTTATAATGGAGGAAAATCATGAAATATGAAATGTTGGAAGTGAGTTGTGTGTGTGGTGCTTGAGCCGTGTAGAGTGGGTGTGTGTGTTGTTGTGTTGAAACTATGAATTAATGCCTAGTTAGTTTATTATGATCATTGTAGGGTGAAGAACGATTGAGAATCATCCATATATGTATAATTGTAGTGTTGGTCGAAATGGGTCACATTATATGACAATGAACGAATTGATATCGCTTAATGTTTTAGTCGTCGTCGTTATGAATTCTATGTTGGAAATGAATGTTTATTGACTCAAATTGATATTGTGATTGTTGCGGACTGATTTGGAGATTTTGTACATTTAATGTAATTTGTATATTGATGATAATAGCATTGTTAGAATGTGAATTGTGGATACAAATCATGATTTGAAAATGAGGAATGGTTTAAGTGAGGCTCTCGGGTTTGGGGTTGAATTCGGCCAAATTGGAGAAAAATTTGGATTGTTGGAAATGTTGTATGAATTGCTTAGAATGTCTTTAAATGTTGTTGGCATGGGTTCGGGTTAGTATGTGAATGTATAAGCGTCGATCTTGACTTGAAGGTAAGCCGTTGAATCGAATTCATGAATGTTGTCGAATGAGGGAAAAGAGAGTTATTATTGTTGTATTGTCTTTCGGATTGGTTGTTGATGTTGCTAGGTTGGTTATTGTTGTTGTTGTTGATTGTTTTGACCGAGTTAAATTCTCGGGGTGGCCTATTTACAGGGGAAATGCTGCCCAAATTTCTGTAGAATTAAGGGCAAATTTGGAATTTAATGCCCAAAAAGTCTTTAGCTAATGCTTGGCATTTTATGACTTATTTGTAGACCTTGGGCAGCCCGAATCGTAGGTTGGATTTATCTTGAATTTGGATTATATTGGAGAGCGTTGAGGTATGTAAAGTAACCTTTTCTTTTGGCATGCCTTAGTTAAAATAGGCTATGATACGAGCCTCGAGGAAACTCTATTCCCGCAATCCGAGCATGTTTATGATCCGCATTTGTTCCTTGGTATTCTTGTGTTAATATTCCATAACATTGATCCTTATATCCTTGGAATTCATAAGTTGCAAAGTGTTATAGCCCGTATTTTGTACATTTGGATATTTCGAAGTCGTCGTGGAAAGTTACGGGCGAGACGATTTTCAAAAATTATTTTAATGCAAGTGGCTATGAATGTTGCTTATGAACATTATTAGTATGGGAATATTGTGAGAGGTTGAGGGCGAAAAAAGAAAATTCGCAAAATGGTTCATGGAAATATTTAAAAAGGCTAGGGGCAAAATGGTCATTTCACGGGAATTCAAGAGAAATTCATGAAGGGGCCATATTGGCCGTGTACTATGTGCCCTTATTTTAATTAATGGGGGCCAATTGTAAATCTTAAAAGTTATGGGTCAAAACTTGTTGAAGAAGACATTAGTCTTCTTTGAGGGAAAAATCAAGAAAATGAGGGAAAATCTAGAGAGGGGCATGTGCCCCTCACATGACTAAGGGAATTATATATAAATGTGGGAGTCATCATTTATTCAAGAAAAAAGGAAGAACAAAAAAAAGAAGAGAAGGGAGGAGAAAGAATGGCCTATTCGGCCATGAAGGAGAGAAAGAAAAAAAAATTAAGCCATTCAATTTTGATCCAAAATTTCCTCTCTTCTTGAATTCTTATTAAGTTCAAGA
>NC_081343.1:13880610-13898528 GCF_029784015.1 Lycium ferocissimum | reverse complement strand
GGACTTTGAACCACCTTAAAACTCCACATATACTATGAGATATGCGCCTCAAAGTTAACTAAAATCCGTCCCGCGTTTCTCAAATTTTCGTCGAACTTATTTTCTTGATTTGCTCAATCCCGAAATATTCCGAAATTCTCCATACATGATATTTATCACTTATTACACTAATAATGGCCTATGTTCTTGTTTCAAAATATTCTTTTTTCGATTACGACTTACGAGATCGTAATTCACCCTTTTTCGTCGTTATTACGTACTTTCCATGGCTTGTGCCTTTCAAAACATCTCATTACTACGATGAGGTACATGTCAAACTCATGCTCAAAACGCGGGGTATAACATCCTTCCCCTTTAGAACATTCGTCCTCGAATGTTCAACTAGCCGCATAGGGTCTTATAAAGATCTCGGGGGTTTCCTTTATTACCATGACATACCGTCTCATCTCCCCAACCATATTTCTTCTTCATCGCCTTTTCGACCTTTCCCAAGTCATCTTCTCCCCAGGCTTTACTTATTTTCATAACAATCTTCATTATATTCACATTGTCCCGTTCGTATTCGATCTCATAGCGTACCACTCCTTAACTCCCTTTTTTTTTTTCCTTTCTGATCAACTTTATCCTTAATAGCTCACAAGCTGTCTTATCAATACGTTCATATACATCACAATTCTTTTCCTCCGTACTCTTGTCTTAATCTCACTATTACTATCGGCACAACCTTTCAAGTCGTATTACAAACCCATATCTCATTCTCTTTTTATTTCGAAAAAATTTCGGCGAGTTTCTCTATATTTCTTACTACCTCAAAACACCCGCACGAAATACCAACAATGCCTCACCGGAGGCCAACATACATATATATACATATCATATCATATCACGGCCTCACGGGGCTCCCAACATCAACAACGACGAAAATGATAAACTTACCTCGTGTGTCCAACTCGAATCGTACCATTACACTTTTCTTGTTTACTTTTCCTTTTAATCCTCAACTTATATTTCAATCGTACTGCAATATCTTACCCGACACATATCTTTCATACCTTTTCTTACCTGCGTACTTCGTAACTTCCAACATCATCCATCGTTTTCTTCTATCAATGCCATTCTTCTGCTGAAACCAAAGGTCAGTAAGAGAAATCTCATTCCCTATGACTTGGCTCTATGGCACGATCTCAGATATGAAAGAAGAGTAACCATCCTAAATGCCCCGTAGCCTCCTGTTTATAAATGTGGCGCGCAACACATCATAAACAAGACTCTACTTGACACGACTTTGCAGACAACCCCCTAGGACGCAACCGCTCGATACCACTTTGTCACACCCCAATTTCGATAGGGCATGACGGAGCACCGACCCTTACTTAGGGCCGAGCGAACCCATGGACTCGTAACCCAAATAACCACCGTCCACAAAACAAAACACGCGCACGCAATGAAAATTTTCAAAAACAAACATGCCTTTCGTTTTTTTTTCAAAGCAAATAAAATACCGTATGAAAACCGTAATATAAGGCACTGACGTCAGCATCGTGGTCGATATACGCTTGCCAAACACATCGGTAGCATAATGCATACAAACACAACACATAGCCGCTTACAAAACAGACTCCGACATATCATACACTCGACACTCGTCTCGCAAAGTCTCTACTAACATCTCGGATACCATACAAGCACTCGGACTCGTGGGCACACATTCCTCGAAGACATGGAACTCGCCAATCCATTGAACACCTTCTACTAACATCACCTATATCCGGGTACCGCGTGGCATGAAACGCAACTCGAAGAAAGCGGGCGATGAAATATGTACTGAGTATGAAAAGCATAGCATACAGAAAATGAAATCATAACCTAAGTCAGGGGTACAAAAAGTGAGTATAAAAAACCAAATACCTGTTATAGCCCGTATTTTGTACATTTGAAAATTTCAAAAATATTCAAAATTATTTTAATGTATGAGTTGTAGAAATATTATTTATGAACATTGGTATTATGGAAATACTGAGAAAGGTTAAGGGCGAAAAGGGAAAATTCGCACAAGGGTCCATGGTAATATTGTGGAAGGCTAGGGGTAAAATGGTAATTTCACGAGTGTTCAAGAAATTTCTTGAAATGTCTAAAGTGGCCATGTGGCATGGGTAGTATGTGCCCACATTTTTATTAAATAGGGGCTAATTGTAAATCATAAAAAAATTACATGGACTAAAGCTTGCACAAGAAGACATTTAGTCTTCTTTGAACTTTGAGAAATTTGAAGAAAAAAGAAGAAAATTCTAGAAAGGAAAGAAGGGGGACATGTGACCAAACTTGAGGGACTTGAGCATAAATATATATAAGTGGTGGAAGAATTATATATATATATATATGAGTTCATTTTTTTTTTATTCAAGAAGAAAGAAAGAAAGAAGGAGAACAACAACCATGGCCATTCGGCCATGGTCTTCAATTTTTGACTCTTCAAATTTTGTCCCCAAAAATTATTTTCTTGTCGTATTCCTACTAATTCAAGGGTCCTCTCCAACGTGGTATAATTGTTTCGGAGGATAAGTCGTTCGTTTCGTCGTTTTCACACTTGAGCCAAGTGAAGAAGATAAGAAGAACAAGGTAAGACTTCACTCCTTTTGTCTTGGAATATATATATATATGTTGTGGAATGTGGAAAGGAATGTGGAGTATGAAAATTTTGTGTTATGGACATATATATACGTATGGCCGAAAATGGTATGCATGGAAAGGGATGAAAATTTTATTTGTTATATTAATTGTGTTGTTGAAGCCTTGTGATGGAGAGGAAGCATCATAGTCTAGAATTGGTGTGAAAATTAGTTGTAAGTTGTTGTAGGAAAATTATGTGAATTTATCATAGTTTTATGAAATTATGAGAGTGGAGTAGTAAGGTGTAAATTGTTGTTTTGGTTTGTGAAATTGAAAGAAGAAAACGTGTCGTGAATATTTATGTTGAAAATTGGAGGTTTGGAGTGAATTATGGTTTTGGTGGAAACTTGTATATTTTGTATATTTTGTGAATATTTCGTAAAATGATATGAAACGTTTCCGGATTGTATTGGAGTGATGTTGATCGGTAAATGAATATGAGAATGTTGGTATTGAATTGAAAATGTGAAGTTGGAATGAAAGCTTATGTACTATGTTGGAAAGAAGACTAGTTATGCTATATTGTGTTTCATAATGATTGTTTGTGTTGTTGGGTTGTTGTTGTTGATATATTGGGCCGAGCTAAGTCTCGGGGATGCTATATATATATGGGAAATGCTGCCGAAATTTCGGTAGACAAACATGAATTTAAGTTGAACTCTTGGAAGCTACAACTCACATTTGGTAAATGTGACCAATTTGTAGATTTTGGCGGATTTGGAACTTGAATTTGAAGTTGCATAAGAAGCAGAAAAGGTATGTAAGGCTTCACTTTCTTTCTTTGGCATGTCTTAGACGTAGTAGGCTTGAACACGGGCCTCGGGGATAAGTCCTTTCCTAGAAAACCGAGATTGAAATTAGTTACTATTCATTTAGTAGAATTGAACTATAAATTGTGTGAAATGTTGAAAAAGCTTCCTAAACACCTAGAACTTGCATGAACAACACCCGACTATCCTAAACTCTCATAAGTAATGTCATGAAATGTATTATACGTAAATTGTGTACGCCGCCTCATTTGACCCGAGGTGGGCCCATTGTTCCCGGACTTTCTTTATTGTTTCATTTATCAAACGATAAGTGTTGTAACCATTCTCATAAGAGAAATTCTATGATAATAATGATAACGATGATGTTAAGGAAAAGAATATGTCTATGATGAGTATGACAGGAATGACTCCATGACTAAGAGTCTCAAGTTAAGGAGTTAAGATGAGTATGAAAGTATCAAATTAGATCTTGATCTTATTTTCTAAAGACTCCAAAGTATATGAGTTGTCGTCGTACAAGGTTTATGATTTCCCTCCATGTTTTCTCTTAACGTTATTCTTCGTTGACAGTCTCGCCTTATAATACTAGTTCCTTCAAGGTGAGACATGATGACCGTGATTATTCCATAATGCAATCGGAGGCTACCGACCTTACGTCACTCCGATAGAGTTGTAGCTTTCACTTGGGCTCTCATGCATGCTTATAAAGTATGTTTTTTTTATATAACACCGTGCCTACATGGCCGGGCAAAGATCACACCGTGTCGCCCAATGGGCGGCCGGCACACACCACCGCAGCAAGTGGGCGGACACACCCCGGACGCGGGAGGCACGGACGCGGGCTCATCACACCGTTCCTATATGGACGGGCATACACACCGATCCTACGTGGTCGGGCGGTTTACTTACAAATATTTACATGTTTTTTTTTAAAAGCTAGCATGCATGGCATTCGCCCCCGGGGCACTCGGATGACGATTACTCCTTTATTTCCATGGTCCGCGCTCGGAAAGCGTTACACCGTACCTATATGGTCGGGCAGTAGTACACCGCACCTATATGGTCGGGCAGTTACACACCGCACCTGTACGGGCGGGCAGTTTACTTGCAGTATCTATACAGTACTCCAAAGGGGAAAGCTAACTTGCATAATATTTGTCATGGTAGACAAACAGAGATACAGGTTATACCACCCTCCCATGTTGTGTTTTATGTTCTCTATTATGATCTCGTGATACTATTCATGTCTTACATACTCAGTACATTGCTCGTACTGACCCCTCTTCTTCGGGGGCTGCGTTTCATGCCGCGCAGGTACACCCAGACGATCAGACGCCACTATAGAAGATGTTCCAGCGAAGTTGGCAAACTCCATTTGTTCTGGAGTGTCGCCGAGTCAGCGTGCTATGCCATGATGTCTTGCTCGAAGTTAGAGACTTTGCAGACACAGTCGTGGGTTTCGGGAGTCAGTTGTACTATGATACAAGTTACGTACAATTACATGTTTTACTTGATTTAAAAGCAACAAAGGAATATTTCGTAAATCTTGTTATGTATACTTGACGTAGAGATTCAAAAAAAAAAAAAGAACGTTGTAAGAGTCAGTGGGTTCGCTCGGCTCCGGTTACGGGGTCGGGTGCCCATCACACCCTAGTGAGATCGGGGTGTGACAAAGTGGTATCAGAGCGGGTCGGTCTAAGGGATGTCTGCAAAGTCGTGTCCGGTAGAGTCCGTTTATGAGTGTGAAGCCGGCCACATTTATAAACGGGAGGTCGCGGGGCATTTAGGAATTGTTGACCTTCTTTCTGTCTTGTGATCGTGCGATAGAGCCAAGTCATAAGAAATAAGACTTTCCTATATAAGCCAGATATGCGACGGAAAATGGCAAGTCACAGAGGTAAGTTTGGATAATTGTTCTGTACTTGGAACTGGAAGTCCTGGACGGCTGGAATGTGTCATACAGCCGCATGTTCCGTGTGATATTGTCGATATTTGCTACACACAGATCTTGAATAGTAGGAGGGATAATGGAGATTCTACTAGAATGGACACGCTTAACAGGAAGGAACGTGGAAAGGAAATACCGTAAATGGGCAATAAGTAAGATACATTGTTTCAGAAAGGTTATGGATTTGGCATGGCGATGAAGGTGCGGTCGCTACCATCGGAATCCGGAAGCGCCAGATAGAAAGTAGTCATGCACACAGGTGGAAGGTGAACATTCGGAACTGAAAAGGGTAAAATAGTAATTACAAAAGAAAGGATGTGTTACGAAAATGTTTCAGAATCAGTAAGACTTCGACTTGCTCCAGAACATGTAATAAAGGGCATACGAGGAAGTAGACGCGAAAATATCAGCGTCAAGGCATCAAATTCCAGCAAAGTTTCGAGGTTAAGCGTGCTCAGGTGGGAGCAATCCTAAGATGGGTGACCCCCCTGGGAAGTTTACAGGAAATTCTATATATTCGGACATAAGGGACAAATGGAAGATTAGCGTAGCCCAAGGAAAACTAGAGTATATGGGATGACTGGAAACCTTAAGAGGACGCGTAAGACGAGGTGGACTAGCTCGGTAAAGAGACAGGAAGTGCATCACAGCCCTGGGAATTAGGATAGGCTTGAACAGCGTTTGGACGTATTTTGTGGGCTAGTTAATAGTAATTATATGTATGTATATATAAAGGTGTAGAATATCCCAAATATGATTGTATCGGTGGACATGTGAATCCCAGTAACCGAAGTCACGGTACAAAAGGCATTAATCGAGTAAGGGTACCGAAGTTCGAGTGACAGCAAGAGTAAATGGTACAAGTGTTGCAAAGTAAGCTATTATTATTCTACTATAGAGTGAGATTGGGAATGAGGATATGGGACGGAGTATAAACCGATAATGGTACAGGTACACCCCAAAAAGGGGGGAAGCAGGTGCGAGGAATGTAAGGATGAGGTAGAGACAGTTGATACGGTAATATGTTTGATATGGACGCTTGGATTACAAATGAAACCCCCCTTCATGGAAATAAGTCAGTGAGATCGGAAAACCAACAATAAGGGTATAAGAATCAGGATGGTGTTGAAGCGGTGTGAGAAATTTTGCGGAAGTCCTGAATGACAGGACACTAGAAAATGGACGTGTATGAAGAGAACGAGGATGATGAGAGAATGATGTTGGATAACTTAAGAGATAATGTGAAGGATAGCGCTAGTTATAAAAAGGGAGCTCCCCCGAGGTGCTTATGAGACTCCGTACGACTAATTGAACATTCGAGGACGAATGTTCTAAAAGGGGGGAAGGATGTTATAGCCCGTATTTTGTACGTTTGAAAATTTCAAAGTCGACGTGAAAAGTTAAGGGCAAGACCATATTCAAAATTATTTTAATGTATGAGTTGTAGGAATATTATTTATGAACATTGGTATTATGGAAATACTGAGAAAGGTTAAGGGCGAAAAGGAAAAATTCGCACAAGGGTCCATGGTAATATTGTGGAAGGCTAGGGGTAAAATGGTAATTTCACGAGTGTTCAAGAAATTTCTTGAAATGTCTAAAGTGGCCATGTGGCATGGGTAGTATGTGCCCACATTTTTATTAAATAGGGGCTAATTGTAAATCATAAAAAAATTACATGGACTAAAGCTTGCACAAGAAGACATTTAGTCTTCTTTGAACTTTGAGAAATTTGAAGAAAAAAAGAAGAAAAATTCTAGAAAGGAAAGAAGGGGGACATGTGACCAAACTTGAGGGACTTGAGCATAAATATATATAAGTGGTGGAAGAATTATATATATATATATATATATATATATATATATATATATTCATTTTTTTTATATTCAAGAAGAAAGAAAGAAAGAAGGAGAACAACAACCATGGCCATTCGGCCATGGTCTTCAATTTTTGACTCTTCAAATTTTGTCCCCAAAAATTATTTTCTTGTCGTATTCCTACTAATTCAAGGGTCCTCTCCAACGTGGTATAATTGTTTCGGAGGATAAGTCGTTCGTTTCGTCGTTTTCACACTTGAGCCAAGTGAAGAAGATAAGAAGAAAAAGGTAAGACTTCACTCCTTTTGTCTTGGAATATATATATATATAGGTGTTGTGGAATGTGGAAAGGAATGTGGAGTATGAAAATTTTGTGTTATGGACATATATATACGTATGGCCGAAAATGGTATGCATGGAAAGGGATGAAAATTTTATTTGTTATATTAATTGTGTTGTTGAAGCCTTGTGATGGAGATGGAAGCATCATAGTCTAGAATTGGTGTGAAAATTAGTTGTAAGTTGTTGTAGGAAAATTATGTGAATTTATCATAGTTTTATGAAATTATGAGAGTGGAGTAGTAAGGTGTAAATTGTTGTTTTGGTTTGTGAAATTGAAAGAAGAAAACGTGTCGTGAATATTTATGTTGAAAATTGGAGGTTTGGAGTGAATTATGGTTTTGGTGGAAACTTGTATATTTTGTATATTTTGTGAATATTTCGTAAAATGATATGAAACGTTTCCGGATTGTATTGGAGTGATGTTGATCGGTAAATGAATATGAGAATGTTGGTATTGAATTGAAAATGTGAAGTTGGAATGAAAGCTTATGCACTATGTTGGAAAGAAGACTAGTTATGCTATATTGTGTTTCATAATGATTGTTTGTGTTGTTGGGTTGTTGTTGTTGATATATTGGGCCGAGCTAAGTCTCGGGGATGCTATATATATATAGGGGAAATGCTGCCGAAATTTCGGTAGACAAACATGAATTTAAGTTGAACTCTTGGAAGCTACAACTCACATTTGGTAAATGTGACCAATTTGTAGATTTTGACGGATTTGGAACTTGAATTGGGAGTTGCATAAGAAGCAGAAAAGGTATGTAAGGCCTTCACTTTCCTTCTTTGGCATGTCTTAGATGTAATAGGCTTGAATGCGGGCCTTGGGGACAATTCTTTTCCTAGAAATCCGAGATTGAAATTAACTACTATTCATTCAATAGAATTGAACTAAAATTGTGTGAAATGTTGAAAAAGCTTCCTAAACACCTAGAACTTGCATGAACAACACCCGACTACCTAAAACTCTCACAAGTAATGTCATAAAATGTAATGTACGTAAATTGTGGACGCCGCCTCATTTGACCGAGGTGGGCCCATTGTTCCCGGACTTTCTTTATTGTTTCATTTATCAAACGATAAGTGTTGTAACCATTCTAATAAGAGAAATTCTATGATAACAATGGTAACGATGATGTTAAGGAAAAGAATATGTCTATGATGAGTATGACAAGAATGATTCCATGACTAAGAGTCTCAAGTTAAGGAGTTAAGATGAGTATGAAAGTATCAAATTAGATCTTGATCTTATTTTTAAAGACTCCAAAGTATATGAGTTGTCGTCGTACAAGGTTTATGATTTCCCTCCATGTTTTCTCTTAACGTTATTCTTCGTTGACAGTCTCGCCTTATAATACTAGTTCCTTCAAGGTGAGACATGATGACCATGATTATTCCATAATGCAATCGGAGGTTACCGACCTTACGTCACTCCGATAGAGTTGTAGCTTTCACTTGGGCTCTCATGCATGCTTTATAATTAGTATGTTTTTTTTATATAACACCGTGCCTACATGGCCGGGCAGCATCACACCGTGTCGCCCAATGGGCGGCCGGGCAGACACACCACCGCAGGGCGATTACACCCGGACGCGGGAGGCACCGGACGCGGGCTCATCACACCGTTCCTATATGGACGGGCGCTATACACACCGATCCTACGTGGTCGGGCGGTTTACTTACAATATTTACATGTTTTTTTTTTTTAAAAGCTAGCATGCATGGCATTCGCCCCAAGGGGCACTCGGATGACGATTACTCCTTTATTCCATGGTGCCGCTCGAAAGCGTTACACCGTACCTATATGGTCGGGCGAGTCCACCGCACCTATATGGTCGGGCAGTTACACACCGCACCTACACGGTCGGGCAGTTTACTTGCAGTATCTATATAGTACTCCAAAGGTAAAGCTAACTTGCATAATATCTGTCACGGTAGACAAACAGAGATACAGGTTATACCACCCTCCCATGTTGTGTTTTATGTTCTCTATTATGATCTCGTGATACTATTCATGTCTTACATACTCGGTACATTGCTCGTGCGACCCTCTCTTCTTCGGGGGCTGCGTTTCATGCCGCGCGGTACACCCGGACGATCGAAGCCACTATAGAAGATGTTCCGGCGAAGTTGGCAAACTCCATTTGTTCTGGAGTGTCACCGAGTCAGCGTGCTATGCCATGATGTCTTGTTCGAAGTTAGAGACTTTGCAGACACAGTCGTGGGTTTCGGGAGTCAGTTTGTACTATGATACAAGTTCTGTACAGTTACATATTTTATTTGATTTAAAAGCAACAAAGGAATATTTTAGCAACCTTATTATGCATACTTGACATAGAGATTTAAAAAAAAAAAAAAAAAATTAATTAGCACGTAGTAAGAGTCAGTGGGTTCGCTCGGCTCCGGTTACGGGGTCGGGTGCCCATCACACCCTAGTGAGATCGGGGTGTGACAAACTTACATCCGACACACAAATCATACTTACTCATACCGAACGCATCATAATCTGTCATATGAAATAACATTAACCGATGTGGGATTTGCCTAGACCAATGTGGGATTTGCCTCATCATTGGGTTTGCCCCACCATCGGTGAACAAACTCATCATATCATCATATATCATCACATACCAAATGCGGTCCATAGGACCCGGCGGACAGAACGTGGTCGCCACCCTATCTGGCGCCACAACACGATAACACCGGAAGTTTCAAATCTCCGTACAACCCCGAACATAACACACCATCACAACATATCATAAGCCATATCACAAAGATAACTCTATAAACGGAACCCGGTCCTATGGCGAGGTCTCGGAACCGTAACACGATAACACCGAGTATATCATAGTGCGCACGATCATATACCGGCCCGGGATCCGGTGAAAGAGGTAACACAGAACGCACGAGCAGATCGTAAGTGACCACACGCATATCAGACATCATCACAGACTCAACCGAGTGATCAAAACGAACCCTCTTTTTGAAAATCCAAAACCATAGTCAAATCAAGTTTTCTCCCGAATCTCGCTAGGGACATATCAAACCAAACTTCAGAAACCGTTGTTACGTATCAAAATCATGGGCATAAAATCCTTATTTCCAACTCGACAGATAAATAAATAATCATGCTTGGGATCGGAAAAGTGGTCGTATTAAATCCCTTTTTAAAAAAAATAGGTTATTTAAAACCGACATAGAAAAGTCGCGGGACCCACGGACGAGCGTCAACCCAATCCGGGCCCGCCTATAAAAATTTAAGTCCTTACTCGTCATGAAATCATTTGCGAAGAAATCAAAGCGATCCGAGCTCTCTCTTGAAAGTTACGGTCGTTCGTAGTTTCGAAATCGTTTAGGAACGTATCCTTTTTTGAAAACAAAACTCTTTTGAAAATATAACTCTTTTACAACCTTAGAAATTTAATCATACAAAAGACGTAAGGATCATAACTCGACCGCATTAAGGATACGAATATCAAGAAACATATAAGAATCGTTTACACAACATTTCAAACTCAATCATATCAAAGACATACGAACCATAGCCTGACCATACTAAGGATACCAACATCAAAAGCAAATACAAATCACAAACATACTCGAAACTTAAGAATGGAGTTACCCCGAGACACAAATCATGTCATACCTTAATCCCGTCTAAGACATGCCAAAAGAAAAGAAGGGTAAGCTTCACATACCTCGATTGCTTCCTAAGCTAATCCAAACTCAAGTCTCGGCTTCTCAAAATCTACAATAAGGTCATTATGCATTAACCATTAGTCATAAGCATCGAGAGATCCAATTCCAAGTTTGCACTTTATTTACGAACTTTGGATTTCCCTATAAATGCAACAACCCCGAGATTTCAACTCGGCCAAATTCATCAACAACAATACCAACAAACATTCTAACAACATCAACCATTTATTCAATATCATTGCTCACGCGTTCAAATACCAACTCAAAACCATTCAAACATGATTCAATATCATTTCCAACAATCCACAAAAATATTCAAACAATCCAAATAATATGCCATAGAACCCGAAACCTTCCCAACTCAACATGAACAACCATAACATATTTCTTCCTTCCAAATTCATAAACCTCACTAACAATCCGCACGTTAACAATATTATTCACGTAAATTCCAGAAACCATATTAAAATCACATTATCTTCTCTAACAACTTACAAACGACTCCAACTTCCATTTAAATCATTAAACCATCATTTTCATTATGGAATCCATATCAACAACAACCAAAATATTAAATAAAAATTAGTTCATCACTCCAACATAACCAACACCTACACGGCTTCACTTCAACACACCATATTTCATGAATTTTCACACACCACAACACATATAAACCATCCATAACATGTGAAAAGAGGATTAAACTTACCTTCTTCAACATTTTCTTGTTCCCATGCTCCTAATTCCAAATGAAATTATATTCGTGACTATGCGCTGCCCGGACTTCGATTGGTACTTCATTACTTGAAATCTCACTCAAAATCCTCAATTGTTGCGATGTATATTTGCTCCCTTTGTTGCTGAATTTTCTGGAAATTTTTGGAAGTTTTGGATGAAAAAAAAATGAGATTTTAACCCTTAAAACGGACTGCTGAAGTCGGTTTTACTGTAGCAGTACTGTAGCGGTACTGTAGCGGTACTGTAGCGGGCCGCGGGAATACTGTTTCTGCGTCGACAGTTCAGTTTGTAACGTCTATAATTCTCTACTCCGATGTCCTATCAATGAACGGTTGGTTGCATTACAAACTAGACTCGACGAACTTCATTTTAGGACTTTGAACCACCTTAAAACTCCACATATACTATGAGATATGCGCCTCCAAAGTTAACTAAAATCCGTCCCGCGTTTCTCAAATTTTCGTCGAACTTATTTTCTTCAATTTGCTCAATCCCGAAATATTCGAAATTCTCCATACATGATATTTATCACTTATTACACTAATAATGGCCATGTTCCCGTGTTTCAAAATATTCTTTCCCGATTACGACTTACGAGATCGTAATTCACCCTTTTTCGTCGTTGTTACGTACTTTCCATGGCTTGTGCCTTTCAAAACATCTCATTACTACGATGAGGTACATGTCAAACTCATGCTCTGAAAACGCGGGGTATAACAATTTTGTTCCCATGGTTCGGTATTTCGCTTTTACATACTCGCACATATTCCCGTCGAATTTCTTTTCTTCGGGGTCGCGTTTCATGCCGCGCGTACACCTGTGTGAGTCAAGACGTTAGCCGAAATGTTCCGGCGGGATATGCGAGCTCCACTTGTTCCGAGGCCGCCGAGTCGAGTTTGTGTGTGTGTATGATATCCGAGTCTTGGTAGAGACTTTGCGAACGGGTGGGTGCGTGATGTCGATTGAGGCGGCTATAAGCGTCGTTTTGTTATATGTGATATTACGGATTCTCAGACAAGCGTTCGCAAGTCCGTGTTTGATTTGAAATTATGTATTTATGATTTGGCCAAGGGCCCAATGTGAGTACGAGTATTACGTTAGTCCGAGGGTTCGCTCGGCCCGGTAAAGAGGTCGGCGCCCATCACACCCTATCGGAAATCGGGGTGTGACATGAATAAAGACAGGTTAAGCAATAGAATACGGGGTGCTCGGTGGTCAGCCTCGTGTACCAGTCGCGTCCCGTAGGTCGGGTCGTGACAAATACATCCCTATCCATCACAATTCTTTTCCTCTATACGCTTGTCTTAATCATGCTATTACTTCTTTTAATTATGAGCTCATCATAATTCATCCCTGCTTACCAATTCCGCGATAGTTAACTTATTCCTCGAGATCGGCCTTCTTTACTTGCAACTTAGCCAAATCTTATCCCTATTATTGACACAACCTTTCAAGGCATATCACAAACCCATATCTCATTCTCTTTATTTCAAAAATTTCGGCGTTTTCCTCTATATTTCTTACTATCTCGAAACCCCGCACGCAGAAATATATGATGCCTCACGGGGCAATAACATATATGTACATATCATATCATATCACGGCCACACATGGCTCCCAATATCAATAATAATACGAAGATAATAAACATATCGTATACCCAACTCAAACTGCACCCGTTACACTTTCTTGTTTACTTTCCCTTTTAATCTTTAGCTTTACATTTCAATCGTACTTCAATAACTTATTCGACACATACCTTTCATACCTTTGCTTACCTGCGTGCTTTGTAACTTCCAATATCGTCAGTCACTTCCTTCTGTCGATGTCGTCCTTCTGCTGAAATCAAAGGTTAGTATCGGGAATCTCATTTCCTATGACTCGGCTCTATGGCACGATCTAAGATGTGAAAAAAGAGTAACCACCCTAGATGCCCCGTAGCCTCACGTTTATAAATGTGGCGCGCTTCACACCATAAACGGACTCTGTTGGACACGACTTTTGCGACAACCCCTGGACGAATGACTTCGACACTAATTTGTCACACCACTAATTTCCGATAGGCGTGATGGGCACCGCCCTTACTTAGGGCCGAGCGAACCCGCCCGACTCTCGTGAAACTCATAACCATCACGGGCCCTTAAATCATGACGAAGCGCAAAATGAAAACTTTTCAAAGAACAACATACTTTTCATCTTTTTCAAATTAAGTAAAATCTGTGATCGTATGAAATCTGTAAACATAATACATAATGATACATCGGCTTATCGAGCCGCTTACAAAACTGACATATTATACACGTGACTCTGTCTGTAAAGTCTCTAACATAGAACATGATGCCACAACACAAATACCCTGACTCGGTAGCACTCCGGAGTAAATGGAGCTCGCCAATCAGCTGGAATATCTTCTGTTAACGTCCTCTACTCATTCGTAGGTACCACGTGGCATGAAACGCACCGAAGAAAGCGGGGTCGATGAATATGTACCGAGCATGTAAAGCATAAATACAGTAAACAAGATCGTACTGAAATAGGGAGTACAGAAGATCGTAAGACTTGCCTTTGAAACATAAATCATGCGTATCAATATCATGTCAAATTCATTATAGAACTGAGAAACATAGTTAGAAAATCATCTTGTACATATGCATAGGTATAACGTGCCCCGGTCCTCTAGTGAGGGACGCGGTAAGTAAAATCATCAGATGCATATACATATAACGTACCCCGGCCCTCTAGTGAGGGACGCGATAAATAAAATCATCATGTCATCATGTCATCATGCCATCATGTTATCACATATATATATATATATATATATATATCCCTAGTGAGGGACTCGGTGAATAGAATCATCATATGCCATCCTGACCACCATCCCCATATCATCACATCATCATCACATCATGTACATATAACGTGCCCCGGCCCTCTAGTGAGGGACGCGGTGAATATAATGTGCCCTGGCCCTCTAGTGAGGGACGCGGTGAATAACACAGTGAAATTGCACGAATACATGCCTTGGCCCGGGACGCAGTGAAAGAAGTAATAACAGCTCGCACGAGCAGAGTAGTGAGAAACCATATGCACATAAGTCATCATTACAGACCCGATAGACAAGTAAGTAATCAAAGCTCGAGAGTTAAAACGGTAAACATGTTAAGCCTTTCAAAAAGTCGTTAGGACTATACAAAGGGAAAATTTTGGGGACCACGGATATGCATCAAATCATTCCGGGCTCGCCCATGAAAGTTAGAGTCATTATACGTTACAGAATCATTTGCGAGCATATCAAAGCAATCCGGTTCTGTCTATGAAAGTTACGGACATTTTTAGACATAGGATCTTTTAAGAACAAAAATCTTTATGCAACCTTTAAAATCCAATCACACAAATGACGTAAAAACCATAGTTCTAGTACACTAAGAATGCCATCATTAAGAGATGAATAAGAATCGTAATCATGCTCGGATCATGAGCGGAGTTACCCCCGAGGCTCGTATCATAGCCTACTTACCATAAGACATGCCAAAAGAAAGAGAGGGATAAGCTTCACATACCTTGTCCGCTTCCTACGCTAATCGAATTTAAGTCTCATTCTCAAAATCTACAACAACGTCATTGGACATCAAACATTAGTCGTAGCACTGAAGGATTCAATTCCAAGCCATCATTTTATCTACAGAAATTTAGGCAGCATTTCCCCTATAATTCAAAGATCCCTGAGAATTCAACTCGGCCACAACACAACACACACGACTACAACTTCCACACCATAATTTCATGAATTTCATTCATTTCCACACTCCACAACATACACAAACCATACATAACATATGAGAATGAAGATTGAACCTTACCTTCTTCACTCCACTTCTTCACTCGGCTAGGCTTTGTGCCTTGAATGAATACTTGTTCTTGCTACTCCAACGACCACTCCACGTTATAGAGGACCTTCCAATTAGTAGAGAAACTAGAAGAAAATAATTTTTTGATCATAATTTTTGGGACCTCAAATTCGGCCAACTATGGCCGAATGGTTGCTCTCTCTCTTTCTCCAAGTTTCTTGAATTTTCTAAGGGGTGTAAAATGATGAAGATGATTTAATTTGTCATCTTTTTCACCATATATAATTAACACATGTGGCCCTATGGCCCACATCCTCTTGGCCGGCCACTTAGGCCCCTTTCATGAAATTTTCACTTCTAGCCCCTACAAATGTAAAGTAATCACATGCACCCTTCATAGCTTGAACTAATCAAATTTGGCCAACCAAGGGTGGGTCCCATATACCCCACACGGCCACATGGCCATTTGGCCATTTCATGAAATACTTTTTCCAACTTTTAGCCCCTAGTTTTCCTCAATATTTCCATCCAATAAAATCATAAACGACTTGTACCTTAAAACAAAGTCAAAAAATAGCCTTGTCGTTAACTTTTCGCAATTAGCTCGGAATATCCCAATGTACAAAATACGGGATATAACATAATGACTAAACTAGAAAATAAAGGAAATTCTCAAGAATGGGATAAGCCTTAGTGGATGATGACTAGTACCGGAGACTTTTCTGCGGGCAAGTGCGGAACCGTTAAGGCAAAAATCTCACTCTTCTAAGATTTATAAGGACATGTGGATCAAAGAGCTTGCCTTTCAAATTCTCTTTCTTCTTATGGAGATTGTGGAAGTTTAAAAATCCCTATTGATGAAATTCTAGCCTCAATAGGAATCAATGTGGTATCTAGATGTGTATGTCATAGATTCATCAACAAGAGACCATTGATCACCTATTTTTACAATGCCTTTGTAACTTCTATCCGAGAGTGTTCAACAATGTCGCTGGCCTTACTATTAATGCACATTGTGTCAAGCAAGTAGTGATAAAATGGTGGCATGCCTCATGTCATTACAAGTCGAGACCTCGTACAAAGCAAAGGCTACCATAATATTGTGGCATTTGTGGAAGCGGAGGAATACAACTTTGCATGGAGGCTCTATGTTTGTATTCAAGGTACCGCATGAGATCAACTTTGAGCATTTACTTATTTTGTAGAACCAGATTTCCTCTCATTCGTGATGCCAAATAAATGGCCCGATCTCATTGATTTCTTTGAGAGGTTTAAGCCAAAAATCATTTACAAGACCGTTCATGGAAATTGCTAAGAAGAGGATGGGTGAAATGTAATTGTGATGGTGTAGCAAAAGGAAATCCTGGTCCAAGTGTGTTACACCTCAAAAAAAATTTCCGTTAACGTACAGTGAATGGACTAACGAAGGGCACGAAGTATACGATGTTTCGATAAGTAAGAAATAGTATTTGATGATCCTAATCGAGATTTCGAAGGCATTTGAGGTAAGAGAAGAAAGTTATTAAGGAAAGCAAGTGTACACAAGCCGCGCGTCGGGCAGATTTACGATTATCAAATTAATGATGACTTAATGATGTTTGTGTCACACCCTAACCTTATTAGGGGGTATGGGCACCCGACCCCACATCCGGGAGCCGAGCCGAACCCACGTACTCTTATTACGCACATAATTTTTTTTTCAAATAAAGATAAAATGTAAAATATAACTTTCTAAATAATTTTTTCGTTGCTTTCATATTACATACATTCCGTAGTCAAACAAACCAATCACATATGACGTATCGGGCCGACGTGGAGCCGCTTACGACCGACAACCAACACCCACGACGCTCGTCCGCAAAGTCTCTAACACGATCCGTAAATCATAACAGACAGTCCCCGACTCGGCAAGAAACATTCTAGAAAACGGAGCTTGCCACCTCCGCCGGGAACATCTTCTATAATAATCCCTTCACATCCGGGAGTACCGCGCGATGAAAAGTTTCCCGAAGAGAGGGGGTCGATAATATGTACCGAGTATGTAATAGTGATACGAGAAACAACCAAATCAAACAAAGTAATA